>NC_091201.1:29149858-29494858 GCF_040958095.1 Procambarus clarkii
CTCGTATAGTTAGGACGGTAGAGTTCTGTCATTCGCTTCGCTGGTTCGACTACCACAGCTTTAAGGTCAGACTCGACCAAGAATTTGAACGTCAGAATAGTTCAACTGTAAGACAGCGGGAACAACAAGACCAGGAGGCGGGGTACAAGAGCTAGACCTCACTTCATATATTATATATATATATATATGCAATTGACGATCACAAAACACTGATCATTTTATGCGGAAAATCCACAGAGAAATATGAAATGAACACCTCATTTCATATTTCTCTGTGGATTTTCCGCATATATATATATATATATATATATATATATATATATATATATATATATATATATATATATATATATATATATATATATATATTGCATATCCTCGGAAGATTTATTAATTTGCCAATTTCAAAAGGACAATTTTGTTTGGTTTTCTCAGAAAAATAAATATTTAAATTCTTGAAAGAAAACAAAATCACGAATTTAAATATTTAAAAAAATCATATTTAATTCAGAATGTTATACTACCAGAAAACCTAAACGGTGAACCCTAAGCCTACCTACTGTGAGCAATGTATGCATGTCACTGTAACCTTTCCACCGTCGCTCAGTGCATGATAGGCAAATAGAAAATGATATACAACTGTTTAGCCACAATTGTAAATTGCTTAGCCTTCAAGATCACAGTGGGTTCCAAGCCTGAACCCCTTATATGACTGCAACCCTTCTGTCTCTCACCCCCGACAGGTGTGTGGGGCCCATAATCAACTAATTATCAAAATATATATTATCTCGTCAATTACAAATACTGTAATTTATCTATAGAACACCTTACACCCTGATATCTGTCTATCGATCCCCCTTAGAACCTGGTATCCATCTTTCGATCCCTTTACAAACTTATAATAGGCTTCTATATTGTGCACTACGTATTCACAAAAACTTTTTCCGTCCATTCCTGATACTGCATTGACAATCTCCAAAATAATGAATTTTCCTTTGTTTTCTCATGTTAATATCCAGGGAGACGTAGTGATCAATGTGTTTACTCTTGCAAGGCGACCATACAACGACCTCTGGCAGTGTGGAGACCATACAGGAAGGTCGTCCACTGAACGTAACGCCAGCTACGACTCCTGGCCGACCAATAGGCCATTCAGTAAAGTTCCGATTCCCACCTCTATCACTGGATGCTGACATGACTGTCTCTAAAATAGAGACATAGAGCTTCGGTCGATAGATTGATAGAGGTTGGGCCTCACAGGCGTGGGGTCCAGAGTTCGAGTCTCCTACAGCCCAAGTGACTGTCTCTTTGATATTCTTGAAAGCGAGAGTCATCCGCACTGGTGATGAGATATTCAATGTCTCTCACTCCACCACCCTGATGAGATATTCACACTCTCACTCTGCCTGGAATGATCAATCATCTCTAACAGATGAAACCCAAAAAAATAGTATATACTTTTCTTTCTTATAGTATTATATAGATTGCTAATATCTTAAAGGACAGTTTGTTAATAAAGGCAGAAATTCAATTTTCATTGAGTAGAGCATTCTAGCGACTTAAACATGAGTGGGGACAAGAAAATGATAAGCCTAGAGCAACACTGTTAGTGGGAGGCTCTAAGAGGTCGGCCATAGAGCTCATATTCCACTCTAGGGGGAAACAATGAGGCTCTATATTAAGCTCCTTCATCATTCTTGCACCATAAATTTCAAGAGCTGGCAAGTCGACTTGAGGTCATGTCATATATTAACATGTAATAACGTTGGTAAGAAGCGCAACATTAATCTTGGCACTCTACGAACCACTTTAGCTTACGAAGCACTCCATCCTGCCTCAGCCAGTCGTGACCTTTACCACAAGTAATCTTAGGACGGAGGTTCTTAGGTCTTAAGCCTCTCCAGCCTGGCTCCAGTACACACACCGCTCGTAGACTCTGCTTATGCGATGCGTTTATATCCGGACATTAGAAAGGCGACTCTACGCTAGCTCAACAAACTCTCAATTAACTTGAGCATTTAGTTCGAGCGCTCTCCCAGCTCGAAGCCTAGCTGACTTGTGTCATCTGGAAAATATTTTTATTTTAAAGTGAAATTTGAAGTTTTTATATATAAGGATAATGAGGAATAATGAATCAAACAGAAGGTCCTGTATACGACAATCAGCCAGATGTTCCCTTCGCACATACACAGCTGTGGCTAGCCTCTTGCCGCCAGAAATACGCAAAAAAATATGGAATGCATTTTGGCAATAGGCTTGGGACCATAATATACCGCAACTTCACCTGTGCAAAAATCTAGTACATATGTATATATATACCCTATAGCTAATAACACACAATAGTATTTTACTAAAATTTACATTATACTCATTGCTAAAGGTAAGTGGCCAAAAGAGTTTAATTATAGCTTTTAAACCTCAAAGGATCTTCAGTGACGTGGAAAAAATTATCATTGCGATTATAGGCTAGATATTATGATAATGTATTTCTGAAATACGGAAAATAATTATGATGTTTAATTATTGACGGGTCATTGAATTGGTTCATTTATCAAAATGAATGTAAATAGTTGAGAAACTTCTGAAAACAAAATTAGTGGGTGATGGGGGTATACTCAGGACCAGTTGGTGATGGGTAATCTAGACCCGTCATTTCTGTGTCAATTAACTGTTAAAAATTACATATAATTAGCACAGACTTTTATCTTTCTGGTCCAACTCTGAAATTTCACTTTTCTTGATTTAAAAATAATATTCATGAATGATTTAGCAGCTTCCCAAATTACAACACATTCATATTCAAGTTAGAGACCTACATAAATGGCACCAATCTGATTAAATTTTATAAATATGGGTTTACAATGAAACTTGCTAAATTACTGGGTTAAATGGAACGAATTACCGATAAAAATAGATCAAATTACAACATAACGTAATAGATGGGGGATTGAATAGGCTTTTTGTAGTCCTCTATTCTCGTGTTCTTATGTTCTCAGTTTTTTATGTTATGTTCTCGTGTTCTGTTCTTAAAACAAATATCAAGTAAAAGGCATCACAGTTCAGTACTCTGGGCTGCCTCAGCCACACCTGGCCACCTACCGTACATTTCCTTTAGAAAACAAAGAACTTGACCTCGTAAGGCAGTAGAGGAAGGAGACTGCTGCCATTCTCAGGAGTTGTGGGCCCTTACGCTGACCTGTGGATCACCAGGCGGCTGTTCCCGGCCAGAGTGGTGCTGACCTGGTCTCGACCCATGGATTAGTGGTACCTACTGGCCGAGTGATGCTGACTTGGTCTCGACCCATGGGTTAGTGGTTCCTACTGGCCGGGTGAGGCTGACTTGGTCTCGACCCATGGGTTAGTGGTTCCTACTGGCCGAGTGATGCTGACTTGGTCTCGACCCATGGGTTAGTGGTTCCTACTGGCCGAGTGATGCTGACTTGGTCTCGACCCATGGGTTAGTGGTTCCTACTGGCCGAGTGATGCTGACTTGGTCTCGACCCATGGGTTAGTGGTTCCTACTGGCCGAGTGATGCTGACTTGGTCTCGACCCATGGGTTAGTGGTTCCTACTGGCCGAGTGATGCTGACTTGGTCTCGACCCATGGGTTAGTGGTTCCTACTGGCCGAGTGATGCTGACTTCGTCTCGACCCATGGGTTAGTGGTTCCTACTGGCCGAGTGAGGCTGACTTGGTCTCGACCCATGGGTTAGTGGTTCCTACTGGTTAATAGACCTGTTTTAACTATTCTAATAACTAACTTATTATATGGCACTATGGTTGAATTTCGAATATATGGTCAAGCCATACAAGTGTTGTTATGGGAGCTTCGTTGTATTTTATGGTAATATGGCCATATAACCTTTTACAACCAAAACACCATAGTTAATCATTCTCCATCTTTTTTTTTTGTGTTGTGATAGTTATAGTGTGTGACATTAGAGTGAAATTAGATTGTTTTGATTCTCTTCTTGTGATGGAAGTCATGCCACATTCGTCTTAAAAGATAATCTATGAATCACTTTCAGAGATAATCATACAAAACTCCAGTTCATACATTCATAATAAAATTAAGTCAAATGTTACCTTTCATGCCTTGCATTCAATCCTATTTTTTTTCCAATTATTTTCTAGTTGATGGGACACTGACAGTCAAATCATAGGTAAAATTAGCTGGGTGTAGAATATTTAATTAGTAAATTGAATATATATTTGAGTGTCGTATCATCGAGCAGCTCACTCATCTGTACCATGTGATGGTACACTGCCTCGCTGATGAGCTTTGATGGTGTCCACTCAAACCATATGTGGAACCCTGCCTCACTGCTGAGCTCTGATGGTATCCACTTAAACCATATGTGGAACCCTGCCTCACTGCTGAGCTCTGATGGTATCCACTCAAACCATATAGTGGAACCCTGCCTCACTGCTGAGCTCTGATGGTATCCACTTAAACCATATGTGGAACCCTGCCTCACTGCTGAGCTCTGATGGTATCCACTTAAACCATATGTGGAACCCTGCCTCACTGCTGAGCTCTGATGGTATCCACTTAAACCATATGTGGAACCCTGCCTCACTGCTGAGCTCTGATGGTATCCACTTAAACCATATGTGGAACCCTGCCTCACTGCTGAGCTCTGATGGTGTCCACTTAAACCATATGTGGAACCCTGCCTCACTGCTGAGCTCTGATGGTGTCCACTTAAACCATATGTGGAACCCTGCCTCACTTTTGAGCTCTGATGGTATCCACTTAAACCATATGTGGAACCCTGCCTCACTGCTAAGCTCTGATGGTATCCACTCAAACCATATGTGGAACCCTGCCTCACTGCTGAGCTCTGATGGTGTCCACTTAAACCATATGTGGAACCCTGCCTCACTGCTGAGCTCTGATGGTGTCCACTTAAACCATATGTGGAACCCTGCCTCACTTTTGAGCTCTGATGGTATCCACTTAAACCATATGTGGAACCCTGCCTCACTGCTAAGCTCTGATGGTATCCACTCAAACCATATGTGGAACCCTGCCTCACTGCTGAGCTCTGATGGTGTCCACTTAAACCATATGTGGAACCCTGCCTCACTGCTGAGCTCTGATGGTGTCCACTTAAACCATATGTGGAACCCTGCCTCACTTTTGAGCTCTGATGGTATCCACTTAAACCATATGTGGAACCCTGCCTCACTGCTGAGCTCTGATGGTATCCACTTAAACCATATAGTGGAACCCTGCCTCGCTGCTTGGCCACTTGTACATCCATAATATGGATGTTACATCCACAATGTGGATGTTACATCCACGGTAGTGTGGTATACAGTTTATATGATACAGTGTGGGGTATCTCCCAATCCTTCTGTGCTTCAGTGGCAACCACGGAGATTGGCTATTCCCATCTGGGTAGCGGTTAGTTGCCTTGGGAACCTTCTCTTTTAAGGCTTAACTGGTACAGTCGGTAAAGCATTCGCCTCTCATGTCACAGGACGGATGTTCGAGCCTCCTATAGCCCACGGTGAATGATTTTATATATATATATATATATATATATATATATATATATATATATATATATATATATATATATATGCAACAATGATCACAAAAACACTGATCCAAGTATGCAGAATAACCACATATGAAAAATAGAAACTGCTTAACGCGTTTTCGGCTAATTCGCCTTCATCAGAGCAAAGTAGAATCAAATTGTGATTGATTCTACTTTGTGATTCAGTGATTCTACTTTGCTCTGATGAAGGCGAATTAGCCGAAAACGCGTTAAGCAGTTTCTATTTTTCATATGTGGTTATTCTGCATATATATATATATATATATATATATATATATATATATATATATATATATATATATATATATATATATATATATATATATATATATATAACTGAAAACTCCCACCCCAGAAGTGACTCGAACCCATACTCCCAGAAGCAACGCAACTGGTATGTACAAGACGCCTTAATCCACTTGACCATCACGACCGGACATAATGATAATGCCCAAGATTACTATCCGAGTGCCGGCGGTGGGGTGGTTCAAATAGCCTCGGCTATCACCTCATTATGTCCGGTCGTGATGGTCAAGTGGATTAAGGCGTCTTGTACATACCAGTTGCGTTGCTTCTGGGAGTATGGGTTCGAGTCACTTCTGGGGTGTGAGTTTTCAGTTGCATATTGTCCTGGGGACCATTCAGGCTTGTTCGCATTTGTGTTCCTCACGTGTGCCCCAAAGAATGAGGTGATTTGGTAAAATGCTATGCCCAAGATTACTATCCGAGTGCCGGCGGTGGGGTGGTTCAAATAGCCTCGGCTATCACCTCATTATGTCCGGTCGTGATGGTCAAGTGGATTAAGGCGTCTTGTACATACCAGTTGCGTTGCTTCTGGGAGTATGGGTTCGAGTCACTTCTGGGGTGTGAGTTTTCAGTTGCATATTGTCCTGGGGACCATTCAGGCTTGTTCGCATTTGTGTTCCTCACGTGTGCCCCAAAGAATGAGGTGATTTGGTAAAATGCTATGCCCAAGATTACTATCCGAGTGCCGGCGGTGGGGTGGTTCAAATAGCCTCGGCTATCACCTCATTATGTCCGGTCGTGATGGTCAAGTGGATTAAGGCGTCTTGTACATACCAGTTGCGTTGCTTCTGGGAGTATGGGTTCGAGTCACTTCTGGGGTGTGAGTTTTCAGTTGCATATTGTCCTGGGGACCATTCAGGCTTGTTCGCATTTGTGTTCCTCACGTGTGCCCCAAAGAATGAGGTGATTTGGTAAAATGCTATGCCCAAGATTACTATCCGAGTGCCGGCGGTGGGGTGGTTCAAATAGCCTCGGCTATCACCTCATTATGTCCGGTCGTGATGGTCAAGTGGATTAAGGCGTCTTGTACATACCAGTTGCGTTGCTTCTGGGAGTATGGGTTCGAGTCACTTCTGGGGTGTGAGTTTTCAGTTGCATATTGTCCTGGGGACCATTCAGGCTTGTTCGCATATATATATATATATATATATATATATATATATATATATATATATATATATATATATATATATATATATATATATTTATATATATATATATATATATATATTTATGCAGAATAACCACATGTGAAAAATAGAAAATGCTTAACGCGTTTTCGGCTAATTCGCCTTCATCAGAGCAAAGTAGAATGAAGATAAGATTGCTGATCAGACCTTTATATCCGCCAGGGCAGATCACCTGACCACCAAAAATAAGTGGAGGAAAGGAATTATAAGAAAGAAGGATACTGCAGAAGGCCTATTGGCCCATACCAGGCAGCTCCTATTAATATCTCCAAGTGACATACGTGTTAAATGATTGCTATATTGTTTTGACGTGCTATATTGAGGCTTAAATAGGGATCCAACTTGTACATACCGGGGCTCACATTAAGGCTGTTTTTACAATGTTTGATCAGAGCAGACTCGATCACGTTTCGTTCAACAAAATCCTTACTTTTAACAATACATTTTGCCCCTGTGAAGTCGATAGAATGATTACATAAACTGGAATGTAAATACAATGCACTGGATTGCTGGGCTGTACGAATAGCATATGAATGCTGTTTTAAACGCGAGGAAAGGGATTTACCTGTCTGGCCGATGTAAACACATGCACACTCATTACAAGGGATGGAATACACACAACCTGCTACAGACGAGGGCGAGTTTTTAATTAACATGGACTTAACTGTATTATCATTTTTGAACACTAGATTAATATTAAGCCCTCGCCCTCGTCTGTAGCAGGTTGTGTGTATTCCATCCCTTGTAATGAGTGTGCATGTGTTTACATCGGCCAGACAGGTAAATCCCTTTCCTCGCGTTTAAAACAGCATTCATATGCTATTCGTACAGCCCAGCAATCCAGTGCATTGTATTTACATTCCAGTTTATGTAATCATTCTATCGACTTCACAGGGGCAAAATGTATTGTTAAAAGTAAGGATTTTGTTGAACGAAACGTGATCGAGTCTGCTCTGATCAAACATTGTAAAAACAGCCTTAATGTGAGCCCCGGTATGTACAAGTTGGATCCCTATTTAAGCCTCAATATAGCACGTCAAAACAATATAGCAATCATTTAACACGTATGTCACTTGGAGATATTAATAGGAGCTGCCTGGTATGGGCCAATAGGCCTTCTGCAGTATCCTTCTTTCTTATAATTCCTTTCCTCCACTTATTTTTGGTGGTCAGGTGATCTGCCCAGGCGGATATAAAGGTCTGATCAGCAATCTTATCTTCATTCTACTTTGCTCTGATGAAGGCGAATTAGCCGAAAACGCGTTAAGCATTTTCTATTTTTCACATGTGGTTATTCTGCATACTTGGATCAGTGTTTTTGTGATCATTGCTGCATATATATATTTATATATATATATATATATATATCTATATATATATATATATATATATATATATATATATATATATATATATATATATATATATATATATATATATATAAGAGAGAGAGAGTTCCAATGATACTGAGCTTAAAATGCTAATATAAGAGATGAACCTAGACAAATTAGTTAGAATGTGAACAAGAAGCAAGTTATTATTTGTAATATTAATAGATATCTACTTTAAAACAGTCGGAAATCATAATACAAAAATAGAGAGGAAAACATCATTTCGATAACAATAATGATATTATATATATAAGACATGTAATGGTTACTTGGTAGATAAGAATACCAATAATGGGTAGCGGCTTTGTTTTTGTTTTTTTGGAAATTGGTCACGCCCAATATTATCAATACAAGACAAAACCAATTAAAGATGCTTAAGACTGAATGAGAATAAAGCAAGGGAGAAATTCCACACACACGTCCCGGGAGACTCACACATCATTACCCACGAAACCCGAAATTCCTCGCATTTCTGGAACGTGTTTTTTTGGGTCTGCGTGGAGCACCACCTTCCCCAGGCGCTCGTCTCCACAACACACCCACCTCTCCAATATTTCTTTTCATAACGTCTGCTGCTGCTGCTGCTGCTGCTCTCTTACGCACGTGTGTGTATTCTAACACCTTGCATTTATCTCTCTGTCTCTGTGCACAATAGAAAGTTGTTTTCACGTATCCATACATTAAAACATTGATTGTAACAATGATATATATGTGCTTCAGCCTACAGTTTAGACCTATTGTCTTATGTATGACCCTTTGTCCTGCGTGACAGTGAATACTAGCATTATCCTCACTTTAATAAGACCTATCAAAATCCTCAGATTAGGCAAAATTGTAATTAATTTTGTCAATAAAGATGTTAATAATAATAATAATCTGTCTCTTGACATTTGGTATACCTGTCTACACACACACTAAGGATCACTACTCCTGGGACCTGGGGACCACTACTCACTCCTAATTGATGTTAGTGAACTATCCTAGGGAGCTCGTACAGGTCAATGGATGCGGACGATGCCAAAATAATGAAGAATGTAAAAATCAAGAGGTGGACTGGACAATGTTATTGAAGGACCTTAACAAACTCCAGGAGTGGACAAACAAATGGTTGCTGGAGTTTAATCCTAATAAGTGTAAGGTAATGGAAATGGGGGGGAAGGGGAAAAAGAAGACCAGAAGGTGTCAACACCATTCATGGAAGGCAATTGCAGGAATCTGAGAGAGAAAGAGACATGAGAGTGGATATAATTCCCTCCCTAAAACCAGAGGCACACATAGACAGGGTAACATCAGCAGCATAAGAGACACTGGTAAACATTAGAACGCTGTTTACAAACCTAAAACAGGACGCGTTCAAAGCAATCTACAGAGCTTTTGTTAAACCAGTACTGGAATATGCAGCACATGCTTGGAAGCCGTATTTTATAAAACATAAAACTAAAATCGAAAAAAATCAGAAGTTTGCTATTAGATTATTACCAGAGCTTAGAGGTTTATGTTACGAGGATAGGCTGAAGGAACTGGATCTCACAGCCCTGGAAGACAGAAGGAATAGAGGAGATACGATAACAACATACAAGATACTGAGGGGAATAGACAAGGTGGACAAAGACAGCCTCCTTAAATTGAAAGTGAGACAAGAGGAAACAGTCATTCCCCCCCTCCCAAACACACACACTCATATATATACCCACTCAACACACACGCATGCACCCTTTCATCCCCCCAACACACACACACACACACACACACACACACACACACACACACACACACACACACACACACACACACACACACACACACACAAGGAAGGTATGTGTGTGGCCTTTTGGCCGAAAGAGCAGAGCTCAACCCCCGCAAGCACAACTAGGTGAATACACACACACACACACACACACACACACACACACACACACACACGCACACGCACGCACACACACACACACACACACACACACACACACACACACACACAACCTAGACGACCATAGCGCGTCAAATAAAACTTCACATTGAATTTATAAACATGTAAGTAGGCGACTGAGTTCATTACAGTGTACCCAGAGGTGACACCATTTCCTCGGTATTTCTTCACGACAAACTTCTTTTGCATTGTATGAATTTCTTAGGGCGAGAAGACAGGGAATATTCCTAGGTAATAAAAGGGGCAAGTAAAGAGGGAATATTCCCCGGAAATATTCCCGGGGAATAAAGAGGACGACGAGAATATAAATATTGCCAACGAGAAGAGCTAGCAGGGAAAGTAAATAGATGAAACAATGTGAGATTGTGTCGAGGAAAGGAGGAAGGGGGATTGTAGCAATGGGAGAGGGATTGTAAGTGGGAGAGAGATTGTAAGTGGGAGGGGGATTGTAAGAGTGGGAGGAGGCGAGCAAGGACAAACTATTTAACATGGGAGGAACCGAAAGAAGTGGCTCAGGTGGGAACTTAGTACTGAATTGAGTCCCAGAGACATTAGAATTCTTGTTTTCAGTGTCAGAGTAGTTTGTAACTGAACCGCATCAGGCAGTGATGTGGTGGAGGCAGACTCCATACGCAGCTTTAAAAGTAGATATATTAGAGGCCGATAGGCTCAGGAACTTGTATATACACCAGTTGGTTGACAGTTAAGAGACGGGACCAAAGAGCCGAAGTTCAACCCAATAGCAAGCAAAACTAGTTGAGTACTACTAGGTGAGTACACACAAACCAAAGAGCCGAAGTTCAGCCCCTGCAAGCACAATTAGGCGAGTATACACACACACACACACACACACACACACACACACACACACACACACACACACACACCACCTAATAATAACCAGAGCTACATCACCAAGCAAAACAATAGAGTAAAACTCATACAAACCAAAAACGTGATGAATAACAAAGACACGGGAATAAGCCACAAGATTAAAATCACACAAGAAAGGTACAACAATTCACCTCTATTTGTACACTACACCAAACCCAAAATATTTCCTTCTATCTCCCAGGATTCAGCCATAAAATTGGATGAATCTAAACGTCATAAAATATATTTCCACCCTCTGGATTATTGAGTTATGGGCCAAATTCCCGGCTTTCTACGGGAGAAAATGGATCTAGTGGTAAGGCCGCTCCAACAAATTGGCTCAAGATGGTGTTATATACTTAAAATATGTAGCGGATCTATAAACTCTTTAATAAAGGTTTTGACAAAACTTGTCACTAACAGCAGCATGCCACCAATTACTGGTTTAGCAGCATGCTATAGCTAGTAGCGGTTTAAGAGCTTGCCATCAAATACTGGTTTAACAGCTTGCCTGCAAGAGTTGATTGCTGACAGTAACTTGCAGAGGACGTGAGATGGGTGGGTGGGTATTCACCTAGTTGTTCTTGCGAGGGTTGAGTTCTGCTCTTTCGGCCCGCCTCTCAACTGTCAATCAACTGATGTACAGGTTCCTGTGCCTACTGGGCTCTATCATATCTACACTTGAAGCTGTGTATGGAGTCTGTCTCCACCACATCACTTCCTAATGCATTCCATTTGTCTACTACTCTGACACTGAAAAAATTATTTCTAACATCTCTATGGCTTATTTGGGCACTCAATTTCCACCTGTGCCCCCTAGTACGTGTGCCCCTTGTGTTAAAAAGTCTGTCTTTATCTACCCTATCAATTCCTCTGAGAATCTTGTATGTGGTGATCATGTCCCCTCTAACTCTTCTGTTTCCAAGTGACGTGAGGTTTAATTCCCGTAGTCTCTCCTCTCGCGTGCGTGCGTCCGTGTGTGTCAGGCAGAGGGTCAGTGAGAAGGCAACAGCTGGCTCTCTGTACCTGCCAGGTGGTCAGTGAAGGATCACAGCTGGTTCTCCCTGACTGCCAAGACCCCTCACACATCCTTACACACATCACCAAGGCTGCTATAATGTCCACACAAATCACTACATATACACATATTTACAAAACACCTTTTCCTCGCAACAATAAATCACAGGCCGTGAAATTGCACCCAGTATTTTAGATAACCGCGCTAATGGCAAAGCGCTGCTAATATTAATGCTCCAATTTGCATAATGAAAGCTATTTGCATAATTGAATACTATCCAGGCAAAACTTCGCTTCCGATAGCCTCATTCTACGTCCTATACAATATGAGCAAAATTACATTACTTCCTTAATAGGTGAAGCTGAAGTGTGTGAGGCTCAAAGCCATCATTACAACAGTGGTGGGAACTAGCAAACGGTGGAGCGGCACTATGTATTGGGATATGTTGCTGTTCTGTTATCTTTTGATCGCTATTATAGACCAATTTATCAGTTCTGGACCATTATCAGTCTTGGGCCATGATAATTCCTGGACCATTGCTTGCCCATCATTGCCCTGGAAGCGGGAGGAAGTTTGGAGTGTGTTTACGGGTCATACTTCCCGCAGGAACACGATTCTCTTCTTGAAATGGTGATGGAATCGTTCCTCGAGCAGTTACGGAAACAGCCACTTAAGAGGGAATTTATTGCTCACTCCATCATTAGTGCCACATCAACGGGGAGATGAATGACGGGCTAATAGTTGACGGGTGGTGATTGATGACCTCCCTGAGTGAGGCTGGGTGACGCCCATGCAGTCTCTGGGGTGGAGCCCACGCTGAAGCTGTGGGAAAGATGCCCACGCTGAGGCTGGTGGGAGATGCCAAAGCCACGGGTGGGAATAGATGCCCACGCTGTTGCTGTGGTAGATTCCCACGCAATGATTCAAGGGGGAGATGACCACGCTGTGGCTTGACGAAGGGGGGGGGATGCCCACGCTGTGGCTGGGGGGAGATCCGTTCCCCATCCTTGTCACCTTTTTTTCTCTTTTTCACCCTTCCCTCTCCTTCCCCAGGTGGCAGTTTACCAAGGCTGACTGGAATGACTGACTGACCTCATTCTGCTCAAGGCAGAGTGAGGCATTCCTCACGTATGGAACGTTTCCACTCTAACATCGTAATAGATAAACCAGACAAGATCTTTGATCAAACGGAATCATTGTTTTATGCGTGTTCCAACTCTGCATTGAATACAAACTGGGAAATTGTCCGAGAACAAGGTACTGTACAGTATTTGTTATTATTGCGATGCTCTTTGTATACGATGTCTTGATAACAGCTCCGGACCCCCCAACAGCCCCGGACCCCCAACAGACCCGGACTCCCAACAGACCCGGACCCCCCCCCCCCCCCAACAGACCCGGACCCCCAACAGACCCGGACCTCCAACAGACCCGGACCCCCCCCCCCCCCCCCCAACAGCCCCGGACCTCCCCAACAGCCCCGGACCTCCCAAACAGACCCGGACCTCCCAAACAGCCCCGGACCCCCCCAACAGCCCCGGACCTCCCCAACAGCCCCGGACCCCCAACAGCCCCGGACTTAATAGTCTGCATTCCACCAGGGAACGCACTTCTGAGTGCCCCGGGAGGTAGAGGGAGCAGGGGGCAGCGTCGAAGACGGCGTTATGAAAAAGGAGGGCTCGAGGGAGAGGGAGAGGCAGAGCGGAGACATCGGAAAGAACAGTATGGAAGGCGAATAGATTCCAGTCAGCCTTGGCAAACTGCCACCTGAGGAAGGATAGGGAAGGGTGAAAAAAAGAGAAGAAAATGTAACAAGGATGGGGAAATGGTCACTTATGGAGGTCATGAATCCGCCATGTGAAATCTAAACAGAGAGGAGACGAGCAGAGAGATCAAGACAGGAGAGGATGAGAGTACGGGAATCAACATGGGTTGACTCATTTTGACTCTTCTGTCAGAGCATTACCCCAGAGGGTATGCCAACAGTTACAATCACCCAACAGGAGCACAGGCTCCGGTAAGGAGTTCAATAGGTGTAAGATTACGGAGAAAGTGGGACATGTGAGGGGCAGATAGCAATGGAACAGACTGTATATCATTTTCTCAACAGATATGGGCCGCAGAACACTGAATGGGCGACCGAAAAAGTAGGGGGACGAAGGGAGTTTCAGTATGAATCAAGAGTAGTAGTAGTTATGGGCCCCGCAAAAGCAGGGGGGGGTGGGGGGTATGAAGAGAAAGGAATAACCACGGGGGTGACCAGGACGAGCACCAAGCATCGGTTCATGGAGTCTGACACAAAGCGGTGAAAACTGTCATCATAAATTGGAGTTCATGGAAGGTGGTATAAACTCCACGAATATTCCTTTGAAGAATAGACATTGTTTCGGGTGTGTGTATTTTTTTACAGAGAACAAGGAAGGAACAAAGCCAAACAACAACACAGTATATTAAGTAAAATCAGGATCAGTGAAATCAGGGTTACGGGGCATAGGCAAATCTAGCAAGGATGATGGAAGCAAAGGACCAGTAGGATGGACCAGCGAGGGACAGAAAGAGTCTGGAGTGGGAGAAGGCATTGCAGAGGGGCAGTCAATGGAATCAGAGGGAGGGGACAAACAGGGGAAGCGCACCTCATCAAGAGCAGCAACCGAGAGAATTGAGGACCAAGGGAACCTCCATAGCTGGGACAGGAGGGACTACCACCGAAATGGGAGGGGACGCAGGGAGAGAGTCGGAAGGAGAGGAAGAGAGCGATGCGTTCTTATCCACCGGGGAGAAAAGCATGGAGCCAGGTTTACGTCTCTGACTTGGACACAGGCGTCCCAGCAACAACGTAATGGGCGACAGCCTCCATAGTCTCAACAGGAGGAGAACGGGAGCGATCAACACGAAGATTGCCAGGAGGATGATGGAGAACAGCCTGGACAGATAGGCAGTGTGGAGGGCCAAAAGAGACAGGGAAAGGGCTGAGGAGGATGATGGGGGGGGGGGGGGAGTGAAAGAGGGCACAGGAGACAGTGAAGACTGGGAAGGAAGGAAGGAAGGAAACACCAGACGGAGAAAAAGGGGAAAGACCCTCTGGCTCAGAACGAAAAGGAGCGGATGAGGTGGTGGTGGTGGTGTCCAGGTCCAAGGCCTGGAAACGTTTGTGAGAATGAGATGGGAGAGAGGGCAATTATAAGTGGAATGCAACTCACGAACACAAGACATGGCAACACAAGAGGGGAGACGGCGTACTTGACATCTTGCTCAAGATAAAAGATAAAGGGTCATGATGTTTCAAATTGAGGATGGCTTTCTCAAATTTGTAGGGCACACATGCACGGTAGAAGGCATTGTGGATGTCACCGCACTTTATGCAGAGCTTGGGAGGAAGAGCACTCGGTGTCCAGTCTCTCCACACAAGCAGCATACACGCACCGCACTTTGGTGCTACATAGCCTTCCCGGCTTGGTGCCTTTTTTTTGATAATTACTTACACACCACATGTGTGCATTTGAGGGGACCATGCCCAAATTTCCAGCACCTATTGCAGAGCTTAGGAGAGGGAATGTACTGCTGACCGGAGTATCTGGCACCAGCAAGAATTATGGAGGACAGAAGAGACCTACTATCAAAAGTGATCTGATGACAACGACCACGAGGGGGGACATTCAACAAGGATATGCATGACCGTAAGAGGGACGATGCAATTTGGACAAGAAACTACTACAAGCAAGCAGACACTTGCCTTTTCTCTTTAGCCGGTTTAGGAAGTGAATAGTCTTGTTTGATGTCTTTAATTACTTCCCTCTTCACCAGCTTTTGATTTTTGATCCAGCTGTAAGTTTGAAGAAACATTTCCAATAGAATATGTTCAAACAATGGTTCAACAGTAACAAATCTTTAATATTATAACCGAACATTATGGACTAGCGAGCCATTGTTGCCAGTCAAAACAATTAACACCAAAATATATTTTAGTCAACCAATGTTATAAGTATAAAAATAAATTTGAACATTACACAGTTGTAACAAGGCACTGCATTTACAACATACAAGCAACAAAACAGTGATACAACCGACCAACAGCAAACACGGGAAACTGACGCTACAGTGTTGCAACCAATCTCGCGTTTACCATAAGGTTTACAATACAAGAGACAAATGTGTCTTGTCCCGTCTAACTACCCAGTACATCGTAATGCTCATTAGCACTTTTTAAACGCGACTAGTCCTGAAAAATTTCAGTATTGTATTTACAATTATAATTATTGTAATTCCATTAAGTTAGCTTAGAAATTTCATTAAACAAGTCGAGTCCCTGCAGCACTGGATGTGTGAGAAGTGGAATAACAAAGCTGTGTCTTCAGGAATCAGGTGTGCAACAGCTGATTTACAGTTCCTCTTTGGAGGTGGTCTTCTCCAGCTGCGGTGCCTGCTGCTCTCCCTGCCCAGCCTTGTCCTGCCCAGCCTTGTCCTGCCCAGCCTTGTCCTGCCCAGCCTTGTCCTGCCCAGCCTTGTCCTGCCCAGCCTTGTCCTGCCCAGCCTTGTCCTGCCCAGCCTTCATTTTCTTCATCTTCTCTATGAGTGCCGTGTCCTTCCATGGGGTGAGGTCGCCAACTGGCAAGTCGGAACACTTCACCAGAGGATTACTGCAAGATTAAATTTTTCTTCATTACATTACTGGCTTAAAGAGGATATTGCATTACTACTATTGCAGGCCTTTTGCTTAAATTAATTATAATTTAATAACGTAGCAGACAATATGCAAAACACTAAGCTTCTCAGAACTCAATGCTTGAAATTTGTTATGCGCCGATGAATAAATTATTATTTTCGGCTAAAGGCACTAACGGTACTGTTGGTACAAAAATTTCCATATGAATGGAAAGGGTGGTCAGGTGGTGGTGGGTCCACCTGACTACCACCTATACAATCTATAGAGGCAGCAATTGTGAGTCGCGTTCTTTATGAACTGGCATTACTCTTGCTTTTTTAAGGATATCAGGGAAAGTATGACATTAGAGATTTGTTGAATAGCAGAGCTATGGTTGGTGCAAGGGCAGCACTCCTGTATACCATAGACGGTATTTCACTAAAGTTCCCAACTTTAGTTTTTTGCGAGTGAATGATAGACATAACATGTTGGGCTGACTGGTAAAAGAAGAAGAGTGTTAGGAGAGCTGCTGGCAAGATATGTAGTAACATGTGTCGTGTCTGGAATTTTTTGGCAAAGTTAGTACCAACTGATGAAAAGAACCCATTAAATTCAGTGGCCGTTTTAACATCTGTTGCAGGTTTATAACCATCCTTGGAGAGTTATCCGCTTATGAGATTTCTGTTTATATCCTAGGATGTTCGAGATGACTTTCCATGTGCTTTTCACGTTTCCCTTTGCTGCTTTGAATCTCTTCTCATAATAGGAAAATTTCACATTATACTGTTTTGCTATATTATATTTTATTTTATTATACTATAATTATATTATGCTATTTTGAATGCTTTTGTCAATGACAATTTTTGCTTAGGTTTGCCTTATTTCTTTCAAATAAACTACAAGCTATAGTTAAAAACTTCTTTGTGTTATGAAAAAAAATTATAATGGCCCTTTAACAAAAGTGTTCAAAATATGTTATAAATGGAACATGGCATCATGAGCCCTGGTTAAGAGAAACATACGAAGAGATGTAGCTTGAGTGCTGCATAAAGGGGTGGTACTGTATAAATGAACACGAGTATCAAGCCTTAAGCATTACATCTGAGCAGTAGAAGTGAGCAACGTGCAATGTTGCTCGTTGCAGAATGACTAAATAATGTATATTTAAACCGTGCAAAAAATTTTAAATTTTATGATTGAGGAGAATATCTAACTTGGAATTTAATAGGTGAACATAATTGTTAGGCAAAAAGGATGAACATGAGGAATTTATTAAGCAGGAAGCATATGTGAACAGCACACTAGAAATGGTAGGGAATAATTATAAGGCAATCGGTTGAAGATAAGATGAACAAGGATTTTAGAATGACATCAGAAAAATGCCAGTGTTTTCTGAAGCAGTGGGGCATGTGCCAGTTGCTTTGCTCTACTTTCCTCCAAGCATTTGCCTTACCACCTTCATCAAAAATAATGATCAAAGTATAATATAAAAACCACCAAAATGCAATTTAATGAAGTTTGATACCCCTTAAGTGGATCTAGTCCTCCAGATTATAGGCAATATTTAGAAGTATGGCAATACAGTATTTGGCCTTACCTTAGTGAAAGATTATACAAGGAGTGAAATAATTTTATAAAGGTAAGCAGCTGAGAATTTTTCCTTGACCCTAGTTGAAAATATATTAAAGACATATTTGGAGAGCCCTTCCCCTCTGGGAACATGGGTACAGAGTATATAGAAAGTTGATTCACCTGTCAGATTGAGGGAGGAAGGCATTGGTGGGGACAGCATGGAGATGCAAATTCGAACACAGTAGGTGTGCCAATGTCACTGTCTTAACGTAGTCCTTCTGCTCTACAGTGAAGAGGCTGCTCGGATGCTCCCAGTACAGTCGGTTTCCAGTCTTCAGACGGGCAAACTGATCAGCCTACGGGAGTACAGAATTTGCATTCACTTTCAGTTTGTTCCACTTCATTAAAAAACATTTGCAGTACACAGTATTTATCCTTTTAAGCATTGTTAAACCTTGTTAATAAACTTTTAACCTTGTTATTTGTTAAATTGAACAAGCAAAACCAAAAGTATGTTTTAAATCTTTATAAATACTGACCACGAGGTTTAGAACTTGTTCCAGTTTTTAAGGTAATCTCGTTTTACTGTAACAAGTATAGCATTAACCCCTGCACTGCGCAGAGCGCCATAAGTCGCCCGATCAGGGGGGTGTGCAGAGTGCATAAGGCGCACTTGGGTATAGGGAGCGAATTCAAAACTCCCGTGGGTACACAGGGTTCACATCCTGTGCCACAGGCAGGACTCTTGTAAACAGATGCCACCTTGAAAAAAATTGTCAGCATCTATGCTGGCAGTGAGAGCCTTAGTACTGAGAGAACTACCAAGGCTGATGCATGCAGCAACAGTGCACAGCACCTCTGTGCAGCTAGGGCCCACAGAACCACTCGGTAATGATAAAAAAATTGGTAACCGAAATTATTATGCGTTTATAGTGTCATAGATGATCCCGACTGTGATAAAGACTGTACAACAATCTGATATAGGTGAATACAATGCTAGTTATCATATTCACAACATGAGGTAAAGACAGCACCCAGCTATTGTTTTCTGCATCTACGCATCATGAAAACCTTATGTTCTTTCACAATATAACCCTGTTAAAATGGATTTATATTCAGGATTATGTGAAAGGAATGTAATAATAACAGCAGTTTTGTAGCTAGTCATAGCAAGACGTGAAGAATATTGGAGGCACCGTCTTGCGTCATGAGACTGCTGGCATCTGCTTGTGGCTCCATGCTGTGTTTTGATTTCATCACAATACCCACCAGAACTGCTTATTAGTTTGTTATAGTGCATATATATGCTGATAGTGATATTTAACATGCATATATAGTGCAATAACAGCAAGAACACCGTTTGGTTAATCTAAAAATTGAATACGTAAACGTGTCACCATATCAAAAATTATATACCAGTATATAGGTTGTGTGTATATAATGCAATAAAAGCAAAAACTGATTTATTGTTCAAAGAATACAATGTTAATTCTTGTTACTATGTGACACGAATACTGTATCAGAGTACCAATATTCTACACAGTCTATGATACAAATAATATTGCCGACAGGCGAAAGCATCACTATTTCAAAACCACAGTAAAACTATGTTATGGAGAAAATGACACCTCTTCCACTTTAAATTGGAAATATAAAACAAGTGTTATTATGAACACCTCAAATGCGAGGGTGAACACTTGGAGCCGGTACCATATTTTTTAATTGGTTGGAAACCAAACTAACAGGGTGCGTGCCTGCGGGCTGCTCCAAGCAACAGCCTGTTGGACCAACCTCTCAAGTCAAGTCTGGCCTCAGGGCCAGGCTTGGGAAGTAGAACTCCTCCCAGAACCCTATCAAGCAGGTCTTGGACTGTAAATAAGAAAGTAAGGGCAGGTTTCATGGGCTTTCATGAGTTTGTACTCTAGGGTACAGCTTACAAGCTTCGTGACCTTACAAAAGTATCTAGTAAACCCATATTACCCAGCCACATAACCAGACATACCAGAATGCAGGTGTAGGTCTTTCCTATGATGCCTCCATCTGTGGGCTCCTCCAGCAGCGCCACCTGAGCGTCCAGGTCGTCCAACTCGTCTCTGAAAGTCACACCACATTAAAATCCATATACTAACATTAACAATAGTTCAACCACCACTTTTTTTTTGGAGGGGGGGGGGGGAGTAAGTAAAAAGGATGGAAAGACATAAGTGAAGGGAAGTTTAAAAATGGAAAACAGCGAGTCATGAAAGCAGGCGGGCTGTGTGCCTTGCTGACAATGAGTGGGTGTTGGCAGCTAAGCTTGCTCTCTCTTATCAGGGAGTTGTAAGCGTGAGGTTCTTAACATGTATTTCAGCAAGAACTCTGCAACTGATGACACAAACTAATATACTGTAGGACTATATCAGTATAGATAGCGTCATAGAGACTCTGGGGCACACCCAGAAACTGGTTTTTCAATACATTCAATGCTGTTTTTTTTAAACAGAATTGAATGCTGTTTTTTAATTCATTAATTTTTTTAAATTAAAATGATATCAAGACCTTATAGAGCTACACAAGCTCCACAAATGGTCAGAAGACTGGCAAATGCTTTTTAATATAAATAAATGCAAGACTTTGCATGTGGGGCATTAGAATCCACATCACAACTACCAAATTAACAGCATTACAGTAAATTGCAGCAGATTGATGTAGAAAAGGACCATCGAGTCAAAATTCATCATTCACCGAATGTTGCACAAGTGCAAGCAGCAGTAAAATACTGTAATATAAAAAGCTAACCAAACCCTGGGAATAATCAAGCGTACCTTAAAGGAAATGAAGGTTGTCATTCAATTGTACAAGTCTCTGGTGTGCCTCCACATGGATTATTTGCATCTAGGCATGGAGGCATCTTCAGAAAGAAACGGCTGCTCTGGAGAAAGTGCAACACTGGACAAGAAAAATCATTCCAGAGCAAAGCCAACTCTCCTATCAAGAACGGTTAAGGGCAACAGGGCTAACAACACTGCAAACCAGGCATGACAGGGCAGATCTCTTTGAAACTTAAAATGCTGAACAATTTGGAGGATGTTGATCCTGACAATTTCTTCAAAAGGTCAGATGCAACACGAACAAGGAGCAACGATTTCAAGCTCTACAACCGAGATCAACTCGGCTCAAAGACTGAGAACAGGAGATGCTTTCTCACCACAGTAATAAACCCATGAAACTGCCTTACCTCTGAAACCATAATTGCCAAAACCGTTAAATTTTAAAATCCAACTGGAAAAGATCAGGGTAAATGGCGGGGGGAGGGGAAGGGTGAAGGGGCCCTTAGGCAAGCCATCTATTTCCTGTCCTTGTCAAGGCCACTAGCATTAGTGGCCCCTCTGGTAAATTCAGGTAAATAATTTTTACATCCACATATGCTGTAAATTAAAACAAGTTTCATAATAAGAATATTAAAATGTCAAGGAAATGGGTTGGGCACTTACTGGTAGAGGGACTTAAGATCCTCTACGAGCTCCTTGGGAAGTCCTCGTTTAAGGTCCTCAAAGGAATCGTAAGAGTGGTCACCATCACAGAACTTACGCCACACCCTGTACCCAGCCAGACCTGTAAACCCAGTAACAGATTCAGTGACAACCAACACATTTTCTAGTGGTTCAAACATAGGCCAAGAGAAGTTGGCTCTATACACAATTTTAACTATCCAAATGTTATGGATTTTTAAGGCCATATTGTAATTTGTTAGGAATATGAGTGAATTAGCCTATGAGTTCAGAAGCTGAATAATGTGGTACTATTTATATGAAGTGTGTAAATAGCATGTTTAATGAAATTGTAATTACTAGTGTAGTAATTATGCAGTAAAGTAATATATGCAGTAAAAACATATTGCAGTGTTTTTACTGTACATAAAGTGTTCTTATTTAATGACCCCTGTACGAGTAGCAACAAGCAGCCACAAGGTGGCAGTTGGGTCGGGATGCTGGTTATGGAAGGACAAAATGGCCGTGAGCTCATGACTAAAAAAACACCAAGACCCTTTCTGTAACTAGATCATACCAAGTAATAGACATTAATATTTACAGGAATGAATTGTATACAATAAATTTGATTTGTTAGACCAGTGGTCTTTGATATTGTTTGGTAATGACTATGTTAGTGATGTTTTTATTTGAATAAACCTGCCTGTAATGTTAACCGGACACTGGGGTGATTTAAATCACTGATGTAATTACAAGTATTAAACTTATTTGCTGTTATTTTTGTGCAGTTTTATTCCTACCAGGGAGGTTATGCAGTCACTTTGAGCTACAGGTACTGTAATGGGCATACTTATTATTAAACCAAATTTACTGAAACTTTTGGGAAATTTCTCATTGGGGTCAGACCTTGAACATTATAAAGCTAAGAAAAATTAGCAATACAACACTAATACAAAAGTGTGTTGAATACAATTAATGATTCATATTTGGTATTTATTTTTTGTCTAGATATCATATCCCAGAGTTGGTTTGAAGGTAATTTAAAAAATAGTCAACATTTTAACACAAATGAAAAAGACTCATTAAGAAACTGAATTATTTAAGTACAGTAACTAGTCTGTCAGATGTTCATGGTACTTTTGGCATTAGTAATTTCATCACTTATCAATTCATTTAAAATGTACTGGCTTCAATTCACCATATGAATAGTTTACATATACATGCTAAAGATGTTTCTATCTCGATACAATACCTCCAAATTTTAACTGCCTGCCATCCCTCAAATAACTTCCGATAGATCCACAGACACTCTTTACATCCAACCTAGCACAAATTATCCTACCTGCACTTCTAATATTCCTTCAAATTTGATTTCTCCACTCCATATCTCGGTATCTTAGCCATTACCCAAAAAATCTTTCGTAGAAAGAAAAACCTTTCTTAACTCAAAACTATACTGTAGTAGGCATGGCAAAGTTGTAGTTGGAAGGCAGAGTGCTTTCAGTGTAGGCAACTACTCTCTGCCTTACAATAATCTACAGCATCCCCATAATCACACCCCCACTTGTCTCATCTCTTCATATCACCACCACCATTTTACTTCGATACTAACCATGGTCACGGCCCCTCTGTACGTCCATGGCCAACAGGTCTTGGTAAGGGTCCTCACGGATAGAATTATAGTGCATCGACTCCATGATGTTGCTCCGTCCCCACTCTGACTGCCACTCTGTGTGCATCTGTAGAAAACCTAGATATTAGCTTGAATTGAAAATTAAACCCCGATATCCACACTCCATTTTTGAAAATACAGGGTCTCCACCCTGTATTGCAGCGTATAGCAGCGAAGCAAAGAGAAGATGCAATTTTGAGAAGGCTGGTCAGCCAGTCACTGCTACATGCTCTACTCCCCACAGAAGTATTGCCACCAGGCTACCCCAATTGCACACCTGATACGGTAAATTACTTAATTTTCGAGGCAGATAGATGCCAACCCTAAAAAAAATGTGGCAGCCTGCACAATGATTTAACCACTGCACTGCACAGAGCCACCTTTATACATATTCCCTATACAACGCTTTTAAGTACAGTATAGGAAACAAGTCAAAAGTCCCGCAGTATACAGGGATGGCATCCTGTGTACCAGTAAACAGATGCCAGCTTTTGAAAAAAAAAAATGGCCAGCATCCATGCTGACTGAGAGCCTCGGTACTGAGAAAGCAACCAAGGCTGGTACATGCAGCAGGAGCCACAGCACCACTAAATAATGATGAATAAATTAGGTAATTTAACCATTTACCATTTGTAGTATCATAGATGATCCTGACTGTGATAAAGACTGTACAACATTTAGATATCGGTGAACACAATGCTATGATATTCACAGTATGAGATAGAGACAGCACCTAGCTATTGTTTTCTACATCCTGCATCCCATTGTTTCACCATGAAACAACCATGTTCTTTCACAATGTAACCTTGTGGAAATGGATTCCTATTCAGGATTTTGTGACAGGAATGTGGTAATAATGGCATTTTTGTAGCTAGTCATAAGATGTGTAGAATAATGGAGGCATTATCATGCATCATGTAACTACTGATATCATTTGCTCATATCATGTGGCTCCATGCTGTATTTTGATTTCATCCCCATACCCACCAGAACTGCTTAGTTTGTTATGGTGCATAACAATGTTGATTGTGATATACAACGTGTACACAGTATATAATGTAATGACAGCAAAAAAATTATTAATCTTAGAATATACGTGTCACCATATATATGGGCCCAATACTTTTGAGCATACCTATGTTCCATACATTTAACTATATCAATTCCATAAATCACACACTAGTGAATAATATCACTGCAAAAAGACTAGATATAAAACCATTTACAGACACCGAAATATGTGTATAAAAATGTATTGGGGCAGTCCCTGCCGCACCCTGTCGGCAGTGACCGACAGGCTATTTGTTGCAAGGCTGACCTTGGATTCCTGTTCTGTATACCTGTATATAAACTCTCAATACATTATGTTTGTGGTTCATTATAGTGCAGAAAAATGTATAGCAGTAGTTATATACAACGTGTGTATATACCATAAAAAACAGCAAGAACACTATTTGATTGATCTAAGAATATATGTGTCAACATATATGAGCCCCATATTTTTTAGCATAGCCATGTTCCACACATTTAACTATTGTATATAAATTCCATGAATTACACACTTTTGAATAATGTTACAGCAAAAAAACTGCGAAGAAACGAACGAGACATCGAAATAATTGTGAAGCATTATATTCGCAGCCCCACTACTGCCCCATAGGGTGGCTGGGATGAGCGTGTCCAGGCCCCTACTCCCTCAGTGCCAATAAATTGCTCACCTTTTTAGCTCCATCACAGCTAAAGTATGTCACATACAATATTTTTAGTTTCCAGTGATCGGAGACAACATTTTAACAATTTGAGAACACACTACTATTATCGTAATGCCCTTCAAGAAGACCTACACAAAATAAGCGTATGGAGCACCATTTGGCAAATGAAATTTAAGGTGAATATGCGCCATGTTATGGAATGTGGAATAGGAGAAAATAGATCACACACAACCTACAAATTATGAGAAACTTAAAAAAAAAAAAATTCTGATAACTACATCTAAAGGTGGTTCTAGATACATATTTTGTAGTGGTGCAAGGTTTCACTGAAGCCTCTAGTGTTTAAGGCTTCAGTGGAAGCCTTAAAAATCCTAGAGAATTCAGTTGAATCCCAAGTTGCAATGCTTATGTTGTCATGGTATAGTGGTCTAGAGCATTTACTTGGTAGTACACCCAGAGCAGAGATTCAAATCCTGCTCACGGCTCCTACCGATTCTCAAAAATGACTTCACTGTGTACATACTAATAAAAACCAAGATATTGTTATAAAACTTAGCACCTCGACAAAACACTCACAGAAGGATTCCTGTAGGCAGCCAGGGCAAAGGAGTTGAGAATGCCTGGGTTGACTTCTTTAATGTATCCAGCAGCTATTCCTTCAGCACCAGGGTTGAGGGAGTGTTTCTTCACCACTTCCTTCCCCATCAGTACCGGCAGGAATTCGCCATAGGTGATGTGGTCATACTCCGCTATGAGGATCCGTCTGTATACATTACAGTTTAATTGTAGGCATTAAACAATTACAGACCAGTATCAAACCTACCAATACTATAAAAGTATTTGAAATAATTATTTCCAAACTGCTATACTCCTACCTTGTAAAATTCAACATATATAGTCCTGGCCAGTTTGGCTTCTGTTCCCAAAACGATTTTTATTAATACCATTATCAGTCTGCTTGATATGTGTCAAGGACTGTGTTGACTGAGTTTCCAATTGGCCTCTTCATTGACCTGAGAAAGGCCATTGATACCGTAAACCATAAATACCTCCTACTTAAACTATCATTATGTAATCCGAGGTATTGCTCTGAACTACTGTACATTTGATCATATCTTAATAACAGACACCAATATGTACCCCGTGAACAAACCTCCCCCACTCTACCATTAACCATAGGAGTGCCATAGGACAGCATCTCATACTTCTCCTATTTCTTAAATACATCAATGATTTACCAATTGTCTTTTAACATTCTTAAATCTATATTATTTGATGACAATACTACTGTACCTTCATCTGTTCAGACCCCCAACCCCCACACACTAATATTGTAAATAATGAATTAGAGAAATTATTTACTCATAGATGTCTACCAACAAACTTACTAAACATGTAAAAGACCTACTACATTTTATTTGGAAGTAAATCAAACCAAATTTACCTTCAGAGACAATGTCAACATCAGCATTCAAAATAAGGGAATTTCTGGTCTATATATAGACAAGACACTATACTTCAGCAACCACATACAACACAGCCAAGTCAAAAAAAATAAAAAATTGTTGGTACTCTCTCAAACATCTGATATTCCCCATCCTGCTTTTCTTACACTATACTACTGTATTCACTAATCTATCTCTAACATATGGTATGTGTGCATGGGGTTCAACCACTGAAAATTACCTCAAACCCATCATCCCCCAGCAACAATCTTCTATCAGAGCTATAACACTTCAGACAACACAGACCCACCACCTGTTTAAATCCCTAAACATGCTAAACACACTATACATTCTTGTGCTATTTACATGTACAAAACCTTAATCCTAAATGCTGAATCATGATCGTGATTCAGATCATGATCTGAAACTCTTAATAGATGTAATAGAACCCATGGGTACCACACCAGAAATAAACATCTCTGATATTCTTAAGAGTCTGACAATCTGTAAACACTCCATGCAAATAAAAGGACCTAGTATATGAGGGTTTGCCTTAATGAATTCAAACAAATGTCCAACCTATACAGTACTTCCTTCAAAAGTAAAACCAAAAAGAACCCAATTCCATTCTCTTAAGAGTTTTGAGCACAAGGTGGGAAATTATCTTGCACTACCCCACTCGCCTAATTTTTGTACCTAAAGACATGCAACTTTAGGAGTATAATCTATACAATCAATTTATATTAGTTATTATGTTGAACTCAAATTCTGCTACACTGTAACTATTACATTTTAGTTATCTTAAGGACCTGCATAAAAATCAATAAAGTTTAAATACAGTACCTAAAAAATCTAATTTCTTACATGTTCACCATTTTCATAATTCAGAACTCCAATTTCCAGTAAATTTATGACAAAATTGCTTCTTTACGGCAAATACATCTTACAATGGATACATCTGGCACGTTGATGTAGAGTTATTGTTGGTTTATGTAATGCAGAGATGCACAACAGTTACCACCACCTTGATACTGACCTTGCCTCATTATACAGAAGGGCATCATCGAAGTGAGGATTAATTTCGGCCAAGGCATCGGCTAGTCTGTTATGCTCTAGTACCAGCAGCAGCTTCAAGTCTTCAATCTATGAGACAAAAATTAACAATTTTAGTTTTAGAGGCTTGGAGGACTATCAAAGCTAAGGACTACAGGAAGAGCACTAACTCAAGTCTGGGTTTCAACTTTTAGAGCCAGCAAATTGTACAGTTAGGGGCCACAATATTACAATTAAAAACGTATCAAAGTATCAAGCCAAATGAAAGATTTGCAAATTTAATGGAAATAAAATTTAAAAACTTTTAATCTAGCTCCGGGTCAAACTTAGGTAACATAGAAGAAAAATTACCGAGGATGAAATATGTCGGGTACTTTATAAACTGGACCTTGACAGTGATGTTGACAATACAAAACCCAATTTTTTTTTTTTTTTTTTTTTTTTTTTTTTGGAGATATAGACAAGAGTTGTTACATTCTTGTACAGCGACTAGTACACGTAACGTTTCGGGCAGGTCCCTAGAATACGACCCCCACAAAGAATCGTCGTTACAACCAAGTACACATTTTACTGTCGAGTTAAACAGAGGCTACAGTTAAGGATTTGCGCCCATTAAATCCTCCCCGGCCAGGATACGAACCCACGACAAAGCGCTCGCGGAACGCCAGGCGAGTGTCTTACCACAATACCACGGAGACTAATGACCTATCAAAGGTTGGATATCAGTGATATGAACAACATACAGTGAGCATGTCCAGTGTGAGGATTACACTACTGCCACTGTGTCCCAGATCAACACTGCCCTAGTTCCATTTCACCATCTGTGCCACCTGCCATTCCTTTACACTCTTAAGTACATGGATGATGATTCCTTTTTTCAGACTGACTGGTTCAGATAATAGCAGCATAGATGAAGCTAGTGGTAGCAGCTCTCATTGTGTTACTAGGTTGAGGTTTGCAGTGTTAGTAGTTCGCCCTGCAAAGCAATGGCATGTGATGAGCCAGGAGAAATAGAGGTAAGAGTGGCCTCAATTTTAACTGTTCATGGCTGCCCTATACACAGTACAACTGCTTCATCTCCAAGCCAACCAAGTTTTATCATAAGATGGAGCTGTGGTGGACCACAAGCAGCAGAGGTTTTCTTGTGTTTAAAGATTGACAATTTTATACCGGAAATGTATACATTTAATGATATGAATATTGGTGTTACAGACATTTTCCCATATTCTTGTGAAAATATGAGTAAAGGCAAGTATTTTATGATTTATTTTGACGAGCCATTCATGAAACTTATGGTCGATCTCGAACCCATTGTTGATGTGACAACTTACCGAGTTTTGTAACTAGCACATCAAGATTGTAACTTTTTTAGCTAAATGAATTGTGGAGTTCAGTCCCTGAGCCCATTATGTGCCTCCAACACTTTCCACTACCGCCCACAAGATGGGTATGGGGTGCATAATAAATGAACTTTACTAAAAAAAACTCCCTAGGAAAGGACACTTGCCTCTACAAGCCACACTACAAAACAAGTAGTTAAACATGCTAAAGTTAGATTAGAAAAGCTTCGAACTTACCAAGTCATCGGATTCCTGCAGCTGGAAGCATCCCTTCATGTTCTCGGGCGCGGCACATTTCACATTCTTCTCTCCCCCTTGTTTATCCTTTTCTGTCTTCTCGTCAGACTCGGGACCCCTGAGGATCAAAAGGGACTGCAAACTGACATTGTATATACAAAAAAAATTAAATAAAACCATTAAGAAATTTATAATTTTCAGAAATAGCAGAAGGGGTCACTGCCCAGGCCACAGCACAAAAGTACAGTCACACAACCATAGATGTGCCAGGTTGTACAGGTACATGCAAGGGACAAACCATGGCAGATATTTTAGTATTGTGAAACTGGCACAAGCTGTGCCAACAGTAGGTTCATAATCTTAACACCAGGTCCTTGCATTCTTTATCTCATAAGACTAGTGTAGTGACATTAGTGAATTTAACTACTACTAGACAATCTTTTAGTACCATTGCATTAGAATTATTGTACCTATGTAGAAAAAGCACAAGTAGTATTAGCTTTGCTAGTTTAACTAATCCAACCATCCCTCTAGCCAATCATCCCACCACAGTAACACCTTCCCAATTGGTTAAATGTCATGGATCAACCAAAACATAATAAGCCAACTTACTTGAGGTAACCAAAGTATCCTGTCTTCCTATTGAAGGCAACCCTGTCTGTAGGTCCATAGAGAGGTGTAGCATCCAAGTATGTCGAGACGAAAGAGAAAGATTCTCTATGTCCTGCAAAAGGTTAGAGAAAGTTCACTCGACAAAACTCTAAAGGAAATAAACACAACTTGGAGGATAAAGTGCAGCCTGGAGGGAGGAGGGTGTACAAGTGAACGTTTAAGATAATGGGTAAGAATGAGATGGCAGAAGATAACACAGCTACAGATGGTGATGCATGTACTTCATCTACTTAGATGGTGGTAGATTCCATGGATTTATTAACGAATGTAGGAAAGTTTACATTGCCTATCCTACATTAACTTTTTGATTTCTCAAGGTGTCCCCACCCACCTTGTGCAAGTTACATTGGAAATTTTAAGTATGTAGTTAATGTCTCCCAATTTGTTTAATACATTATTTGAAAGTCCTACAATCAAGCTTTATATTCTAGACCTGAGGCTCTCTACCTTTTCTGGGAAGAGTCTACTTACTGTAAATAAAGTTTTAATACAAGGTTTATGACAATATAATACAAAGTGGTCCAAAGGTCACCATATTAAGGGGAAAATTAAAACCCATTATCAAACTAACTGTACTAACAAAATATACCCTACACGGTTAGCATTAGTTTGAACACATGCAATATGACTCCCACTCAGTGTGATCTCCCATCAATGCATTTGGCATTATGCACAGAATTGCATTTCTTATTGCTACAATTTCCCTGCATAGCTGGGAAAACTGCCTCTTCTCTTACTTTCGCCATTGGAAGGCTACTCATGACTACTATACTTCATCTGGACTGACTTACCCAATAGAACATCTGGTATGGAGTGCCATCAAGTTCCAGATGAATATCTAGACAACCCTACCAGTGTACTCTCCACCCTGCTCGTAAACCCACTGCAGGTGCAGCCAGGTGATCCGTTATAGCCCACCTTGATAAAGGATGCGACATCACAGTCAGGGGTACAAGTACCCTTGATCCCAGTCATCTCATCAGTCTCTCAGGTGCTCGGGGATTACACATTATGGCCTCATCGCGACACTTTTCTTCTGATGCTTTGTGTTCATGTTGTAATGTTCAATGTATATATTCAGTGTCGCCCATATTTTTATGTTAACAAAAGTTTATATGTATTAATCTTGCTTGTGTGTGTTAACCAAGTGTTTAAAGCTGGGGGAGTTTTGTGTGTATTTCATGTTATTTGTTTATCATTGTATGTAATAGAGTAAATTGTTATTTTTTGTATCAATATTCCTTTCCTTTCTTTTAGCATTAAATGTAATGAAATGCCAATTTTGGGACCGACTGCTACAAGTATTTCTAGGAATTCTCATTATCTGCTGATGTAGACCTGACCAAATGTAAATTGTGTCAACAAAATTATTCACACATCCTACATCACTATGGGATGGAGTGCAAAATGATACCCGATTTCAAAGAATTCTATAACAAATTTTCTGAAGATGTGTAAATACTTCATTCAAAATGATCTGCTACCAGAAATTTTAGTCAAGTATCCCCAGTTTGCCAACTGTAGGTAGTAGGTAAGTGATTGTAACAAATCCACCGCTGCCCACTGGATGGGGGCCAGTGTGCAAGAAAAAAATTATGAATTATGACACTAGCTCTCCACATGTCGGTTGCTTAATTTAGAAACTGTACTTTTGGCCGATCTTGAACCCGAACAATTTCTGTCGCACCCAGGTTTCGAACCCAGATTTCCTAGCTGTATTATTGAAACTTTTTAAATTTAAAAAAAAAAAAAAAGTCCTCCAGAAAACAAAACTATTTTTAGTAGAAATTCACACTACCAGTATTGTAGCCCCCCCCCCCCTCCATTTGGAAAAAACAGGTTTGCAAGGCAAGCATGATGGGTTGTGTCAAAACCTTAAATCCCCAATTACTAACCAAGGATTGCTTGTGCTCGAGCAGATCTTCTGAAATTTATGCAAGTTAGGACAGAGTAGATTGGGTCCTCCTTGCCAACAGGAATGGGTGCACAATCCTCTGCCTCTGGAGACAGGCAGCAGTCCACATCCTCTGCCAATGGCGACTCCTGGGTAAAATGGTCAGGAAGATTATTAGATCTCATTTACATACTTTGCATGCAATTATTTATTATCACCCTTGTTACACACAATAATTATATGTTCTCTCTATGGCTCCCACCTTGCCCTCACTTCCCTGCCCTTTCCAAATGACCCCATTTCCCAAACACGAATTCAATTTAGGACCAGGAATGGCCAGGTTCTTTTCCGAGAGATTTTGACATGCTAAATTTACTGCATTCCTATACTACTTGGAAAACATCCGAATTACCAAATAATTCATTGTGTCAGGCAGCCAATGTATACTGTATGTGCATGTTAGATTTATTGAAGTCCTACCAAAGGTCAAATTATTAACCCTCCACAGGATACAGGTCAACTTTTGGGTATCTATTTACTGCTAGGTGAACAGGGCATTAGCCGACAAGAAGGGAGTCAGACAATTTCTGTCCCACTTGGGATTCAAATGAAAAATGGTTTACTCAAGACTACCAACTAATGACGTCCAAACACTTTCGGAACAAGGGGTTCGCCGATTTGTTCGAACCACTATGCTGTAAATGCTTCACCCATGCAATACAAATAATTGCCAACAGATCCTAAACACCTTATCCAACAAATACCTAAATATGCACAAATCTCTGGTGTACCCCATTTTGAGACTTAGAGGAGTCGGACAACATTACTGACAAGGTTTAAAAAAAAAAAAAAGGAAACAGAGGAGCACTGATAGAATGCAACTGTAGCAAACAACCTCTTACTACATGTGATAAGGCAGTGGAGGCAATCCTCAAGGTGGAGAATTTATCCTCAAGCTGTTCAATACCTCATGAAAAAACTTGTCAAGCCAAAACTGCCACTACATAAATTTGGTCCTCTCCAAGATATCCATCACTAAACTTGTATAATGTAGTTACCAGGTACACGTCTCCCACCTCTGGTGCTAAAACTAGAGGAGAAATGCTTCCTAGGATATCTACTGGGTATAAACTTGTCACAGTCAGATCAACATTAGAAAATTTAAAATTTAATTTATTTTGAAATGTACATTTATTATTCCTTGCTGAACCAACAGTGCACCAGTTAAGAAACAACCCAGAAAACAAGACTATTTAGATGAAAAAGTTTTCTTAACGAGTGCTAAACTGATTATGCCAAGTCAAAAAATTAGTTCATAAGGAAAGCAAAAAAATTTTATATTTTTATTGGGGAAACCTACTGGGATGCTGAAGATGTCTCTCTGGATGAAGTGGCTCCACTCAGAAAAAATGCCAGTCACAGGTGGCTTCTTTATGTGTTTCCTCAGCACTTGCGCCACTTGGCGGGCTGTGGGCAGCGTCTTCTCCTCATTCACAGACTCCCGAGGAGCAAATCCTGTTGGCAGAGTTTTGGATAATTTTAAGTAGATAATTTCTAGCAAATTTAAAAAAAAAAATTTAAATGTACCTGGGGTCATTGAGAGACCCAGGTACATTGTAAAAAAATTTGACAAAGTTTAGTAGGTATATTAAAGTAAAATTTGAGGGTTATCAACAGGTACATTATAGCATAATGAGGATTATTTCAAGGTATAAAGCAGTAAAATAAGTATTCAATATAACAACCATGATGTGTGATGATGGCAATGATTACAATGGTAAAGTTATATGGCTAAGGTACATATATTGGGGGATTGGGAAGTACTAGCTACAGTGAGTTTAAAGCACTAGGTAGGGAACTATGGAGATGAAATTAGGTACCTTTTGATTTGATTTTCGAACAAGGCAAAAGTTGGACAGTTTTTCAATTCAAAAGGGAGTGAGTTCCATAGATTAGGTCCCTTTATTTGCATAGTGTGTTTACACAGATTAATTTTGACTGGGTATACTGTATCAAAGATATATATTTCTGGTGTGGTGAATATGATTCCTATTACATCAGTCCAGGAAGTTTCAAAACGGTTTGCATTTAAGAACAGGGTTTTGTAAATGTAAATGGCACAAGAGTGTGTGGAGGGGAGGTTCATCTTTAGGGATTTAAGGAGGGAGGACCGTGTGTTTTCTGAAAGCAGCGTTTATATTGTAATGATGAACTCAAATTTTGCTACTATGTACCTATTAATAAGGTTACCTTCTGTTAGATTAAGGAACTGCCTGAAATGCTATGAGTGTTGGTGGCTTTGCAAGAATGAAAGTGCAGTATACCAACATGAAGTGATTGGTGATGCCTCATTTTACAAGTGCTCCCAGCAAATGCAAACTTTTAGAGATTTATTTAAATCCAGCAAGATATTCTAATGAAACTTGTCCAGTAACAGCCAGAATTGCTTATGGTCCAATTTCTGCACTGTCAGCATTGTCATGTTAAATAATTCCCCCTTTCCCGCCCCAGTTCAAAGCCAGTTTAGATGAACTAAACATTGAGTGAAGTTTTAAAAGAAATGAGACAAATCTTGTGCTGAGAAAGGAAAAGACTAATAGATATGCAGAATGTGACAAAGCAAGGAAAATTTAACATATCGTTGACTGAAATAATTTAGCAATGCTTGGGCGATGAGGTTGGCATGTTTTGTGGGTATCTGACAAGCATGTTAACAGGCAGAATTAATGACAATTTTGCCATACAGAGGGGAAGGTGGAGCACAAGGGAAAGGGAGCCCAATGAACCATAAATGAGAGTAAATTATGAATAATCTAATGGCATTTGGAGGCCTTTCAACTTTGAGGATACACCATAAAACTGAGCCGAGAACTAGTCATAGCCGATACATTCAGTAATCAAACCAAGTAGCTAGTTATTCCGGTTATTAACCATATTTCTCAACTTACCATCTTTGGCAGCAACAGCTGGCTGGAGCCTGAGGAACTTTGATCCAACAGACCCCAGGTCAGGAGATTCCTGGCTGATACACGAACCATCCACATTGGGGTATGGTGATCCAACCATGCAACGAAATGACATTACTGAAAAAATATAACCCAAAAGTTACAATGTCATTCAAAATCAGCTTAGGTTATACATGCACAACTTCGAGTATATTAAAGCCTTGCAATCTAACATACAAAGTGTCAAAACATAGCCATACTTTGATGTCTGCCAACTCTTAATTGGTGTTTTTCCATTCAGAGACCCAATGACATTTTATTATTACAGGTACTGTACAGTATATCAACTATGACTTTATCCGCATTAATCTTGTGCGTGAAATTCGCCTTCATGCCCAGCAAACAAACCGTCTAATGTTGGGTAACATTGAGAGACCCTGTACAAAGCACAGCTGTTTATTTAGATCAACAAAACATCTACAGTATATAAAATACTTTTTATAGTGTCGTGCATTTGTGCTCAAATCTAATATGGCAAATTAAAAAATAAAGCGACAAATGGCATTTACTTAGGACAAATACATTATTTTCCTTCCTTCATCTACTACAAACCCCTGGCACTTGCCTAGTCCCAGATCCTCGGCGAGAGGCTTGTCGAGATTAATGAGGGGAATGACATGCTTCTCGAGGCCAGTGAGCAGCCACACGCCCCTACACCTCTTACCCACCCGGGTTTTACGAATCAGTTCCACCACCACCTTCGACGCCTCCTCCAGCAGCTGTGCCGTCCGCGTCACCTGCAAGAAGCAGCACTTAACACCACCAAGCATACAGGAGGAAAAAACATTTTTTAACTAAACACCAAAATTACAATCATGATAAATAATTTAGAGCTGTACAGAGGTATGGGTGGCATCTGCTTATTTTTACAGTACATGGGGGCTAATGATGAGTGTTACAAGATATCAGCTGGATGGTTTTTAAAGTGTGAGGTTCAATGGGAGAAAACAAATTGGGGTTATTGATTAGTAAGAATTTAAAGCTAAAATATCAATGCATAAATGTTTGAAATAAGGCATATAGTATACTATACTGTACTGAGATTTATTTATAGAAGCATTAGCAATAAAACATCAAATGTCATTCTTAAGCTATATCATGTTTATGTTGGGCCCAATTTAGATTAACAAGTTCAGTTTTGGTTATTGTACTACAAAATGAATGAGTTTACTAGAATGCATTCAGCAAAGAATGACAAAGTTGATCCTGAAAATTTTAAATATCTTCATACAGAATATTTATAAAGAAAGTTTTATTTACATTCTTTCATTTGCCAGAAAGTGGGTGAATACCAAGCCATGCAGCCTATGGTAACACCTGGATTGGCTACAAGTAACAGTCTTGCTCATTTCTTGTAAAGTTGCATAACACAGTTTAAGGACTAAGATTAAATTTAATTACAAAAAATTTACCAATTTGTTACAACTTTAATCCCTGTGTGGAAAGTAAATACAAGGCTACAGTAATTGTTCTCATATACAGTACATGTATATAGAAATCCAATCACCACCTTACTCCCCAGCATCAATACACTAATACAGTAACTGAAGAAAGAACTAGTAAAGTTTAACGCTGTTAACTTTCACAAGAAATTAGTACAGAAAACCTGTTTAAGCTGATTACTTAATATTATGACAATTCAGTATTGAGGACTACAACCAGCCTGAACAGTGTTGCTGTGCTTTCCACTCCTAGGCTACGTACATTCTTAAGGAGAGGAGAGAAAGAGGTGTACTTGGGTCGCCCTTGAGTGTCCTCCTCAGCCCACCTGGCCACCACTGCCTCTTTGGCTGCATCAAACCCCTGGTTCAGGTTGGACCCCGCCGCTCGTGCGAATCCAACTTCGATGCATTCACTCTCTCGACTCGCTGCAACTCCTGCAACACAATGATTTTTATGTAAATTCTTTTACATCTTAAATGATAAGTAAAATTAGCCTAAATTACCTTCTACATCACTAACATGTTTCAAAAGGTTAACCATTGCTGCCTACATTCTATAATGAATTATTTACCATAATGAACTAAAATATGTTCCACCGAGTGGAAAGTACAGTATGAGTCTACACTGAGGTATGGGACAACCTTCCAATAGTTAGCAACGTAATGTGGGGGTCGCTGAATTTTCTCAAGTGGGTCAAAGAATCTGCCTCAGGCAAATCCTTCTGCAGTTACCTTTATTATTAATAATAAAATAAAATAAAAATAAGAATATCAATAATAATCCTAACAATAATAAGTAATAAATAATAAATTTATTATTTATTATTATTATTATTTAGTATTTTATTATTATTATTTATTATTATTATTATTATTTAATAATAATAAATAATAATTATAATAAATAAAATAAAAAATAAATTAAAAAATAAATATATAAATAAAAATATTTTTATTATTAAGATTAATAATAATTATTATATTATTATTACTATTAATAAATTAATAATAAAATAATGATATAAATTATTAATATTAATATTGCTATATTAATATTTATTATTTTATTAGTAATATTTATTATCATTTTATTATTACTATTTATTATTTATTGAAATTATTATTAATATTTAGTAATAAAGTAATAAAATATTAAAATAATGAATAAAAAATAAAAATAATGATTAATTATTAATATTAATATTGTTATATTATTTATTATTATTATTTTATTACTATTATTATTTATTAAAATTATTATTAATATTATTTATTATTCAATAGATTAATAAAATATTAAAATAATAATAATAGTAATAATTAATAATTATTATTAATATTAATATTTATTATTATTTATTATTATTATTTAATAATAAATAATAATTAACATATGATTTATTATTTATTATTATTTCTTAATTATTATTATCTATTTATTTGTTAAAGTATTATTAATATTATTAATCATTAATATTATTATTAATAATTAATATTAATAATAATTAATAATAATATTTAATATCATTAATAATAATTGATATTAATAATATTAAATAATAATAAATAATAATAAATAATTAATAAATAATATTTATTATTAATACTATTATTAATATTATTTTTAATTTATTATTAATAAATAAATAAAATAAAATGAATAATAATAAATTATTATTTATTATTTATGATTATTATTATTAATAATTACATTAATATTAATAAATTATTTATTAATAATAATTAGTATTTATTATTATTATTTATAAATAAATAATATTTAATATTTATTTATAAATAAATATTAATACAGTAATAATAATTATAATAAATAATAATAAATTATTATTATATTAACATTAATATTTATTATTATTATTTATAAATAATAAAATATTAAGTAATATTACAGTAATAGTAATAAATAATAATTATAATAAATAATAATATTTATTAAATTACTATTATTTATTATCATTTATTATTATTATTTATTATTATTAGTATGTATGATTGGGATAGATTAGTGCGTAGTATAAAGAGAAAATCAGTTTGGAACACGTCTGGTTTTAGAAAGTATACCGATCATTTGAGACTTTTTTGGCTGTGTTTTATGTTAGTGCTGAAGTTCAGTCTCTTGTCTATGTATATTTTAATATTTTCATACATTTCAAATTATTCAAAGTTATTAAAAAAATTTATAATCCTATTCAGACATTTCACAAACCTTCGAAAGAGCATTTTTTTTATTTACAAAACTATTAAATTTATGGAAATTGACATGGGCCTATGTGCAAGTCTACGTACGAAATTTGACATTTCATTTCAAAGCAGTTTTGTGATTTATATAATATTAGTGGCACCAGTGCGATACTACTCTGGGTTACCATGGTATCCTCCGCCCCTCACCCCATTTCCCCAGGACGCAAGCTTAATTAAATGACTATCATAACGGAGATGTATGTCGCAATTATGAGAATATGCCTTGCCACCATAGGTTTACTGTAGGCACTAATCTGGAAAATGCCTTGTCATTCTCCAGATACCGGCATAGGAACCGACACCTATGTATAGTTTGGCTTCCTGAAAAAGTCGTCTTAAGAGAAAATGTTCGTATGCATGATTTCCCTTGGAAACTACCAGTGACAGTTAGGCGGCAAGAACAGTTACACTGTCACACAGCAGCAGTTTGCTATGTAACCCAGCAAACTGCTGTCTCATCATAGCTGTATGCGAAAGTTGTGGGGGCTGACTTTGTGAGGGTGTGGAGAATGAACGGTCACTAGGTGGGGGAGGGGAGAGCAACTAGACGGGTTGGTGGCAAGGCAAAATGACTGTGTGCACGGGGAAGGGGGGGGGAGGGAGATAAGGGTCCATCCATACAGCAGTCCCTCACCCTTTATTCCCTTACCCTCCCCCCTTTTGGGACCTACACTACTGCAGTTCTCTTACCCTCCTCCCTTTTGGGACCGTCTACACGGCAGACCGGCCCTTCCCCCCCACCCCCTGGGACCGTAAATACAGCAGACCCGCCCTCCCCTCGGGACCGTCTAGCACAAAAGACCCGTCTGGAAAGGGAGGGTAGAACCAGCCTAATCTACTCTATCCCTTTGAGATGTATTTTCTTGTCTCGAACATACTTTAACCCGTCTACCCCAACCCCCCCTTCCCACTGGGACCGTCTAGCACAGAAGACCCGTCCTCCCCACCCTGGGACCGGTTACCACAGCAGACCCGTCACCCTCTCTCCCCCCCCCCCCCACCACAGCAGACCCGTCACCCTCTCTCCCCCCCCCCCCCCACACCACAGCAGACCCGTCACCCTCTCTTCCCCCCCCCACCACAGCAGACCCGTCACCCTCTCCCCCCCCCCCCACCACAGCAGACCCGTCACCCTCTCCCCCCCCACCACAGCAGACCCGTCACCCTCTCCCCCCACCACAGCAGACCCGTCACCCTCTTCCCCCCCCCACCACAGCAGACCCGTCACTCTCTTCCCCCCACCACAGCAGACCCGTCACTCTCTTCCCCCCACCACAGCAGACCTGTCACCCTCTCCCCCCCCCCCCCCCCCACCAGACGGTGGACGGGTTATTTAACATAAGGGACACAGGTGGAAACTGAGTGCCCAAATGAGCCACAGAGATATTAGAAAGAACTTTTTTAGTGTCAGTGGTTGACAAATGGAATGCATTAGGCAGTGAGGTGGTGGAGGCTGACTCCATACACAGTTTTAAGTGTAGATATGATAGAAGCCCAGTAGGCTCGGAAGCCTGTACACCTGTTGATTGACATTTGAGAGGAGGGACCAAAGAGCCAGAGCTCAACCGCCGCAAGCACAAATAGGCGAGTACAAATAGGCGAGTACCACAGCTGACCCGTCACGGCCCAACCCCCCCACCAAGAGTACTCAACCAACTACTAACTGTACTTTAACAGTGGTGTCAGCCGGGTGCACACGCCTTGTATAGGTACACACCCGGTGTACACACCCGGTATACACACCCGGTATACACACCCGGTATACACACCCGGTATACACACCCGGTATACACACCCGGTATACACACCCGGTATACACACCCGGTATACACACCCGGTATACACACCCGGTATACACACCCGGTATACACACCCGGTATACACACCCGGTATACACACCCGGTATACACACCCGGTATACACACCCGGTATACACACCCGGTATACACACCCGGTATACACACCCGGTATACACACCCGGTATACACACCCGGTATACACACCCGGTATACACACCCGGTATACACACCCGGTATACACACCCGGTATACACACCCGGTATACACACCCGGTATACACACCCGGTATATACACCCGCTGTACACACCCGCTGTACACACCCGGTATATACACCCGCTGTACACACCCGGTATATACACCCGCTGTACACACCCAGTAAATACACCCACTGTACACACCCGGTATACACACCCGGTATACACACCCGGTATACACACCCGGTATACACACCCGGTATACACACCCGGTATACACACCCGCTGTACACACCCGGTATACACACCCGCTGTACACACCCGGTATACACACCCGCTGTACACACCCGGTATACACACCCGCTGTACACACCCGCTGTACACACCCGGTATACACACCCGCTGTACACACCCGGTATACACACCCGCTGTACACACCCGGTATACACACCCGCTGTACACACCCGGTATACACACCCGCTGTACACACCCGGTATACACACCCGCTGTACACACCCGGTATACACACCCGCTGTACACACCCGGTATACACACCCGCTGTACACACCCGGTATATACACCCGCTGTACACACCCGGTATATACACCCGCTGTACACACCCGGTATATACACCCGCTGTACACACCCGGTATATACACCCGCTGTACACACCCGGTATATACACCCGCTGTACACACCCGGTATATACACCCGCTGTACACACCCGGTATATACACCCGCTGTACACACCCGGTATATACACCCGCTGTACACACCCGGTATATACACCCGCTGTACACACCCGGTATATACACCCGCTGTACACACCCGGTATATACACCCGCTGTACACACCCGGTATATACACCCGCTGTACACACCCGGTATATACACCCGCTGTACACACCCGGTATATACACCCGCTGTACACACCCGGTATATACACCCGCTGTACACACCCGGTATATACACCCGGTATACACACCCGCTGTACACACCCGCTGTACACACCCGGTATATACACCCGCTGTACACACCCGGTATATACACCCGCTGTACACACCCGGTGTACACACCCGCTGTACACACCCGGTATATACACCCGCTGTATACACCCGCTGTACACACCCGGTATATACACCCGCTGTACACACCCGGTATATACACCCGCTGTACACACCCGGTATATACACCCGCTGTACACACCCGGTATATACACCCGCTGTACACACCCGGTATATACACCCGCTGTACACACCCGGTATATACACCCGCTGTACACACCCAGTATATACACCCGCTGTACACACCCGGTATATACACCCGCTGTACACACCCGGTATATACACCCGCTGTACACACCCGGTATATACACCCGGTATACACACCCGGTATACACACCCGGTATACACAACAGCTGTTCAAGACAACACCAGACTGTAAACAATGCTGACAAACACAAACTTTCCCTCAAGAGTCATCGAGCATCTGCACCCTCCCGAGACGCTCGTAGAGGATGCCATGGCGTCTCTCCCTCTCTCTCTTAACTTCTATTTAATGGGCTGTTTGCCACACATGAAGGCGGCCTCAGCCTCTAGTTTAAACATCAAATAGGGTGAAAAATTCCTCCCCACTTGCTGCTGTTCCTGTTACTTCCTGCCGAAGCATTGAAGTCTCCAGCACCACCATTTTTGCCCGGCACCTGCCTATACTACACATTATAACACACCACGCTCACAACTGTAACGGCACTTACCGTGAATTATTAACAGAGACAACGTTAATGCCCAGGGCGTAAGCATGGTGGCCACACTGACAGAAGCAGCGGGAGAGACAGAGAGAGACAGGAGCGGCGCCGTCTTGATCCACAGCAGTGAGTGACCCGCCCTGGGGAAGGCCCGCTCTCAACCCCACGCCCGTGATGGTTAGTCAGGCGCGGGGAATGTTACTAATTCTCACCTACTTCATCGCCCTATTATTGCCTTACTAATACAAAAAAAAATATCAAATAAAAATGTTTATTCATGTAAAACTACATAAATAGGTGAGTTACAAATATAATGTTGGATTTATAGATATATAGTTAGTATGTACAATACCTAAAGCCACTAATATTCACAGTACTCACCTAATTGTGCTTGCGGGGGTTGAGCTTTGGCTCTTTGGTCCGGAACAGTGTTTCGGGCAAGGTGGGAATATACTCTCTTCTCTTACCAAGTTTATCCTAAATATTTAAATATTTATAACTAAGAAAACAGTTGTTATTTATATATATATATATATATATATATATATATATATATATATATATATATATATATATATATATATATATATATATATATATATATATATATATATATATATATATATTCTCTCACCTGCCTGAATTCTTCAATAATCTTAGAGTTTGGTAAGGATGGAACCTTACTGGACGGCCTAAGATATATATCATGCCTCATAGCTAACGCAATAATATTTTTTTTAATTAACAAGCTTAGGTATATACAGCAATGTGTTGCTACCCTATTCTATATGAAAGATTACATAAGAAAAACTAGCTATAAGTTCGTCTAATGTTCCCATCTCACAGGATGGTTAGTTATACATGGAATCAGAGAAGAAAATACCTGCCTCAATAAAAAAAAAAAATGAACTGACTAAACAACAACTTCACGATTTTCACAAGAGCTAAGCACTGAATCATGGAAACATTATATTATAATTACTCTTACCAGTTTCTACAAGACTCTGCTCAAACAATGTCTTTTCTTTGTTAACAAGCTTAGGTATACACAGCAAAGGGGGCCGGTGGCTGAGCGAACAGCACGCTGGACGCGTGATCCCGGGCGCCGGCGAGAAACAATGGGAAGAATTTCTTTCACCCTAATGCCCCTTGTTACCTAGTAGTAAATAGGTACCTGGGAGTTAGTCAGCTGTCGCGGGCTGCTTCCTGGTGTGTGTGCGTGTGTGTGGTGTGGGGAAAAAAATAGTAGTTAATAACAGTTGATTGACAGTTGAGAGGCGGGTCGAAAGAGCAGAGCTCAACCCCCGCAAGCACAACTAGGTGAATACAGCAATGTACTGCTACCTATTCTGTATGAAGGACTATACAGTGTAGATTAAAACCCAGCTACAAGCTCATCCAACATCCCCCACCTCACACATAATGCAATGTTAAATGGGACTCTTGTAGATTGATCAAGATTAGGCCACCCAAGAGGTGGCACGGGCATGAATAGCCCGTAAGGGAAATCTTGTATTGTGATTTGTGTATTCGTACTCACTGAATTTTGTGCGCCCCTTGAGGGACTTGGAGTAGAGAGGGGGGGAGGGTAGAAATAGCCTAAACTACTCTATCCCTTTGAGATGTTTTTTTTCTTGTCTCAATAAACATACTTGAGCCTGAACCCACCTCACAGGACGGCAAGTCATACATGGAATCAGGAGAGAGCATGACATGTAAGGCTGATCTATTAGCCTACACTAGCAAAATCTGGGTACAGCACACAAATATATTCCAATATTCCTGAGTATATGCAGTAATTACAGATCTCAAGGTACCTTATTCCATTTGGTCTGAAGTCACTGACAAACAGGGCAATCACAAATATAACTCGCAACTATCAGGATGAGAAAGCGCCAAACCATTACGACTATATAGCACTTGGAAGGGATCAGGATTTGGGATGGGACGGGGAGAAGAAATGGTGCCTAACCACTTAGACGGTCGGGGATTGAACGCCGACCTGAAGGAAGCGAGACCGTCATTATACCGTCCAGTCCATGTGGTTTGGATAGTGTTGGAGAGTATGTCCTAGCTCTTGTTCACATAGTTTACCATTGGAATTTTCACCATTGGGGAATTCAGACGTGGGCCAAGTCTGTGATAGAAAAAAAAAGAAAAAAACCATAAGCTAATTTCTTCGAAAGGTTAGATGTAACACAAACTTTAGGAACGGTTTCAAGGTCAGTTTTTAAGTTAGTTTATTTATTATTCACCCCATAGTTATCCTGTGGCCGGTAGTGGAAAGGGTTATAGAGGCACATAATGGACTCAGGGACTGAACCCCACATTAATTCATTCAATTAAGCACGTTACAATCTTTGATGAGCTTGTTACAAAATTCAATACACATCGTCACATCATCAATGGGTTCGAGATTGCCCACAAGTACAGTTTCTAAATTAAGCAAAAAAAAAACTGACATGTGGAAAGCTAGTGTCACAATTGATATGTTTGTCCTGCACACCGCCCCCCATCCAGTGGGCAGCGGTGGATAGGTTACAATCACTCGGTTACTACCTACAGTTAGTAAACTGGGGATATTTGGACAAGATTTTTGGTTGCATATCATTTTGAATGAAATTTTAAATTTACACATCTTTGGAACATTTGTAAGGTCAACAAGCCACACTGTAGGACTGAGAACACGAGATGCTTCTTCATCCACAGGGTTATTAACCCATGGAACTGCAAGGCAAATGGGGGGGAGGGACCTTCGACAAGCTGCTGGCTTCCTGTCCTCGTCGAGGCCACTAGGATTGATTGATGAAGTTTAAGCCACCCAAAAATTGGCACGGTCATGAATAGCCCGTAAGTGGTGGCCCTTTTGAGCCATTACCAGTATCAATAGATGATACTGGAGATCTGTGGAGGTGCAACTGCACCCTACGGAGAGGTCGTGATCTCTGCACTAGGATTGATTGATTGATTGATTGATTGATTGACTGATTGATGAAGATTAAGCCACCCAAAAGGTGGCACGGGCATGAATATCCCGTAAGTGGTGGCCCTTTTGAGCCATTACCAGTATCAATAGATGATACTGGAGATCTGTGGAGGTGCGACTGCACCCTGCGTGACGGGAGATGTCTCCCGTGTAGGATTAGTTGAAAATTGAAATTGAAATAAGTTTATTGAGGTAAAATACACACAAAGGGACGAGGTAGCTCAAGCTATTCTCACCCCGTTCAGTACATCGTGTTAATACATATATAGACACATATCACAAACAATAAACATATTACCGAACATTCTGAGAGATAAATATATACATTCCTCCTTTACACAAGTATGTAGGATTAGTGGTCCTCGGTAAATATATACTTAAAGGGGGTGGGGCAAATCAGGAGACCATTGACAAGCCGCCGGCTTTCTGTCCTCGTCGAGGCCACTAGTTTTAGTGGCCCTCAAGTAAATTCGGGTAATTTAATAGCCCCGTTAACGGCTGTTATAGATAACAAGTGCTGAATTGATAACAAACGTAAGCTTATCTCTGGAGACATTAATGGTGTATCCGTGCGGTAACCCAACCAGGTCGGCACCGCTCCTGTGCCAGGTAAGTCCACTACGGGCTCACCATAGCCCGTGCTAATTGCCCCGCTCCTGTGCCTGGTAAGTTACGGGCTCGCCATAGCCCGTGCTACTTGGAACTTGTTTCGAGTAGCTGAATCTATAACAACAGGTCACCCAAGTAATTGCTGGCTACAGTTGGTGCTCAACTTGGCTGACCGCTCTCGTATAAGACGAATTTCTTATACAAAATAAAGGCCAGTTATTAGCTCGTATGAGGTAGCAGTGATATAACTAGCGGTGACAAATCAAGGTAGAAATTGAAATAAGTTTATTGAGGTAAAACACACACAAAGGGCTGAGGTAGCTCAAGCTATTCCCACCCCGTTCAGTACATCGTGTTAATACATACATACACACACATCACAAACAATTAATATATTACCAAACATTCTGAGAGGTAAACATCTACATTTCCTATAAAGGTGGAGGGCGGCGAGGCCAGGGACCTGCCAGCACACACACACGAGCAGTACGGGACGCGGTGCCCTGGGGGTGCCCTGCTTCAGGCACTCTCCTCGCTTTTTATATCAACTAACAGCAACGACGACCCTGTGTGTCGTCATTATCCCTTCCCTCTGTGAGTCATTATCCTCAGTGGTCTGTGTACCATTTGTTGTTTTAAGATTCAGCGGCTGGGAACCAAAAGTTGCAAGTAGCATGGGTTATGGTGAGCCCGTGGTGGACTTACCTTGGTATAGGAGCGGGGCTGGAACTCCTGTGTGCCACTGTCTCTGTCATTGTATCAGGAATTAAGAAAGGAGGCGTATGTTTAGATTATTTTATGTATTCACTTATATATCAGCAGAGGACAGGTTGGTGGGGCTAGGTAAGGTTAAGTGAGGTAGGTTTTAAAGTCCGTTGGTGAGCTGGCTTGATTATTGGGGACAGGAAGCCTGGCTTATATCGAGGTTAAACCACTGACTTAACCCAGGATGCAACCCACAACAGTTGCCTAACTCCTGATGAAAGGGACTGTGCCCAACCATTTCTGTGCTTCCCGGGAATTGAACCCAGGAGCTCTGTAGACTAATACTGTGTTGGTATTTTAATCATACTGGTACACTAATTATATTATGTATTATATTTTTATATAGGTACTGTATTGTAGTTATTTGTTGATATAAAATCTTGCTACAATATACCTTTTCATTTATATTCGGACAAAGGAATTCTGGTGGATGTAGTTTACATGGATTTTGCTAAAGCTTTTGATAAGGTACCACATGAGACTTGTGAGGAAATTACAGCCACATGGAATAAATGGTAGAATGCTATTTATTGATTCATTATTTTAATGGACTTGTATCTTTTTATAAAAGACTGCAAGATATTCAGTAACCTGATGACAAAGACCTAAGATTTGTATTTCTGTCCATACTAAGTACCTAACATTTAGTCTCGATTTAGGCTAGAGTAAACGTATTCACGCTACTGAGGTCTGAATTAGAGCGCTTACTATATTCGGCCGAGGACCAGCACTAAGGTGACCAAAAAGGTGACTCCCACCACTGCTTCCATCACTACTATAGAACCATGTGTACTGTATTATGTACTTCTAACCTGACATGTTAATTTGTAGACATATGATTGCAGTAATATTCAGTGTAATGTTTGTTTTCTTCAGATATACTGTATATAATGAAAACCTGTAATAAGAGAGAGGGAGAGAGATGTCTGAGTTACACTCTTCTTGGGTGCCTGCAGAAGCGCATATCACATGGAAAAATCTCCAGATCTGTTTGGTTAGTATGCTTGTATCAGTCTTGTTTGGGTGAACATTGGAGTTGTATCTTGTATAGACTGTGTCAGCAAAGTTGTTATCAGGTGTCGACAGATGACCCCACAGCGTAACCTTTCACAACTCTTGCAACTAGTAAAAATGTGTACCGTATTTATATTTTTTCACTTGCATTTTCCATTTAAATGTTTAAATCTTAATATTTTTATTTTTTTGTGCATAGGCAGGAATGACCATTTATTAATACAATAGCGGCTTTCTCTAAGGGGTAATGTATTTCTTCTTTATTTATGCTTGGACTGGCTCATCTGGTATGTATACTGATTGTAAATACAAATTTATGCTAATCCACCATTGCAATAAAGCAGTGTTGTCTGAGGATCATTGAGACATTGCTCCTCCTGGCACCTCACTTTCAACACATTTCATGTACAATAATTGAAATATCTTTATGTATTGTGTGGCTAAAAGTTTCGTTGTTTTTCAGGTTGAGTGTGCAAGCACATTATGGGTTCGAGAAACGCACTCGAGTTCCATGTCTTGTGAGCTCATGCATTTCCAACAGATGGAAAAGCAGCTGAACAATTACTTTAAAATGAGAACACCAAGATATAATTTATTGCAGTTTCCAGCTAAAGTTAAAGATGTGAGTGTAAAGGTGTCATTTAACTCTTTGTATGCAAATAAAATCTCAGAATCTGAAATTTGAGTTAGAAGAGCTAGCTATATAACTAAAAATATTTGTCTTTGAATGACTGTACCAGTTAACCTTAATTTTGTTTAAATATAACCTCTTATAGTTTCCTGAAAATATAAATAATTAAATATTTTAATTTTAAAGAGATACTTTGCAGGAGCTGAGGTGTTGGATTACAGATGTTGACATAAACATTGTATTTCCTAACAAGATTAGATGCATTAATAGTTACATTTGTGTTTCAGTGGAACTTAATTCATTGTGTTTCAGGGGAAACATAGAGATGGAATAAATAAATTAAACAGCATTGAATATAATGAAATGCCAATTTCTGTGTAAGTCTGAAAATACAATGCTGATACAGTGCCCAACTATATAGGCCACTAAGCTACTAGTGGCCACTAGGCCACTATACTAGGTGCCCCATGGGCGCCTGATGGGCTGCTTCCTGGGGGTTGGAGGCCTGGTCGAGGACTGGTCTGCGGGGACACTAAGCCCCGAAATCATCTCGAGATAACTACTAGGTGCCATCTTGAGGTGCTTCAGTCACAAAATTTTTGTAGGCCTACTGAAAACCACAAGCCAAAACATGGGGCCCCTCTAATGAAGCATAGAGAGTGGCTGTACAATGATGATGTCAGTAAATTTTAATCATGTCTGCCGCCACCACCAGGAAAGCACCCACAAAGTCAGTGAAAGAAACAGACCACTGCTGGTTATAAAAATGAAGACTTCAAAATTGCTAAAAGAACTTCCCAAAATGTAAACAAACTATCAAAAATTCATGAAACGAGTGCCAGCTTGTTGGCCCCACCTCCCTCCCCCTTATTTGGGAGGAGGAGGGCAGCAGACTGGGTCAGCTGGCTGCTTCATCTTCAGTTCTATGATGAGAAAAACCAATCCCCCCAACTTCCTGGGAAATGGAAGGTGGCTGTTTTCAAGTCTGCAGGTATAGGAAGTAGCCAGTTGTGGCCTGTTTTGTCTTGTTGACTTTCTGGGTGCCTTTCCTTGGTGGTGGTATATAAAAAAAGATAAATGCCAATGCTCCTTGCACTTCTTTGAGGTGACCAGGTTCTGGCTCTGGGTCTCAGGTAGGCCAGAGAACTCCGTGACTGATGGCAACTACTAGACATTACACACATTGGAGATGTTAGCTACAGAGAGCCACTGGGACTCTCCCAAAACTTGGCATTTCATTAAATCAAAAGCTGATTTTTTGTTTTTCTTAAATTTTGCATACAAGTTAATTATGCTCTAAGAAAACAATATTTCTTGGAATTTGTTAAATTTTTTGTTCATAGGCGGAAATGACCATACTGTATATCAATATCTGCATGTTGAGGGTTAACAATATTATAAAGGGCAACAATTTTTTTTATATTAGCACGCCACATAATAGTCGTCATGTGAAACGGGTGAACAGTGCAGGGGATAAAACAAAATAATTTTTCAGCATTTATTTTTTTTCACACCAGATTTGTCATGCAGTTCTAGTGCACTAGTACAGGGTTAAGGAACATAGCATGAGACCAGAATTTGCTACTTGTAATTTATGATGCACTCCACAGATTGTAGCAGTCCAGCACAAGGGTCATTGGTTTCGTGGGCTGGTGGAGAGCATCGAGGACAGTAACACTGACCAGAATGCAACCATTTTCCTTCTTGACTATGGCATTACAATTGAAACTAGTGTAAGTTTGCATGACTGGCCTTAATAATTACAGATGTTGATAATATTGCTTTAAATTATATTATAGTTTTAAGACATGCATGACTTGACACCATATAATGATACCAACATTCTCATTCTGGTGGCATCTTAGCTAACTATTTCCTTTATTAATTTTATTGGGTGTACACTTTGAAATATCTCAACCACTTTCTAAGCTCTAATGTACCCACACAACTCCTCTGTATTAACAGATAATGTGTTATAAAGACTGTCTCCCTTTATAATTGGAACAAGGCTGTCTTTGTTCCAATAATCCTGGATCACATGTTCATCTGAATGTTTCATCATGCACAGTAATAAAAACACAAAAGTCTCATTAATAGTCATGTTATTTGGGAGGACGTAAAAATCCTAATGCAATGAGTTCCACAGCATATTTGTTTGTCTCCACAACAAGATGCTGCATGAATGACTCATTGAAATACGCAATAAAATATTCCAACTTGGGCTTTTTGTCACCAGTATAGGGAAATGTGGGTGTCACACCAGCATCGGTATTATCAAATGTAGGATAAGCGTCAAAATCCTCCCACACCAGTACACCCATGCTTGTTGTATTGATGCCAACACCATGGCTTGTATCACCACAAGCACCACCAGCATGGACACTAACAACACGGCTCTGTCATCTTGTGCTAGAACTGCGTATGGGAGGTGATGAGGTTCTTTCGTGTGGTATAGGCTTACCATGAACACCTGACATTGAGGGCACAGTCATCTTTGTCCTCAGGACTCGTGAGACACTGGCTCTTGGCTCGCCGTGTGGCTGAGGTAATAAATCCTTGCCTAGTAACAGCACCTTTATAGCCGCTTGCCTTTGGTTCATCAACGCTGCTTGTATTTGAGCCCATGTCATTGAACCCAGAAAATGACTCGTCACCTATGTTCTCACTTTGTAGAGACATGTCAGATGGCAGAGGTGGTGATGGTAAACTGCTGTTGACCTAGGGCAGGACGACAGGGCTGGTGAGAGCCGTTTCCTGTACACATACTCCACATTGTCCACTTCAATATTCATATCACTCGTATCAGACATGCGTGCTAGGCCTTTTTCCTGACTTGGGTCTTCAATATCACTAGCACATTCATCTTCTAACAATATGCCCTGCAATATCAACATGTGAGTTTTCTCAACAATGTGGTCAAGTGTTGTTGAGGAAATTGAACGTACCCATGGCCGTGGGGCATGCTGAGAATTTTTTTTAAGAAGGCAGACACTCACTGGAGGTCTCGGGCCTCCATCTCATATCCAAGTGACCACACATCAATTTTGAATCCTATGGTATACCTATGAGTGTGTTAAGGCACTATACACACGACCAATCGAGCACCTTAAGACACTACACGTACCACTGATAATGCCTTAAGGTGCTATGTGCAGTGCTGTGGTTAAGGATAGAAAACAGTCATTTAACTTTAGAAATCTTTTGTATTCTCTCATCTTGACTACAGTTTTCATTTGCCGGCAGGGAGACCATTCCTATATACTCTGTGTGTGTTAAATAATTTTCATTTTTTAATAGGGTTCTTCTATAATTTGCCTGGGTCCTGACCAGTGGACGAGTGTTCCCTACCAAGCTAAGCGGATTCATATATTTGGTGTTTCAGCTGTTTCACTGGAATATTCATTCACTGCTTTGGACTTGAAAATTATACCAAAGTAAGTTTCACATATTTTAATTTAAATTAACTCTCAAAATGTAATTACCCTAGTGTAGTTACAGGATAATTGCTATGCTTGTGGTGTCTAGTCTTCCCAGTACTCTTTGTCATATAATGCTTTGAAACTACAGTACTGACGGTTTTGGCTCACTCGCCAACATCACCTCACTCAACATGTTCCAACCGTCTACCATTCTCTGACAGTGAATTTCCTTACATTTTTTCAGTAGTTTTGTTTAGTTAGCTTAAATCTATGTCTTCTTGTTCTTGGAGTTCCAGTGAACAAATCCACAAGGGCCATGGCGAGGATTCGAACCTACGTCCGAGAGCATCCCAGGCGCTGCCTTAATCGACTGAGCTACGACATGGTATAAGAATTGCAACCAGAAATTCTACTGAATTTACTTACATCCTTCAGCCTCTCTGAGACACAAACCAGGATTTGACACAATTCCCCCATGCACGCGCCCCTGTCTGCGCAGCCCCCCCCCTCCTCCCCGGGAGGGGGAAGGGGAAGCCCCAGACCTACTGCGCCTGTGATCCACACCCTAGTTTTGAGGCTGGATGTCAAAAACATGCGAAAAAATCACTGACCGGAGGGAGGGAGGGATGCTGGGGAGCTTCCGGGACTCACTCAGAAAATGGCAATTCGTTATATTCAACCCTGTTTTTTTTTTTAATTTGAATTAAAACTAACATAGATATATGACTGTACCGAACATAACCTACCCTACCCTACCTAACCTAAACTAAACTAAGTCAATAATTTATGTTCCTAATATAATATAATATTAATAATTCAAGTAAACCAATTGGAATGTTTTTTAAATAAAGAAAATTACTCGACCTATTAGGCAAATCAGGCCTTGCATAGTAGGCCAAGAAGTGCGTTCTGGCTATTAGGTACGACATACTGTACAGTGTGTGTGTGTGTGTGTGTGTGTGTATATATGTATATATGTATATGAGGCATTTCATTACATTCGATGCTGGTTTTATTTATTTATTTATTTATTTACTTAATTATTTTGCCAGGGCATCCAGTACGTGGGATCAGGCAGCTAATGACTTTGTAAACAAAATTGCTAAGAAGAAACCATATGCCGAGTTTGTACCCTTGATGCGTGGCCCAGATGGTAAGGTGTTTGAAATTGTAAATGATAAGTGAGTTTGATGTCTTCTAATGAGTAGGGTTATTATGATAATTATAAAGCTTGAAATAAAATGCAGTATGGTATTTGCATTTGTGTAATTTTTCTTTGTAAGCATATTTTCTATATGTTCTTAAAGCACTTGTAATTGTCTACATTGCATTTGCTTCCATATTTTCTGGGCATCTCTTTATAATAATAATTTTTATTATAAATATTGCTGATTTTTATTTTTGTTAGCTCAAGGATATATCTAGTAGAAATGTAGAAATGCTACCTTGAAAAAGTGTAGCATTGAATGTAATGAAACATTCTTTTCTTGGTGGCGTATAGTAGCTCCCTGGTACATTAGGCTCTTGTGCAACTGACACACACAAGTCGAGCAGGTTTCTGGACTTGTGTAGATGTTGAACAAGCAGATAGTGGAGCCAACAAGATAGGAAAATGTGCCTGATCTTCACAAATAATCAGAAACTTATCACAGACAAACTCAACCACTTGGGCTGGACGGTAGAGCGACGGTCTCGCTTCATGCAGGTCAGCGTTCAATTCCCAACTGTCCAAGTGGTTGGGCACCACTCCTTCCCTCCCCCGTCCCATCCCAAAATCCTTATCCTGACCCCTTCCCAGTGCTATATAGTCATAATCACTTGGTGCTTTCCCCCTTATAGTTCCCTTCCCTTCCCTTTATCACAGACAAACACAGGTCGAAGAGCTTGAATGCAGGACCTGCATATGGTAGCTTGACAAGGCTGGAATCTGGCTGTCTGCTCTGTAATTACCTAAGTGTAGTTACAGGATGAGAGCTACACTTGTGGTGTCCCATCTTTCCAGTACTCTTTGTCATATAAAGCTTTGAAATTACTGACAGTTTTGGCTTCCACCACCACCACATTTAACTTGTTCCAACCATCTACCACTTTGTTTGCAAAAGAAAACTACTGACGGTTTTGGCCTCCATCACCTTCTCACTTAACTTGTTCCAACTATTTACTACTCTGCAAAAGAAAACTTCATAATATTTTTTTGGCACCTTTGTTTACCTAGCTTGAATCTGTGTCCTCTTGTTCTTGAAGTTGTTGGTTTCATGAATTCCTCTGTCAATTTGGTTGATTCCAGTTAGTATTTTCTAGGTGGTGATCATATTACTTCGTTTTGTTTTAGGTTTGGCATGTTAAACGCCTCTAGTCTCTCCTCGTAACTCTTGTTTTTTAGTTCTGGAAGCTATTTTGTAGCATGCTTTTGCACCTTTATCAGTTTATTTTTGTGCCTCTTGAGATATGGGCACCATACATCTGCTGCATACTCCCGTTTTGGTCTCACAAAAGTCACAAACAGTTTCTTTAGTATTTCACCATTCATATAATTAAAAGCAAATCTGAAGTTGGAAAGCGACACATACTCTCCTCTCATAATGTTCTTTATTATTTCCTTTGGTGGCACTTTCCTATCCAAAACCACAACGGGCTCATTCTTCATTAAAGTTCTTGAATTCCTTCCCACAATTTGTAGATTTTGTGTGTGGTCTATTTTCTCCATTTCTACATTCTATAACATGGCATTTATTCACATTGAATTCCATTTGCGACTTGACGCTCCAAGCTCGAATTTTATCTAGATCAAATTGAATGGCATGACAATTGTCTGCATCTCCTATCTTCCCAGTATCTTTGCATCATCCACAAACTTGTTCGTATAATTCTGAATTCCTTTTGGTAGATCTTTAATGTAGACAATGAACAGCCCCCCTCATGAATGAGCATGAGGGGGGCTGTTCATTGTCTACATTAAAATGTGAAAGGAGTGGTGGTTAATAATTACATTAGTTAATGTCTCAAAATTATTGATCCACAGGTTGCTTACAAGGTTCCTTGACTGTACATCTTGGCAGAGAATTCTGTGAAGTTCTAACACGGTTATCACCTCTTTGTCATCTTGAAACTCAGAAAGAGACTGTAATAGTAGACCTTGCCTTGATTTTAGTTAAGTGTGGCTTTGCATCATGGGATACAAATTTAATAGAGATATTAAAACAAAAGAAGAAAGAAGAAATATTAAAACAAAGGGAGAAAGAAGAAAATTCAAGAAAAAGCTGTTTAGAGAAGAATGGTAAGTCTGTTTTTTTGCTCTCTCTATATCCTCCAAAACATTTGTGAAAATTTATACATATACCAATCATCAGCTGCTCCCTTAACACTTTAATGTTCTGCCTCCTGGGTGCGTGCCTAACCATAAACATTTTATGTATCTAAAGGTCCTTCTATGCAGCAGCAAAAATATTAATACCCCGACTCAGTGTATTCGTGGTATGTCCAATGTAACATATTTTTCAGAGTGCACTGTCTCCAGAGCTGCATTTGTATTGATACACTACATTAGTACACCTCAGTTTGTCAGAGGAAGCAGAGATGTTATTTCTCATAATGAGGGAAGCTGTATGACGATTGTTATAATAAATGATAGGACGAATCCTTGCATTTTCACTGCAAGGTTTACAATTCCTGTCAATTATATCTCTTGTCACCTTTTCATCCTTATATACCTGAGTATTTGTATTTTATAATACTGTATGCTGTCTTCCCTCAGGGGCTGGTTTTCCACCCCTGGGGCCCTGATTATCCTCAGTCAGATGGTGGCCTAGCTTCATAAAACTCGTTAAATTTTGAATTGCTATAATCGTTCACAATAATTAAGCAGATTTGTTGAAGTTCGTGGGGCAAGAGTTGCCAAGAAGAGCATGTATGTATTGCAAGACCTACATTTGCATTGATGACGCTTCTCTTATACTGTATCGAATAATATTACAGCAAAATATCGGAGAAAAAATCCGAGACAATGAAATAATTAGGTAATAATATCTTTGTGGTAACTCCCACCTGACGGTACATGTGGAGCAGACCGGCCCCGGATGTGTACTCTTTCAGCGCCTGTATCTTGCCAGACTTCCTTGCCTGATCACGACCAAAATATGTTGCCTATGATTTTTTTCTTATTTTTCCCATGATCAGGGAACAAATTTTAAGAATCTTAGAAGAAAGTGGAATTTTTTTTCTTGTGCACTGCAGTGTTGTTAGCTGTTAATGCTAAATAGCTGCATCACCCAGAGTTTAAGGGAGAATGTAGTTGGATTGTACGGAGATATTTTTGTGTTCAATCTTTTTGCAAATTTATAAGAGCTGTGAAAATATAGGCCTAAGTTGGTAGCCAGGCTTATGGGTCTTCACATTACCGTAGAAATAACTTGGTCCAAAATCACTTGTTACTCTTTCAAATTTTAGGCCTCCAATCTCGGCATTTGCTGCATGTATGAGGGCATTCACATGATTTTTTAAGGTTCTCAGTTGGGTTTTGTGTAATAACTTTAAACTTTGACAGGAAGGTAAAATCGAAATCATCCCAGATTTTCAGGAAGAGCTACATGCCAAAAGCACGGAAAAGCGACACCGCCACACTCCTGGTTGCCTCGCACCTCAAATAATCCAAGCTGCTAAGGACTTGCGTAATAACATTAACATAATACTGTAGTGAGGAAGGCAGATTAGTCGCTAACTAATCTATTTTGAGAAAGTTAGAACTGTTCTACAAGACACATCCAAGTTTAAAGTTATTACAAGAAATCCAATTAAGAATCTTAAAAAACTTGTGAATGCCCGTGAAAATAAGTGAAGGGGTAGGGAGATACCTGTATTGAGAAGGTAGTAGAGGAGGCACAAATTGAGTTTAGAGGAATACCTAGTGCTGAAAATGTAGAGGGGCCCAAGTAGAGGTTAGATGAATGTATTATGGAAGCTGAATGATGCAGCTTGCTTTATAAATAGTTGAGGGGCCACAGTGCTAAAAACACTGCAAACCAGACATGATAGGGCTGATCTCGTTGAAACTTTTAAAATACTGAACAGTTTGGCCAAAGCCATAAATGGCAAAATTCGGATGAATTTGGGTAAATAAATATTTTTTCTAAATATATTTATATTTTGTGTGTGTTAATACTTTTCTTTTGTTTTAGGCTTTCAGACAGCAGAGTGTGAACAAAAATTAGATAATGTATTCAAGAAGTCATCCTCTTACTTGGTAAGATTAAATCTTAAACTCTTCAATATCCAATGCATATTTCCTCTCCATGCTTGGAATTTCACGTTTGTTGAGGTATATGAATAACATTTTCATCCTTATATTTGTAATATATTTTTCTGGGGGGAGCCCCACCAGTGATTCCCTAAAGCTATCTTGCTGAGATTGCTCATAACTATTAGCTCACTCTTTCTCCTGGGCATTGGCAAAAGTTGAGGTTATTCAAAATGATGCAATGCGAGTCATAACAAGGGCTCCCACATGGACTAAAATACAGAACTTAAGACTAGAAACCAAACTAACATAGATTGAAATAAGGGTAAAAGGGGATTGCTGCATACATACTAAGATATTAACTAGACCAAGAATAAGTTCAATTAAAGATATAATATCTGGAGTACTAACTCAGGGCAGAATAGCTTTCAATAGCAACAGGTTGACTAATTATGCAATAAACACCATCAATACATTTGATATAACAAATACAGTCACTGAGAGGGGTGTCGACAAAATACGTGCAGATTTAGTTATGCAAGCCCCCTGGGAATTGCTGCCAGCAGATTTTAAGATTATGGCTCTTGAAGGAAAAAAGAACCAGACCTCATCTGCTATGTAATATTCCACAGATGCATATAGAAGCAAACTTGGCATCTGACGACTTCACATACTTCACAGATGGATCAGTAAACCAGTAGGGACAAGAAACTGGAGTTGCAGTCAAGGCAGGAAATTCTGTAGTGAGTTGGAGACTCGCAAATGGGTGTTCAACGTTACAGAGATGCTACCTGCCAAATACACACCGAAACTATGACGTTGGTACAACGTTCGAACAAGTTTTAACACCTAACCAGTTATAACAACCAATGTAACAAGTTGTAACAACGTTCTAATACGTCATAAACACGTTAAGCCAAGATGTAACAACTTTATTACAAGTTGTAACAAGCGGAAAATAGAAACAGTTACGGTTTGTTTCCAGGGTAGCCATTCAAAGGGCTTTGGAACATGCTATTGCTGAACACTAACAACATGTTATCATACATACAGATTTGAGAACTGCATTGAAACTTTGCAACAAGAATGCATACATGATAACATCCATCTGATCACAAATGCCATAGCATTAATGCAAACACTCAAAGGTTAAGGCCGTCAGATACTTATCAACTGGGTGCCAAGTCATGTGGGAATGACATTGCAGATGAGACTGCAAAACTTGTAACTAAGAGAAGAAATGTAGACATTTACATACCACAGTCTATCTCAGATTAAGAAAGTAATTAGAAATAGAGCAATGCAGAAGATGTACAATGACCACAACACAGCTGCTACAACATCTGAAGATCTGTGGGTTTGTACATGTATTCAACCAACCATGAACCACTAATTTTGATGAAAAAGAGGCAGTAGAACAGACGTACACTTTCATCGCATCAGGCTTGGATACCAATGTGCATGGGAAATAGGTTTACAGGTTCCAGAAGATGACAGAAAATGTCATCACTGTGGAGAAATGCCCGACGGACCATTGGAACATTATCTAACATAGTGCACAGTTACAAACCAAATAAGGTTTCAACTATGATTCAACAGAGCAAAAGTTGTTAAACACAATGGGCATAATCTTACTGAAACAAACATACAAATAATAAATACTCATCCACAGCCTAGTTAAAACAAACAAGAAACACTTAGTGGGCCAGCCAGAGGCTTAGGGCCCATGCAGGAATATCCCTGCCACAAAAAAAAAGTGCCCAGTGGTCACCACAGATCAGGTTCTGGCTCTAGTACCTGGTAGGCCTTTAAAACTCATCGGCTTATCTTGCCAGTTGATTGACGGTTGAGAGGCAGGACGAAAGAGTCAAAGCACAACTAGGTGAGTACAACTTGGAGAGAAAAGTAGATGGTAACCATCTCTGCGTATAGCTTCATGGAGCCACAAGGGGCTTTCCCCAGAAAAGTTTTTGTAAAACAATATTTAAAAACATTAATTTATGTCTCAGGATAGATGTAAGTACTGTACAGTATTTGTATTCATTGTTAATACATTTATTCTTCTCAAACGTGCAGGATAACAGTGACTCGCCTTTCTCAGACGAGGTGTTTCTCCACAACCACGCAACCAACATTAAAACTGATAGCATAAATGAAAGCGATGTACCAACTGTAGACAATGGAGAGTACCAAGGATTAGTGCTTCAATCTGCTGCCAAAGGCCGTGGCTTGATGAAATTTTTGACGTTGCTTCCAAGTACACCCTTGTTAACATCAGATAGTTCTGAAAGTCTGTTAATTGGTAGCTGTTCTTTTAGGTGAGTTATAAAAGTAGTATTTATTTGATGGGCTGATAAATAACAGTATTATGAATTTAATTATGTTAAGCCTTCCATGGAACAACACCCCAATCAATTTACAACCAATTTATAATACCAATTACTGCTGGTAAAAAGGGTCAAATGGTTAAGGATTGGTACCTGGTCAATCTGTCTGTCTGTTTTTGAACCCAGGTAAAATCACTTGTGAGGTGCAGGGTTTGTGCTACCATTACACTTCAGGGCTTTTGGCAGTCCGCCTTTGTGTTGGACTCTCGTTGGACTCATTCTTGGGTATCACTTGGCCTTGCTGCACATTTGAATTTTGCTTGGGTAATGGAAATTTTGCAAAAATGTATAATTTTAAGCATTTAAATAATTTCTATGATCTTGCTTGAAACTGGGATATCTCCTTCAATTTCATGGTTCAGTACTTCATTTATTTATATTTACTGATCAGTTGTATTTATTTATTTTCAGATCAGAAGACAGTCAAATAAGTACTTCCTTCCAATCTGATATGGCATTAGAGGAAAATATTTTGGCTACTTCAGTTGGAAATAGATCCTCAGGTGAGCTTACATCTTCGCTGTCTGATGTAGAAGAAATTCCTGCTCCTGTTCTTGAAACAGAAATATTGATTTCAACATTAGTCCAAGCTTCAGGAGATAAAATTACAGAAGAGAAGTGTGATGTAAATTATTATTCACAAGGAAGCAGTGAAAAAGTAGCTTACAAAGGTGCAGCAAATGACATTGATAACATTCATCTTAATAGCCCTTTTGCAGGAATAACTTCATCATCTAAGTCTCCAACAGTCAAAGATCTTGTTCTAGTGCCATCTCTAAGTGAATATGCTAAGAAAGAATCTCCTAAGCTATCTTTCACCACATCAGGCTTGAGCCTACTGAATAGACTTAAATGCCTTGATAATGAGGAAAAGGATAAAATTAGTAACGGTGTAGATGGTCAACAAAACCCTGGAAAAGGACCTGATAATGAAGTAGAGATTAAATGTATGTTTAAGAACGAATGTGTCAATGAGAGACTTTTGATTCAGCCAGATGAGTTTAATTGTGATATTGGAAATGGCATTATTGCAAGAGATGTTCAAGGGCAAACAAAAGGCCTACACAAGGTAGATATTTCAAATTGGGTATCTGCATGCTCACTGGAAACTCATCGGGATTCACATCACTCGGAGCATATGGAGCTGGGTATTACACTGGAAGACATGTCAGCATTAACTGAGAATCAAAATTCAAAGGATAGGCATGTTAATCAGAAACAACTAGATAAATATATAGAAAAGGTTAACTTCAGAGTCAGTCCAAAAATATGCAATGATTTCAGTCACAGTACTGATAAAATAAACCAAATTAGCATGCCAAAAACTGATTATAAAGTTAGCTGTAAAGAAAAGACACATGAAAAACAGAATAAGCACAATGAAGTTGAGCACGAGATTTTTAACATCTCCTTTATGTCTGACAACCGCGATATTTGGACCAGCGAGTTGACTAATGATATACAGGAAGGAGAATTTTTACCAATGAGTTTGAAAAGTCCTGTCTCTAAAGTCCTTAATATAGCAAAATTGCTTAGAGTTTTTGTTGCTGGTGAATCACTCCTTGCAAATGAAGATATTATAACTAATAAGAATTTGATGAATGCTACTTTGAATAGCCATATTGTTAAAGTGCTAAATGAAGAAGGTATGCAGCCCACTCGATTGCAGGCTTATACGTGGCCGGCAATTACACACGGTGGTTCAACAATCATAGTAGGTGGGAAAGCCAGTGGAAAAACTAGGGGATATGTTGTACCGTTAATTTCCACTATCATGGATACCTGGCAGCACATCAGTCGTCGTTTGGTTGATGGCATTGGGGCAGTTTTGGTAGTATTGTGTAGTACCTGGCGAAATGCAGAATGTACTGCTAACTACATTCTTAACATTCTGCCTGCTTCCTTCAACCTGAAAGTCATGACAGCCTGGGGTGGCTGTGGGCATGACAAGGGCAAAGATACAAAAATTAAGCTACTTTTAGGATGTGATATCCTCGTCACAACGCCCCCGTGTCTTCTAAGACTTCTTTCAGGTAAATCAATTAGCAAAGATGAAGACCCTAATCCAGAAAACAGTGATACACTTGCTAAATCTTTAGCTAGATGTTGCCATCTGGTTATTGATGATGCTGATTCAAGCCTGAAATATTTTGCTAGTGATATTAAGCAGTTGCTTATTTTATGGGGAGAGGGGAGAAAGGGGCGTGAACGTGGAGACCTACAACAACAAATTGTATTAGTAAGTTCTAAGTGGACCAAATTGTTTGATTCCTTAACACAGACCTTAATATCCACTATGGATCCAATGGTTATTGTTTCGGCTCCTAGTGAGGCAGCCATTGGTGCAAGGGTTGCAAGCCACGTACACCTTGTGTTGGATGAAGAATCCTCACTTCAAAAAGTTGTTGAACTTGTACAAAATTCATACAGTCTCAAGAAAAATTTAATCTTTGTATACAGTGATTTAATGGGTGACAAATTGAAGTCCATGTTAGAGACTGCTGCCATTTATTCAATAAGTATTCCCAGCAGCATTGTTATGTGCAAATTGCATAATATAGTTTCTGAGTGGCACATGATGTCAGCTGTCACCATGATTGTGTGCAGAGGTACCGAGCAATATCTCATGAGACATGATCTTGCTGATGCTGATACTATCTTTCATACTTATATTGCTCCACCAGTTTCTAACTTTTTGTGCAGGTATTCTTTTATGGTCGGAAAGTTTTCTACTGATCTGAACAATAAATCTCTGAATTGTGAATCGCATATATTTGTGTCAGAAGAAACATTCCAGTCAGTCCCTAATCTTTTTAATGAAATACAAAGGCTGTGTGAATACATACCTGATGAGGTAATTGTTGCTGGTTCTGCAGTAGACAGAGACAAATTCTGTCACTACAGTTCATTGTGTTACTACATCAAGGCTTATGGTAAGTGTCCTGTTGAAAATAATTGTGGATTTAAGCATAAAGTACAAATATCTGATGTTCCACGCTACCTACCAAGGATGGGAGAAGTAACTTTTGATATTGTAAAAGTTATAAATGCCTCAAGATATTTAGTTCACCTTACAGAATATCGTGAAAAGGCAGGAGCACCTAGTTTAGACTTGAGAAATCATCATCATAAATTAATTCTAGCTCTTCAGCAGTACTTTGCCGATCCAGCTAAACATATCCAGTTGAAGAGTGTTGAACCAGGAATGTTTTGTGCTGTCGATGATAATGGAATATGGGCCCGTGCACAGGTTATTCGAATTGACTACTCTGATGCTGCTCCTGCTGTTAAAGTGTTTCTTGTGGATGAAGGAAAAGAATTATATATTGAATTAAAAGCTGCTTTTCTTTTGCCATCACATCTTGCAGCTTTGCCAGAATTAATTGTTGAGGTATACCTGTGCCGTATTCAACCTGTTGACTATGACAGAGAGTGGACATATGAAGCATCCCAGTATGTACACGAGATCTTCACCAGTGGTAAAAGTAACAGATTTGTTGGTCAAATAACATTTGCACTTTGTCATACACTATGGCTAAGTCCAGTAGTTGAACTTGTGCAAGTAGGAAAATCATTTGTACAAAAAGAATCATTTAGGGGAAAATTAATCGCAAAAGGATTTGGAATTGATAATCCTACACATCTAAAAATGTTAGAGCAACTCTGTTCCCAAGCTGGCCTGTCACTAAATCACCAAACTTTATGTAACACTGATTGGAAAAGTTCTTTAAATAAAGCTTATAATATGTTATATATTTCACAGTTGGAGGAGGACATACAAAGCAATACTTTAAAGATAGATAGAAGTGCAGATGTCAGTAACTGCGACGTACAATTAGAGGTACAAGGTTGCGAAATGGAAGATAGATTAGGCTGCAGTACAGACGCAGATGCTTATCTTGAGGATGACAGGTTGTCTTGTACCTCATCATTAAGTGAGAGAGCAAACAGAGACTCAAAAGACAAATTGATCCAGCATACCTGCACCTCCCCTACAAGTGACACAGCAACCTATCTCCTTGCACGAGAAGATCTGCCACTGAATGTAGAAATACGAGTGGAGATAGGTGAAATTGTTTCACCTGACCGGTTCTTTGTTCTTCGGGAAGATAAACTTGATCAGCTAAACATCCTTGAGATAGACTTGGCTAATTTGACAAAAAAGTTTAATGGTGGTAAAAAAGACTATACTGAAGGCCTCCAGCATAATATCTGTATACCATCCTGCAGCTACTGCATTGCAAAATTTACTGATAACATGTACTATCGAGGATGGGTAGAGTCCAGTGAACGTGATGGAAACGTGACCGTATTTTATGTGGACCATGGAGAAACGTTGACGATACCAGCACATGAGGTTCATGCGTGTCCATGCACCATTCTGGAGGCTCTTCCTGCTCAGGCAATTGTTTGTTGTCTGGCTCACATTATTATTCCCAATGACATGAAAGAGAAGGCAAAGAGGTTTATGTTGCATTTGGCCAGCACTGCTGGTGTATGGATTGCTAAGGCAGTTGAGATTCGAAAAATAATTGAGGAGCAGATATGTAGTGTGGAATTGATTGACATCTCGGTTGACCCTCCCAAGCAAATGTGGCAAGAACTTGTATGTGCAGGACTTGCCATTCAAGCAGACCAAATGGAGGAAACTAATGATGAAAAATCTCCACCACTGGACATTCTTAATGACTCCTGTATAGATGGTAAGGAGGCTGCCGATTTCCTGTTGAGTATACCCTCAGTAAAGGCTCAAATAGAAAAAGTTAGAGAACAGCATGTTGGTGAAGCATTAGAAAAGGCAAATGACAGGACGACTGCATCATGTGATTATTCGATTGCATCCTTACTTCACATTGTTAATTCTGACCTAGAGAAAGAAAAGCATGCTGAAAGAGAATTAGAGAATTCAGATGACGAGATCGCTGTAGGTTGTGAAGACTCTTGCATATCCACAGTTAATCCTGACTTAAAAAATAAGGTAAATGATTACATAGAAAACAGTCTTATCAATAATAAAATGTTGGAAAATAAAAAGACTGGTGAACAAGAAGAAAACAGTGTCTTAAAACTCGAGAAAAATATTGGATCATTGAAATCTTGCAAACCTCATATTATGAACAAGTCTGCAAAAGTTAGGGTTCAGCAGACAGAGAATGTGGCTAACATCAGTAAGCCTAATAAAAATCAGAGAGCAATTGAAATGGCTTCAAAAGATTTTCAACATATGTGCCTTATTGTGCCACCCCTGGAAGCTGTCGAAGGCATCACCTCTAAACTATCTCCAGAAACATCATGGAGTCAAAAAGATGATTCAGTATCTGTGATTATTCATCTCATGGGGGTAAAGCTGTACAAGTGTCGTATTGAATCATCTCGACTGATGTTCATGACCCTATTAGGAGAAAAGTTTTATGTCCTTGATGAAGATTTAGGAGGAGAAATAGATGCCGAGCTTTCATCTATATGTGTAAAGGGAACATGTGTAGCAATCACCCTCACTAAGGCTGCAAAAGTAAAATGGCAAAGTTTATTTGCAAATGGTAAACGACGGCCATGGTTGAGGGCAGACTATCAGACTCTTTGTGATAATGATGAAATATCTAGTAGTGATAATGAAAGCAATTGGTGTGATGTAGGTGTGAATACTCAAGTAAAGAAGAATGGAGGGCTACCAGGTGGAATCAGTGATAGTGACCTCTCCAGTAATGAAGGTTCTGATAACGATGAGTTCTTGATATCATGATTGAACATTTATGACCAAATAAAATAAGATTGTAATAATTTGATAATGCAAGCATATTACACAATGTAAGATACAGTAATTACATTGTGTAATATGCTTGTTTCAACATATCTGATTAATATTTAAATTGTTTAAAAACAACAACAAAAATTTGCCAGTTATGCTGGCAGCAACCAGTTCATTCACTAGTGTCAAGTTAACTCTTATTAGATTTTTAGGTTTGATCAGGATACAGTATTCTGAATTGCTAAAGTGGATAATAATAATTTTTGTCTATGAACAGTATGTAATCACAAGAGACCTTGTTTGGTCTGGGAAGGGAGTTGCCACAATAGACCACCCTCCATGCTAACATTACCATGTTAATCTAAACTGTTCAGCTCACTTTATCATAATTTATTGATGACCAAACCACAACTCGGAAGATGAAGAAGTGACGACATTTCGGTCTGTCCTGGACCGTTATCAAGTCGTGTGATAGAAGAGAGAAAGGTACAGGCAAATATAAGGTAAGAGAATAAGGTGAGAGGTGAGGAACTTTGCCTGTACCTTCTTCTCTGAATCATCACATGACTTGATAATGGTCAAGAATGGACCAAAACATTGTCACTTCTCCATCTTCAGTTATGGTTTGGTCATAATGTCTTCAGCCACGTTATTGAGTCATCGTGTATTTGTTTTGGGTGAGGGTGATGTACAGTATACTGATTTCCCATTAATCTTGATGCTTCATTGTGCTTGTAATCTATTATTGTTTTTGCTTGTCCAAAACATTTCTATATAGAATTCCATGTTACATGATCCCACTGTCATATCTTCAGTGAGTGGCATGAACAGCTTCCACACTGTTTGTTAGAGCAGCACTTTAATATTCACTGCTCTCATGTAACATGGTGGGTCAAGTGAAGTGTAGTCACTTTCTTAAATATTGCCTGTCTAAGCAGGCAATATCCTTTCTCTGTTTTGTTTTGGTGTAGTTTGATGGTCACCACATTAAATCAATCTCAACCTTGATTTAATGTGGTGTGATATAATGAAAATTATATAAGGAAAATTGATACTGTATACAAAATTCTTGAGTTTACACTGTATGTATTTGTGATTAAATAACCAGAAATTATGGGTGGATACTCATACAATGCTTAATTAGGATCAGTTTAATTTGTTGTCTCTGTCATTTGAGTAATAGAATAAAAAAACTGAGAAAAACATATTACTGTAAATAATGTTTTCATTTATAATCAGTTACAGCCTGTGCCAAGTAAGTCCACTACGGGCTCACCGTAGCCCGTGCTACTTGGAACTTTTGGTTTCGAGCAGCTGAATCTAAAACAACAACATTGATAATTATAAATTGTAATAAAATGTGCAAGGGATTGTTTTGCATGGTATAGTTTAATTGGTTTTTATCATGTAACCCCTTACAGTGTGCACCTGTTTTTGGCAAAAACTTCATTATGCAATTGTTAAAGACATATTTTTGTTGTTTTTATAAATGTTCAGGTAAAGTTAATGTCAAAATGTTTCCAAACTCAATGAAAACTCATTTTCAATTAAAAACAGTGATGAAAACATTAAAAAACATTAAAATTAGCCTATTTAAAAAAAAATAGCATAACTCTCGGAACAAGATTTCTTGGTTGGCCCAGCACAGTAGTTAAGGGTTTCACCTTGGTATAGTGAAACTTACTACAGTCCACCAGCAGTACAGTTCACATGTAAGACACTCTTACTTGTGAAATCCCCCTTCCAGCCCATTGTTGACGTGAGGGCTTGGTGGGTGGTTGTTAAGAGTGTAATGCTACATGGAACATCTGCCCTTTTGAAGCCTTATGCTCCTGCAGCTGTCTTTACTAATTTTGCTGGTATCTTTTTTCCTCTTCCTCATACTGTATTTCATTTTCCTCTCCACCTCTTCTCCTTTCTGATTGTTCCTTCTAGCCGACTTTGTGCCATTCTTGAATATTAATTCCGATACCTAATTCTGTTTTGGCAGTGGGTAATTGGGAAGGCATTCTTTCTCTCTCTCTCGCCCGTAGAACTGTGGGACCTGATGTTGAGTGAGGGGAAGCTTTTATTGTCAAACCTTGCCTTCGTTGCTGAACCCGACTGCGACGGACAGATGGTTCTTAAGGTGACGATTGTGGGGTGTCTCCTATCCTATAATTGTCGCTCCATGGTGGGTATAGGAACTTAACCGTGGATGAAATTATTTTCATGTTTTCATTCCAATTTCTGACCCTCATTCAATTCTCAGACTCGTGGGGTGGGTGACCAGGCCCAGAAGTCAGACTGATGGAAAGACGGGCTCTAGCCCCCGCTACATTGGGCCCAGACCAAGCTGCTGCTTCTGACTCCTCTGACGGAGTCAGAAGATCTCTCAGTGGTGACCACTTCATCACTTGGAACGGCTTCATCTCTCGTTGTGGAGCATTATAGTAGGCATCCATCAGTCTCAGGAGTAACACTTCGGGTTACCTTTTACACCCACTCTTACTGGGGGGTGCTGGGCCCCATCACCTCCGCACTCAAATGTAATACAGGCACCAAGAGTACAGACACCTTAGGAATGCTGGGTACTGCCTCTAGTATTAAGACGTTCATATTGCCGGCCACTATCCACTGATGGCTACACAGTTCTGTGTTCTCTAACCGCGCATCATCCACTTCAACTTTGTAATTAGCAACACAATAGAATGGAACTATCAGAAGAAAGTGCCAAGCCATTTTGACTTTACAGCACTTGGAAGGGGTCAGGATAATGAGTTGGGATGGGGGGGGGGGAAGGAATGGTGCCCAATCACTTGGATTGTCGGGGATTGAACGCAGACCTGCATGAAGCGAGACCGTCGCTCTACCGTCCAACAAATGGTTGGGCAACACAAGTTAAACCTTTTTCGCACCTTGTCTCACCAGTTGACAATTTAACCAGTTGTTAGAACAATGGTAACTCTCATAGTAATTTATCGTGGTAGTTATCAGGATAAAGCACAAAGCCAGTACCATTATGTCGACTCGGGTGTGAGGGAAAGGTAGGGAGGCACTAACTGTCCCGGCAAGCCCAGCTAATTAACACTTTCGCGCTATCTGGACACGCCGGCGCGTCCCGTTTCGTCTAACGCTAACGCATAGTGGACATAAAGTTGAGTCCTCTTTTAAAATATTTGTATAAAATTCAATTTTTATCCGATTTACTTTGGGTTTGTTTCAAACTGCGCGCTATGAGGCTCTCTTTCTCACCACTAGGCTGCATGGTACAATAATTTCATGAAAGGTGTGGATAACTTCGATCAAATGGTATTTTGTCCCAAACGGGTTGCAGGTGGGTGACTTTAGCCGTTTATACTGGTAATGCTTCCCCCATATCATGTATTATATGCATATGTCTGTTTAGGGAATTTTATTCCGATCAATATACAACCAAAAATAACTGTGTGCAACAAGTATAAACTTGACAAACATAACAAAAGTAAAAACATTTCGTGTGTGTTTGACGCTCACTGATATGTTCCAGCGTTGTTTTATATTTGGCGCTATTCTAACTTACGCTTTGTTGATATTTTTTACCTATGGGCACATAGAACATTCTATTGCGAACACATTGACACAAAAATGAATGACGTACATAGAAAATTAATGTCATGAGAGTGAAATAAGTATAAACTTTCAAAGCGCCGTGCGTCGTCCCGTCACCGATACCGGGTAACAATTTCACCACTTCCCACACTCTTGCGGGCTGGCCGCATCATTATTCTACGCTTATATTCATATCACCGTGTTGGGAATTTCATTGCGAGTCCATTGATACCAAAATTAACGCTGTAGAATAAGTGTGGAGGTGATTACAATCCCAAGAGTAAAAACATTTTGTTGCTGATGGGCGCTCACGGCGAGTCATCTTCGTAGTTATTTATTTGGTGCTGGTATCCCTATACGTTTCGTGACTTTTTTTACTGATGTTCTTCTAGAGAATTTTATTGCGAACACGTTGGTACCAAAATGAAATACGTAGCATGAGAACTAAGGTCAGAAGAGTAAAAAGAGTATACACATTTTTGTTTTTACGCTTAAGCGATAAAAACGCCGCGCGCACATTCGGTTGGCTGAGTGACCTTCGCGGAAAGCGCGAAAGTGTTAAGAAAATTATCGTCATTCTCTTCATTCTCAAAATATGGTAATTATATATATATTTATTTAAGTTTGTCCTATATGTTTACCCTGGGTTTTCATGTGTTGGGGCGTGCCGAGGTTTCATTCAGTAGTAGTATGTCTGCGTTGTGTTGGCCGAGTTCTGTTTCCATCAAGTATCTGTTGTTGAGGTAGTGTTGGCTAAAAATCATCCAAATCAACACCCAATTCTTTTTGTCCAGATCTGAGTTTAAGACCTGGCCCTCCTTGGCTAGACTGCAGTCTGGTGTTGGTTTGGCAGTCTGCCCTGTTCATGGGGTGGATGGCTATTCCCTATCAAAATATAGGAAAAATACTTCCTGCAAAAAAACAGGAAAAAATCAATCGAGTTATGTTGAAGTAATTAAGTAATATTTGTGGCAACTCCCACCATATGGCTTGGCTGAAACAGTCTGGCCGGGGCCTTTTCTAGCACCTGTACATTACCTTACCTTTTTTTTTTTTTTTTTTTTCTTTGTATATATATACAAGAGTTGTTACATTCTTGTACAGCCACTAGTACGCGTAGCGTTTCGGGCAGGTCCCTGGAATACGATCCCCGCCGCGAAGAATCGTTGTTACAACCAAGTACACATCTTATTGTTGAGTTAAACAGAGGCTACAGTTAAGGATTTGCGCCCAGTAAATCCTCCCCGGCCAGGATACGAACCCATGACAAAGCGCTCGCGGAATGCCAGGCGAGTGTCTTACCACTACACCAGAGACTGGTAAAGACTTTCTCACTATCACAGCCAAAATATGTTTCATGTGAATTTCTTTTCCTTAAACTTGACTAGAATGATAATCTTAGTAAGAGCCCTATAAATTTCTGATTATTCTTTGGTCAACATTCATTGTACAAAACATGGGATGAGAGGTAGTGGCCCAAATTCAGTAAAAATTCATTGCAATATACTGTATTTGCAAATTCAAGTTTAATTTTAAATCAAATAAAGATACATAACTTATACAATATATTTCAGCATCATTCTAAAAGGGTTTTCATTTAAAATTCGTCTAGTGTATTTTACAAAATTTATCAATTATAGCAAGTCTTGATTAAGCAATGTTTGTATAAATATACATAGAGTATATACAGTACAGTACAGTATTAAACAATAAAGCATTTCCTATATGTACAATATATTACAGATGTATAGCACAGTGTAACTAAGATGATACAAATATTATACAATGTTTCTTTACAAAATATTACACACACACAGTACAGTACCTGTAAAAAGTAATGTTAACTTGAGACACACAACATGTTGTATGTTTTGTCTTCATTGTGAAAACTTGATCTGTATAGAACTTCACAAAATATACAATAATAACAAAAAAACTAAGATTTCAACATTCGCAAATTGTGTGTGTTCTTAACAACTTAGGATAATATTTCTTATTGGATCTCATACAAACTAGAATTAAGCTACATTGGGAATTTGTTATAATCAAAATTGTTCCTGATATAACATTAAAACAGGTGAGCAGTGCACTACAATTTTGTGACCAGGAGACAAGATATGGGACAAATTCACCTGAATTTCTGCCATACAAAGACAGAGACAAAATCTAAGTGCTGTTAACTGCACTTGATGCTGCCTTGTATTGTGCCCAAGGATGATCTGGAAGTTGTATCGGTGATTTCTTAAGCCAATTTTTGTACTCTAAGAGATAGATCCTTATACCCTCCATCTTCCTTTTGCTGATTTTCATAGAAGATTTCTCTCTTTCCTGTAACAGGAAAGTAATAGTAACTATCCATTATTGATAAATATGGATTACTACAATTCATTAATAAAATGTATAGAATTACATGTTTATTTTTAATACTGAAAAATATTTAAAAAAAAAGTGATCATGAATGAATGTCATTTATATTTGTTAAGTGTACAATATAGCAGTGAATAGCTACATGATACAGTAATAGGCTAAAATCTCAAGTAAGTTTATTGAGATAATAAAATACATCACAAAACGATAGAGTAGCTTAGGCTGTTTTTACAGTGTCATTTGATCAGAGGCCAGATCATTTGCTCTGGCCCAAACCTAATACAGTATTATCATAATTATTACTTTTAATTAACATCCTGATTTTTAACCTATCTATAAAAAACAAAATCATTTCATCGCTTTACTGTACATTATGAAATGCATATAGTTATCAATAAATCAAAATTTAACAGATGTCTATACAGTACATGAAATATTAATCGTTACTGAACCAGATAAAGTGCATATAGGCATTAGAAGGCTTTACAAGAAAATAGTTTTATTAGCACTTTAAACTTCAAGAACATAAATTCCATTAGGACCCTGAAATCCATTTAGGAAGGTCACTTATACCTCAAAGTGATATAGTACAAGAAGTTATTTACCATTTGCAAGATAGTGTTGCGTGCTTTAGTCCTGGCAGATTCAAGAAGCTTGAGAAGATTAACATCCGGTTCAATGTTATGCTGATGCATTTCTTTTAGCATCTCTAATGTGAAGAAATAATCCTGCTTCAATAAGCTATTCTTTGCCAGAATTGTCATTATCTCCAGATTAGGTCTGAGGAATATACAAAAAATATTATTTTTTTTTTTAAACAAAAGGTTATACACAAACCATGATATAGCTAGAATTTAAAAAAAAAATCAAGTATTTGATGCAGTACCAGGATTAGAAATGCATCCAAATATTACATAAAATACAAGATTAATGAAATATGGCTGTTTGGTGTAACCATAGATTTTTGGCTTAAATTAATTAATAATTTAACTCAATTTAATTATAATTTAGTAATTTACAATACAAATTTGTTCATTTAATGACAAATATAAAAACAAGTACTGTACAGTAAATGCCAACAGGCTGGTCCTTCAAAGTTAATAATTTAGGAAGAAATTTTGGTCAATTTAATTTACTAAATGTTTAGCTTAAGTTCTAATTAAATCTTGCAACACTGAGTGAACTAATCATACATAAATTAAATAGTAAAACGCTATAACCCTCCCCCCACATGTGGAGTTATGTAAATATAATAAACAACCTTATGAAGTAGTCCATTGAAGTTAGGATAACAATGAAAATAACTTGAATCACATAACCCCACAGTCCCAGCTCTACAAAGAAGGTGGAGGCACAGTACTAGCATGCACACTCATGCATTCATTAATTGTATCAACTCCCATTAAACGGAACAAGGGATCAGAGCTTCATCCGAGACAGGATTGACTCATGGGAAGTCTTCCCAAAGGAGGACCTCTAACACCTCGGTGAAGACAACCTTGTTGGTGAATGATCTTTGACAGCAGTACCAGGGAAGGACATCCTGAAAACAAAGCTGAAGCAGATCACAGTAGCCAGAGAAACTCAATGTGAACAGCACACAAGCTAATGGAACATTTAAGGATTAAACCCTATTTGTTTGACATAAAGGAAAACTGAACACTTAACTTAGATAATGATAAGTGTTCTTCATGTGAACCAAAAGATGAGTCCAACTGATTGCCAGGCAAGAGTGTGTGGCATCATCTCTCTAGGACCTTGAGTGACACAGGATGTCCCATGGTGGTGGGTTGGGGAAATGCTGGAAACATACGTTCGTTGGCAACTGCCAAACATTTCTCAAGAGGAAGGTCGAGTGTCTTGTGACCTATTTTCAATGCTTTTTGTGGGCAGTTCATCTTGGTACTGGGTTGATCTCTGGTTTCCACGAGATCCTTGCCCCATAGGGAGGGTAAAGGGGCTTGCAGAAGTTCTTGTACTAGGTGGGTCGAGTTAGTCACAAGAGCCAAGTGTGTCCAGTACCTAACATGAGTGCCAGTGACATAAGCAGAGGGAAGCTACCGAGTGACCTTACCCAGAAACAGATACATTGTATTTATTACCTGAATTCAGCTGCTTCCATTTCTCGTAACAGGCCAATTGCATCTTCAAGATTCCGGCAACCCAAAGCTAAGCAACCAAAAGTGATTATATCAGGAAGTAATTGGTGCTCCTGCATTATGTCAAGAACATCCTGAAATTGAAACAGTATTTTTAAATTAAAATTTCTCATTAAAGTGCTGAATATTCTGCATTCAGCCATTTTCTCTAAGTGATTATAATACAGTATTTACATTTTAACAAAAATAACCTTGTCTCGACTACAATTACTTTCACTGCATTTAACAATCCCTGCTGCTGCTTTACTCAAATATTTATATTCAAATTAATTAATTATTTGAAAAGAAACAAACATGCATCACACTAACAAAAAAACATTGAATGTAATGAAACGCCAGTTACTGGATGAGCCCCGGAGGCTCCCTGAAACTATCTTACTGATCACTGTGATGCAACCTGTCACGTTGCATCACAAAAACTATGCAACACGATGCTCCCCGATCCCGCAGAATATCTGATGGGGATGAGTAAAAATGGAGTACAAGTAGGGAACGAGTCCCACAGGACTGCGGGTCGGAGGTATCACCCGACCCTACAGGCAGCAAGGCAGAGGCAGAAAAGATTATCACTACCCAGAGGCAGGGACGACGAGCAACAGACGAATTCGTACAAGGCGACAACAGACTTAAAAGGTGCCATTGTACAACCGAGCCTGCCGGGGTTTTCCCATTGCTCCCTTCACCTCTCTGAGGGGGGCCAGAATCTGGTTCATGGCCCCCAGTAGGCTTACAAAGAACTGCAATTGATGACACTCAATGGTATGGCTCTTGATCAGTAAGGTAGCTTCAGGAAGCCGATGGGACTCCACACAGGAAGAGGGCACATTTTACTAAGGAACACTGAAAAGGTCATCAAAGTTCAAATGTTTGCAAGCAGGACTACAAGGATGAGGGATCCTACATGGGGAGCTACAAGGATGAGGGGCACCAGCCATTGGGAGCTACCAGGACAATGGATCATACATGGAGTGCTGCCAGAACAAAGGGTCATGTATGGAGTGCTACCAAGACAAGAAGCCAGATACTGGGGGTGACCAGGATGAGGGGTCACACATAAGGAACAACATGACTTCAGAGTGGGAAAATCATGCTTAATAAACTTGACTTCCAGAAAGTCCTTGATACAGTTCCATACAAAAGACTAATACATAAGATGGAGAGACAAGCAAAGATAACAGGAAAGGCACTGGACTGGGTATGGGAGTATGTGACTGATAGGAAACAAATGGGTCATAGTCAGAGAGGATATGTCAGACTGGAGAGGAGTAGGCAATGGTGTTCCCACAGGCTCTGTCCTAGTACCATTGCTCTTTCTAATTTATGTAAATGACTTCCCTGGGGAAGTGAGTTCTGACATACTGATGTTTGCAGATGATGCAAAATTCACAAGGAGCAAGAAATGAAGAGGGCTGTTGGGTGCTGCAAGAAGGCCTTGTCAAACAAGGGGGTACAACCATGGTAAAGGGAGAGTCACACATGGGGTATTAGCAAGGCAAAAGGGGGGGGGTCACACATTGGGCACTAGCGGGACTGAAGAGTCACAAACAAGATACTATTAGAACAACTGCTCTAACTTGTGTTTCTCTAAATCTTTGTCAGGAATTTAAGCTGTTCTCAATCGTACAATCCATGTACAGTTGTTGAACTATGTATAACTGAGTACTGTAATATGCAAAGAAAAGAAACCAAAGCTTTCTATCTAGGATGTTTTTGAAAGTGCTAGACATTCCTACAAACTCCATTGCAACCACTTAAATAGGTGCACTTAAACAATAAACATTGGTAATATTTTAAAAATTGATTAAACATTATATACTGTTCAGTACCGACATACCTTTGCAGCCCCAGCATCTTTCCGGAAGTTGCGTTTGCGAATTAGCATGTTGCAAAATTGTGTGTCTGGACTGAGGCCAATATTTTTCATAGACTGGAGGAGGGCCTAAAAAGAAACAGTTATAATAATAATAAAAAATTTGTTCATTGAACATGGATGCTGACACCTGTCAGTATATACCAAGGTTTTGGATGACTGTGTAAATGTATGTATTAATGGATGTACTGTACTTAAATTATAAATTCCTTCACTGAGAGCAGTGGGAACATGAAACAAATTTAGTTTTTAACATGAAATGAACAAGGATGAAGAATGGAAAAATAAAAACAGCAAAATATTAATTTCTTGGATTGGTGAAAAACACAGCAACAGAGTATTGCTTGACCATAATGATGCATTTCTCTCGTGGATTCATTTCCTAGCATTCTGGTCTTGCACTCTTCTCACACCAGCAAATCCAATCATGATCACTTACACACTTCTTTCATCAACTATCTTTCTTTCCCCAAATCCCCTCTAGGTAAATGGCAGAATAGCCTTAGTAATTAAGAAATAGTATTCAGAACAGTGTATATCAAAATGAATCCACACCAACCTCCTCTGCTTCAGTACTTGCAGGTAAAGAATCCAGAAGTTGCGTGACAGACTTCAAATTTGCTTTTACTCGGTCTCGTTCCATTTGTTTAAATATTCCACTGGGCCCACCTAGAAGAGCTAACCTACAAAAGTATGACAATAGAGCAATGATATTTAGGTAAAGTGTAAATTAACACCCTATAAATTTATTATTAATAAATTATGACTAACAAAATGTAATATACAGCTACATTATTTATTCAATGTACTGTATTCTAAAAAGTTTCATGCTACAGCAGACTATTTATTTGAAAGACTGAATTACAATAACTTTATTTATATACCAATAGGCCACTGTATATAATGATTTTTTCTTTGATGTGTACATACTTCAAATTGTAAGATCTTAACTCAGATTTGTAATAATTTGGCTAACAAAAATAGAGCATAGTGTAATAAAACACCACTGTGTGTGGCAGTTCAGCCTGCGCTTCCTGGAGCACAAGGTACAGTACTGACAACTCAGGATTGCCCCCTCCAAATGTTAGGGTATTGAGACCTTCTGTATCTGGGGAAGTTATCCTAAGTAAAGTGAGTGGGTGACTGTCGCAAGTTTAGGGTCCCAAGGATCTGTCCTGGGAACTATTGTTTATTATACATATATATATTAATGATTTAGATACAAGATTGATCATCATCATTTGTAAATTTGGTTACAAAAATTGGCAGGAAATAAATTCAGAAGATTCAAAATCACTAAAAGACTTAAAATGGATTGAGAGTAGTACAGTAGTTTAATACTGACAAATATAGGGTTTAAGCAGAAGTAATAACAACATCAAATATCAACTAGACAATGTTTACAACACCAAATATGTCAAAAAATATCTGGTAATCACTGAGCCAAATTAAATACAGTACACAAGCAAAAGCTGTAAAATAGAAAATATGTAAGAAATTTAACAAATGTCTGTTTTCTGAGCTGATACATTTGTTTAACTCATATAGCTTGGATCACTATCTACAATTAATTCCTGTGCATGAATTGCCATATGTATATGATTTTTAAATTTTGTGAACTATTTTTTGTCACAAGCACCATAATGTAAAACTTAATTAGCCGAGTCATTTAAGGTTAAACATGAAAGACAGAATACGTCCATCAACATTGGCTTACCTGTCATGTGGTTGATCCAGTGATCCCAAACCCACAACAGTTCCGGGAGTTATCTTCCTACCTAATAAATTAGGTAATACAAGATCCTCTTTTGTACTATTCTGTATTTCTCTCTTGATTTCAATCAATTTGTATATCTTTTCATCTTTTACATTTTCACTAGTAACGGGAGAATTACTATTACTTATTTCCACATTGCCTGATATATCCTGAGTGCTGCTTGCATCTCCTGGAACAGGATCATGTTTTTTGATCTCACTTTCTATGACCAGAATATTTTCCTTTACTATTTGTTTCATCTTCTCTTTTGCTCCTTTACATGAGGCATTTACTTTTTCCTGCAGCAGCCTGGAGGTCAATTGTGGGTCTCCACTGCCACAGTCCTTGATGGAACGTATCAAGAGATTATATGAATAAATATCTGGAGATAGTTTCAACTCTCGCATTTTCCTCCATACCTGTTAATAAAATAAACAAGATTATTTCAAATTACTGTAAACAAAATGAAGCTGGTTGACATTAATGAAACAATATTGGTTCAAAATCTAGCTAGTCAGGGCTGGATTACCCAATAAGTTAAACAATGGGCGATTTAATACGAGTTAGGCCCTCGGTAGCTTACCAAATTTAAGGTATTTAAGTGTAGAGCAGGCCACAGAGCTCAAAACATCAAACATTCGAGCCAGCAGGAGAGGCGTTGTTGCCACATAAGGCATTACAAGCCAAACACTAGAAAATACATTGATGTGCACACACAGAAGTGCAAGATATGCACAGAGAAAAAGACGCTTAGCAAACACAAATACTGGAGTTCGAACAACGAGCATCTAAATGAGACACCCCTCTAGAGGTCAAGGACATTACCCCTGCCTCAAAGAGAAACCAAGATTCTAATCCTGGTTACCTGTAGGCAACAGTGTGTTTCAGGGGCTAGGAAAGCAAACAAGTGGGCCCTCCCAGAAATTGTATTTGAATTAATTATGTTCCATTATAACTCAAGTGCTCCACTATCATTCAGACCAGTCTGTCAAAGAAATCATGTCTTATTATTTCAGTAAAATCAATAAATTAAATCAGTTTCTCTGGCCTGTCTGTAACTTGGCACAATACAACATATTACATTTTACATAGCTTATAATTAACCACATTTGACAAGATATTTACACTGAAATTCAATCTTGTAAAAATTAAGATTAGCTCAAAAATTAAGACAAGCTCAAAACCTCACGCTTCTGAGCTTCTCACTCTCGTGGGGTTGGCGATTCAAGTCGACTAGTGCCCAGGTGAATGAAATGTTTATATCCATGGTAGTGTGGCTGCCAATTTATAAGATATTAATGCTTTCATTTATTGCACAAATCTATAGTACTATGGTGAAAGGGATAACTTACCATTAATGCATGCCTAAAACCTGTTTGCTTGTCAGTAACACATGCCTGAAGCAGAAAATTAATAGTTTCCGTGGTGACTAGCAATCCTTGCTCAATCATGTCATCAACAATTTGGAAGGCTGTGTTGATATCTCCACATCTTCCAAATGCTGAAATAAAGGGTGTTTAGGTAAATATAATGCACCTTCCTGAAGAGATACCTCAGTTGCTCCCTTGAGACAGCAACATATTTGGGTTTACACAAACATTTGGTCAAACAGGCTCTAATAACTTGTTGATGACTAAACCAAACATCAAAAGATGGAGAACCGACGATGTTTCAAAAAAATATAATGGTTCTGGACCATTATCAAGTCGTAATAACTTGTTCAGCCACCATGACCAGAATCTTGAGAGGTCGCTGTCTCAGAGAAGCAACAAGCGCCCCTAAACATGTGCAGTGAAAGATAGTTATGTATTACCAATACATGTTTTAGGCACAAGGACATAAAATTACACTGCATCGTACAACCTATATAAGGATATAAAAGAAAGAAAATACGAAATTATAGTACAGTGGAACCTCAAAAATGTTTGGTTTCAAAGAATTTTGCCTTTTTTTCCCAATTTATTACTTTTTGGGTCATTTTTGGGTCAGAAAATTTTGGGTCATTTTCTTATCGTAAATGACAGAAACACATCTATGCACATATTTTTCCCGGTCCTGGTAAGAGGCTCCCGGTAGTACAGTCGAGACAGCAGAGTGGATAGCGGTTCAGATTCGTAGTTCTGAGGTTCCAGGTTCGATCCCAGGTGGAGGTGGAAATAAATGGGCAGAGTTTCTTTCACCCTGATGCTCCTGTTACATAGCAGTAAATAGGTACCTGAGAGCTAGACAGATGCTACAGCCTACTTCCTGAGGATGTGTAACAAAAAGAAAAAAAAAAAAAGGTCTGGCCGAGGACCAAGCTGTGGGGACACCAAGCCCCGAAACTATCTCAAGACAACCTTCCTCTTCCTATTCTCAGATTTATATTTTTAATCTTTTTTTTTTTTAGTGCATGCCAATTTTATCATAATGCATTAAATTTTGTATAAGGTTTTATACCACACCAGGAAGATATAAGAGAAATTGAACTTTAACGGTGAACATTATAGGAAATTAAGTGAATTCTTTGGATGAATTGACTGGGAAATATGTTGGTATAGGAAATGATAACCAAGATGAACACTAAGCTTTGTAAAATTATAATGAAAGAACTCAAATTTTCATACCAAAACAGGTTAATCAGAAATTTTGAAAGATCTAGGGATGAAGATGCACTCACTGTAATAACTGGTATACTGTATATAGTTTAGCTTTTGTTGTTATTAATGTAAATGTTTCTCTTAGTTAAAATAACAGCTTGTTTTATTTGTTAAATTTTATGATTCATTTGTAAGTGTTTGAGAGTATGTTCAGAATTAGTAAATGTGTATATGTACTTCAGTGTGTGTAAAGTTTCCCTGCGCGTTTTCGCAAGAGTTGTGTCCCTGCACTCCACGAGGAGAGAGGAGCGAGCCTTCACACACTGGGTGTGTGCTCGAGAGGGGCCCCAACCTCACAGTGTGAGGTTATTGACCTCCATTATATCTGTGACTGGAATACTGTCATTAATCTGGTGAGTGAGAAGGTATTCCATTGTAGTGTACTATCTCATTTCCTGTGTCTTAATAAATGTAATGCACACACAATGACTGTTTGTAGTCCCACCAATTCAAAAATATGGTATCAGCCACACGTGGTTACTCTTGTGTTTGAAGTGTTTATAAATGCATATTGGTTCTACACCCCCTGTTTTAAAGAAACGTATGTATACTGTAAGTGAAGAAGTATAGGCCGGGTATTGTTAGTCTGTACCCTAGAGTATGGCTTTCAAGCTCATACCCTTAAATCATATACAAACAGCGCACATATACATAGCTGGGGACTAGGGGCTGAAGCGCAATCCTTGCAAACACGTGTTCAATAGACGATGAGTCACAATAACATGACTGAAGACTGGAATACTGTCATTACTGAAGATATGATGACCAGACCACACATCAGAGGATGGAGAAATGACACCATTTTATGCCACGGGGCCCCAAGTTACAGACAGGTCTGAGAAAAATATTTTCACATACAACTTGATAATGGTTCTGGACGGACCAAAATGTCGTCGTTTCTCAATCTTCTGATCATCCCAGTGTGTTTAATATATTCATCTGATGCAGTGTTGCTCATTAATATCTGATGTACCTTTTATCATAGCATGGGTGATTGTTTGGTTGAAAATGTATCCCTTTTCTAGTAACTGCTCTCGCAGCCCGGTAGCCCGCTTCAGTCCATCAGTGGTTGGCCACGGGGAGTTGGCACATGCATTGAACAGTCCAGTGTATGCTACAGGCTGAATTTGAAAACCACATCTCTTCATCTGGGAAAATACAAAATTTATACTGTATTAAGTAAAGTGAGGCCTGATTCCAATGCAATACATGGGGGAAGGGAAGGGAATTATCAGGGGAAAATGCCTAGCCATTACAACTATATATCCCTTGGTCAGGATAAGTCAGGATAAGGATAAAAAAAAAAAAATTTTTAACTGTCTCTTTCTACTATCTTGAGGTCTACGAATACTGTACTACATATACAGATTTCAATTTTTTCGTATTATAACTGAATACACAAAAATAAAGTGATTAAATTGAAATGCCCCTTTAGAAAATTCACTTTTGCAAACAGAGTGGTAGATGGTTGGAACAAGTTAGGTGAGAAGGTGGGAGGCCAAAACCATCAGTAATTTCAAAGCGTTATACGACAAAGAGTACAGTACTGGGAAGATGGGACACCACGAGCGTAGCTTTTATCCTGTAATTACACTTGGGTAATTACACACACACACACACACTAAAATCAGCATCTCTTACCAGAAAGGTAAGAGATGCCGATAATAAAATGATTAACTCTTAAAACATTACCTGATTGTAAAGGTGAAAAGCTTTTTTAGTATACCCAGCCCTTCCACAGGCATTTATAAGAACTTGGTAACAAAAGTAATCAGGCTTGGCCGCCACAGCTGGCATCTCCTCCTCCAGAATCTTCAGAGCATCTAGCAACTGGAAAAGAATGCCTTCTATTTCTCATGCATATAATTAACAATAAACATTCTTCTATCTTATGCCTAGTAATGTATCGGTATTCAAGCACAGCACTTTAATATACTGTAAATGAACATTTCCTGGCATCAAACGTGACAATCTGGATTGTGTACATTATAAATAAATTTGCAAACTAATTCAGTCAATAACATATTAACTGTATAGAAATATCATACTAACCATCAAATGAATAATGATTTGATACAGAAAATTCAAATGTGAAAATTTTTACCATGTGATTAAACTGCAAATTAACATTTTATTGATTTCTCTAAGATCACCTAATATATCTACACATATTCTTATATACACATATCAATTTATTTCATATATTTCAATTTATTGAGGGTACCAACCTTTCTTTCCTTGCACAAGTTCTTCATCCGCAGCCCATAGTATGCAGGTCTATGTCTCCTTTCCAGCTTTGCTTCTTGGTACCTTTCTTCTCTCTCATCGCCTTCATCACCAGTTGCATTCAAATGATCAAGCTTTGGTGGAGCTATTGTACCAAATTTATCGCTGCTTATTTGTTCTGGCTGACTTTCATTTTCCTTTTCCAAGCGCAAATTTGTATTTTCGTTGAGAGACGCATTTAGAGAGGTGTTACCATCTTCACTTTTCACAGTTTTCTTTTTGGCATTTTTCTTTTGGAAGTAGTAATAATCATCCTCATTATCGTCTTGTAAAATATTTCCCGAATCCTTCAGGAGTTCCTCATAATGTGCATCTTTAAATCTATTCCATTTGTCAAGAATATTCTCTTGTTGATAATTCTCCAAACTCTCCACTAATGGTGTACTTCTTCCATTTTCTTTAAATCTATAAATATTTTCATTGAACTTAAATTTTGCAAAGCTGCCAGGAGCTGTCTGTTGGCCATTTTTATCCTTTAAATTATTATTATTTACACTAGATAACGCAGCTAAACGTCCAAATGTATCACTATCAACTTTGTCTGATTCGGTATTCACAACTGTCAGTGAAACTAATCGATGCCATAGAGGATTGCTAAATGTCGTTTGCCAATGTGGATGACACTTCCCCAAGCCAAATTTTAAGGAATACCAGTACATCTTTCAACAATCACCTGAAAAACAAAACAAAAAAACAAATGTAATGATGATAATAAAAATAATGCCAATTACTGGGTGAGCTCCAATGGCTCCCTGAAGCTACTACACTGATACAGTGCCATACTACAGCACTAGGTGCCGTCAGTCGTGGAGTTCTTATTAGCTTACCAGTGACCATGAGCCAGAACCTGGCTCATGGAGCAAAGAAGCATGCATTGAGGGACTCAAAAGAACCCCTAAGAAACACCTGCAACACAGTAGATACCTGTCACCACTGAAGCGTGCGGATATGACAAACTGCACCAAGCCCCAAAAGCCCCAAACAAAAACAAAGGATAGCCTGCCATCCATGACTACTCTGGAACCTCGTAACGCACCCATCAATGGGACGAAGAACCGAACTGGAAGGAAGCTGGGTCCATAACCGAGGCATAAACCGGTCTGCACAGGAGGTATACACAGGCTCGGTTCCAGCTTGCTGGAACAAATGTGGACATCTTCAAGATAAAATTGAATAGTTTTCTTTAAGAAGTGCTGGACCATCATACCATCTTGTGTATGATGTGACTTGTATCCCTAATAAATTAGCCCGTCCTCCTAAGATTTTCCAACATCCAGAAAACAGTCAGTCCAGAAAATAGTCAATTTAAAGTGTTCTCTCCTAACCTACCAAAGGACCCAAAACAGAAAATGGGACAGTACGTCACTTTCGTGAGCTGCTTCTATTTTCTAGTACGACAATTTTTGGCCTTATGTAACGCATACAACCAAAATGCGACGTTCTCTGTAAGGCAGGTTGAATAAATAGGAACTACTTGCAGGAGTAATAGGTCTTCTGCAGTTAACTCTATTCTTATGCTATGTCTATGTAACTTGCTTATCAATTCTTTAACATCCTAATCCAAATGAATCTGAGTTCCTGAGTTCATTATGTGCCTCTGTAACCTTTTCCAATACCACTCACAGAATGGGTATGGGGTCCACTACCATTCACAGAATGGGTATGGGGTCCACTACCATTCACAGAATGGGTATGGGGTCCACTACCAATCACAGGGTGGGTATGGGATCCACTACCACTCACTGGATGGGTATGGGATGCATAATGAATTGATTAATAGTCTTATACCCAGTTCATAAATTTCAATTTGGGTCATACATTAGTGGTTATTGTTTCTGTAAGTGCAACAAGTGTTATGAATACTGTTGCTGTTATTAGGTTAAAGGGAAGCTATAACACAGGGCTTTATAATACACATACTGCATGGCAGGTGTTTTGTGACACCCTGACCTTGCCCTGGGAGGAAAGTACTAGTACTTCCCCTAGGAGGAAAGTATTAGTACTTCCCCTGGGAGGAAAGTACTAGTACTGACATTACACACACACACACACACACACAGAGCCAACTGCAAGACTATTAATTGATGCCCAGTGACTCCAGATGATCATTATAATGTGTCACATGTTTTTCAACTCTGGGAGGCCAAACACAGTTGAAGCCAAAATCACGAAAACCATTCTAAAATTCTAAACCCAATCGGACAAAAAAATCAGCAATGTCTTCCAGTGACTTCCAGCAGAGTACACCTGTACACAGATATTATAAAGAACTTTTTCAGTGTCAGAGTAGTTAACAGATGGGATGCATTAGGCAGTGATGTGGTGGAGGCTGACTCCATATAGTTTCATATGCAATATGATAAGAGCCCAGTAGGCTCAGGAATCTGTACACCAGTTGATTGATAGTTGAGAGGCAGGACCAAAGAGCCAAAGCTCGACCCCCGCAAGCACAACTAGGCGAGTAGGTGAGTACTCAGTGGGCACACCAAGATATCCACTGAGACCCACTAACTCCCCAGACCTCTAGACCACACTGGTGCCAGAGTAAGTCATCTCAAGAGCCAACAAGACAACTGGAGGGGAGCCATATCGTCTTATCACCCCGGGCAATAGGAGTGCCAGGTGCCAGAAAGTGGGCTGTTGAAGAGGACTGCCAGACAGCAGATTTGTGACCCAGAGGGCACTAACTGTCTTAGCTGGTGGACCCTAAGGCAGAGTAGGAGTACAGATCTCCGTCAGGAATCAAAGTTGAACCACACGTCCAAAGACTTTGAAAACTGGAAGGAAGTCCCTACTTCTTTAAAGATATTCCACGGTATCTGTTAGCTTCTCTCTGTAATCACAGATTGACCTGTGGAGGTGAATAGGTCGCTACTTTTACTTACAATTTATTTAAATTGTTTTAAATTTTGCCCCATGGGGCGAGTTTATTGGGCAGCGCCACTCATCTTGTACATGCTGCTATGGCATTACGTCCACTCACAACACTCCTCAATAGGAAGAAAACCCGCTGGGTTTTCACCTGTCACTTGTACCCAGACACAGCTGGGACTTGCTTAACTGTCTCAAGTGAACAGCTCCTCAAACAAGAAGATTAACATCTATCAACCCTTAAAAGCTTACGTTATCTTGCAGGTGCAAAAACTTGATAACATTTTATAAATCTTGCTAGAAATTACGTACTTAATATTATGTATATTATGTTAGAGTACGGACCTGCCCGAAACGCTGTGCGTACTACTGTAGTGGCTTTACAAGAATGTGAACACATCATGCTATGTACTCTCATAAACCCAATGTAACTTCTTGAACATAAATAAACAAATAAATACTTGTCGGCGTCGTCGTCTTGATACTACAGTTTGTATAGAGGTTTTTCTCCTGATGACTCCACGAGTAATGTTTCTTGTATTATTGTAGTTTGTAGTAACTGTAGTTCCTCCTCTTCTTCTTGATAGTAGGTGCAGTTTGCATGAAGGGAAGTTTGTTTCCTGTACACACACACACACACACACAGGAGCTTCTCCTCCTGGCGCGGGAGATGTTGTTGTGTTCTTGAGCAGAGTTGCCAGAACCAAATTGCTGAAAGTAGCGAGCTGACGGTCTAAAAGTAGCTATTTTTATTTTTGTAATATGAGTACTGTAGCCCAATTTTTTGTTTAGTGACTGATACGGGTTTCAACGTAATATATTTTGATATATAGAGTACACTACACGATGTTAATTGTTTTATTAATATTTATATATATTAATAAAACAATTATATATTAGTATTTATATTATTTCTACACACACACATTGCGTGCGCGCGCGCGTGTATAATTACCTAAGTGTAGTTACAGGATGAGAGCTATGCTCGTGGTGTCCCGTCTTCCCAGCACTCTTTGTCATATAACACGTTGAGACTACTGACGGTCTTGGCCTCCACCACCTTCTCACCTAACTTGTTCCAGCCGTCTACCACTCTGTTTGCAAAAGTGAATTTTCTTATATTTCTTCGGCATCTGTGTTTAGCTAGTTTAAATCTATGACCTCTTGTTCTTAAAGTTCCAGGTCTCAGGAAATCTTCCCTATCGATTTTACCAATTCCTGTTACTATTTTGTATGTAGTGATCATATCACTTCTTTTTCTTCTGTCTTCTAGTTTTGGCATATTTAATGCCTCTAACCTCTCCTCATAGCTCTTGCCCTTCAGTTCAGGGAGCCACTTAGTAGCATGTCTTTGCACCCTTTCCAGTTTGTTGATGTGCTTCTTAAGATATGGGCACCACACAACTACTGCATATTCTAGCTTTGGCCTAACAAAACTCGTGAACAATTTCTTTAGTATTTCTCCATCCATGCATTTAAAAGCAATTCTGAGGAAACCCAGAAAATAAACTATACAATGAATAACCACCAATCAAAATACCAAACTACATTAAGATAAAGGAACTATTACAAATATATAGTTCCTATATAAAAAAATATATAGGAGCTATTAAAAATATAACCGGACCCCGGTTACCCAACTGGTTGGGTAACCAGGGTAACTGTTACCCAACCAGTTGTGTAACCGGACCCCGACAAGTTGTGTCACCAGACCCCAACCAGGTGTGTAACCGGACCCTGACCAGGTGTGTAACCAGACCCCAACCAGGTGTGTAACCAGACCCCAACCACAGGTGTGTAACTGGACCAAGACCAGGTGTGTAACCGCAAGCCAAAATATCTGAAATGTCGGAAATTTGACTCATGAGCGTGATTTTTGAGCCGAATTCTGACTCTCTGCACCTATTTTCCTTTCCAAATTACAACTTTTTATACCGAAAATATGCCAATTATTGAAAACGGCGATGGGTCATATTTTGCCCAAACCCCCCTGCAGTTTTCAAAATATCTGAAATGTCGAAAATTTGACTCCTGAGCGTGATTTTTGAGCCAAATTCTGACTCTCTGCACCTATTTTCATTTTCAAATTACGACTTTTTATACCGAAAATATGGCAATTACTGAAAACGGCGATGGGTCATATTTTGCCCAAACCCCCCTGCAGTTTTCAAAATATCTGAAATGTCGGATATTTGACTCCTGAGCGTAATTTTTGAGCCGAATTCTGACTCTGCACCTATTTTCATTTTCAAATTACTACTTTTTATACCGAAAATATGCCAATTATTGAAAACGGCGATGGGTCATATTTTGCCCAAACCCCCCTGCAGTTTTCAAAATATCTGAAGAGTCGGAAATTTGACTCCTGAGCGTGATTTTTGAGCCGAATTCTGACTCTCTGCACCTATTTTCAATTTAAAATTTCTACTTTTTATACCGAAAATATGGCAATTACTGAAAACGGCGATGGGTCATATTTTGCCCAAACCACCCTGCAGTTTTCAAAATATCTGAAGTGTCGGAAATTTTACTCCTGAGGGTGATTTTTGAACCGAATTCTTACTCTCTGTACCTATTTTCATTTTCAAATTACGAATTTTTACACCGAAAATATGCCAATTACTGAAAACGGCGATGGGTCATATTTTGCCCAAACCCCCCTGCAGTTTTCAAAATATCTGAAATGTCCGAAATTTGACTCCTGAGCGTGATTTTTGAGTCGAATTCTGACTCTCTGCACCTATTTTCATTTTCAAATTACGAATTTTATACCAAAAATATTCCAATTACTGAAAACGGCGATGGGTCATATTTTGCCCAAACCCCCCTGCAGTTTTCAAAATATCTGAAATGTCGGAAATTTGACTCATGAGCGTGATTTTTGAGCCGAATTCTGACTCTCTGCACCTATTTTCATTTTCAAATTACGACTTTTTATACCGAAAATATGCCAATTACTGAAAACGGTGATGGGTCATATTTTGCCCCCCCCCCCCTGCAGTTTTCAAAATATCTGAAATGTCGGGTATTTGACTCCTGAGCGTAATTTTTGAGCCGAATTCTGACTCTGCACCTATTTTCATTTTCAAATTACGACTTTTTATACCGAAAATATGCCAATTACTGAAAACGGCAATGGGTCATATTTTGCCCAAACCCCCCTGCAGTTTTCAAAATATTTGAAATGTCCGAAATTTGACTCCTGAGCGTGATTTTTGAGCCGAATTCTGAATCAGGATTGCCAAATTCAAATTGCTAAAAGTAGCGAGCTAACGGTCTAAAAGTAACGAATGTGTAATAAGAGTAGCCCAATTTTTTGTTTAGTGACTGATACGGGTTTCAAAGTAATCTATTATGATATATAGAGTACATTAAACGATTTTAATTGTTTTATTAACATTATCTCTGCATATATATATTTAACCAATATGATAATAGGATAACTTACCAATATTTACTGTTTGAAGCTTAATGGGTGTGAAGTCCTTCCACATCTTTACAGTTGAAGATTACCAAGATCTTGATCTGCATCCACAACCTCGTTTTTGTATATTGCAGACTCATATTTAAGCATTGACATGGGTGGTTCAAATGACGAGCAACAAGTTACATTTTCTTCAAGATATGTTTTGATTCTCAAGACTGATGTCAAAAGCTCAAGTCCCATTCCCATTCAAGATTTCTCAGTTTAGTTTTCATAGACGTTACTCTCGAAAATATCCGTTCAACCGGGGCATTACTGATCGGCAAGCTGTATATTTTCAACACAAACTCAGCGAGGTCAATCAGTATGGGATCGCCAGCAGTGTTCTTGACAGTTATTGTCTTGGTCTAAAATGACGATTCAGATGTCGGAATTTGTCCCTTACAAATGTTGGACTAGTCAATGGTTAACAGTAGGCGCCACTGACTTTCAATTTCACTAAGCTTAGATTGGTCAGCTAATACTAACGGAAGTTCCGAAAATGGTGGCCATGTAAGCTAAGGCATATGATAAGTTAGTTTAGTTCATTTATTATGCACCCCATACCCATCTTGTGGGCGGTAGTGGAAAGGGTTACAGAGGCACATAATGGGCTCAGGGACTGAACCCCACAATTCATTTAGCTAAGCAAGTTACAATCTTGATGAGCTAGTTACAAAATTCAATATACATCGTCACACATGTGCCTCTATTTTCAGACTGATAAATTCAACTTCAACAACAACTATATGTAGAAGAAACTAGGGAAATATAATGAGTCAATTATTAAGTTAGGGACAACTAAAAACTGAGGAGTCTACCCAAAGGCATTTGAGAAAATAAATATTTTTATTCTGAATCACAGGTTAATAAAATTACTACAGTATATCCATAAAATTTTATTTGTAGGATTTTTAAATAAACAGGATTATAAAAATGGCCTTTGTGTAGGCTTAACATGATCTGGGTTACATGGAATACATAATGTAGTATATAAAAAAGTAATCCTTAAATACCGAAGACTAGTGATGCGCACACTGTACAGATAAAATCTGATATTTCATAACAAAAAAGGAAGCTCCGCCATAAAAAGAAAGCTTTGCATCTCTAAAATATATAAATGGAAGCTCTATAAAATTTGACATGTTCATGCAATGAACCAGGCACATTCACTGGTTTCTCTAGAATTAAAAGATATGTTTCTTTTAGACATAAAAACAACCTTGGCAACACATGCATAAAAGTCAGTCCTCCTTCAGAGAAAATTTGGGGAACAATTCAACCTTGAATAATACATTGTCTTTTATTATGCTCCCATTATATTTATAACAATGTATGTCAGAAAGCCAGAAAATGGTCTATAAAGTCTGTACTGTAAATTATACTTAAGCTGACATATATTATTTAACCACGGATTTTCAATCTCAAACTGCAGAGGTTACATATTTATTTTTAGATAATCATTCTTAAAAATGAAGAACGCAGAACTAGCGTCATCTAACTTGATTTCAGAGTAGAGCAGAAAAATTGGTAGCTACTGTAGCAGCTTTCCTTACTATTCTTATTGCTTATATAAGGTAATGCCAAGTTCATGTGAAAAATCTTACCCCCGAATCATACTTTAATCCATATCATTCTTAAAAGTCTATACAGAAGGTACATCAGATAGTGAAAATATCAATTCCCACATCATAGAACTTTAAGTTATTCAATAGCACAAGTAATCATAGGCATAACTTACACGTCAGCTATTCGATCATTATAATTTAAAAAAATAAATAGAATCAAATAGAAATACTGAGTATGCAATGACCGAGAAGTTATTGTAGTCATCGACTGTAATCCCTCAACACATGACAACTCTACTCGGGGTGTGACTATCCAAGATTTAATTTGAACTACAAATGAGGTGCATCTCTAAAGACATTATATATACACTGTACAGTAGTCATATATTTCATGAATAAAGCATTTAGCTATAATGTGATGATGACAACTAGAAACAAATTAATATCCTGACACCTAAGTTACAATTAAATCACATGTATGATTAAAAATAACAAACATGTAATCACAGAGAATCCAGTGTGGCAATAACAACTTACTTTCTATGAGAGCCATGAATTAACTACCTATCCAGCATTTAATATCTATGACTTTGGTTTCAATTCTTAACTGCTACAGTATATCTAAAATTAATATACAGTAGCTTAATGGCACAGATTCTAAGAGAACTGACATAAAAAGGGTCCCCACTCCACTAATGTCCCATTTAGACACCTAGTATTTCAAAAAATTCAAGTGTATATATATTTTTCATTTAGATTTTTAGATAATTTATACACAAAACTAAAGCAGTTTTAAATATTCTTTGAATTTAAACCCAGCACAGAATGGATATTGTCGAGCCTTTCAATATACTCATTTAATCTGGGGGATTCTTCCTCATGGAACAGGCTCCTGCAAATAAGATATTCATATATTTAAGTCAGAACATTGTTAGGGTTTTGAACACTATAAAAAACAAATATTTCATTAATAAATTACTAAAAGTTTTCAGATTCCATCATTAGTCCTAACAGTTGTATTTCTTTGCTATCTTTATAAAATTCAAATAATAAATGTAGCATGTAGAAATGTACAAGAGATTGTTTAGCGAGGTGTGTTTACAGGAAGAGGCCTCCAGAGCCTGAGCCCTGCCTCTTAGCTATCAGCATTCTACCAATTTCCTAGCACAACTACACCAATTTCCAGTGTTCTGTTGTATATACTGTACTTCTTCAAAAGCAATTCTAGGGAGTTGACTTATACATCCACTTGTGCCTATTTATAATCATCTGTCCAATTTGAAAAACGACATGTTTATTAGATAGATTTATCGCTTTACGACTATACTCAAGATTTATTTTTCATTTAAAATATTATTCTTGTACACTTTGTCCAAGTCTTATAATATTTTGTACATTGTAATCATGTCTCCCCTGTGTTTTTGTGTTTTTCAATGATGCTATGTTGAACTCTCATCATGTGTTTGTAGCTTGATTGCCTTACTTCTGGAGCCTTCCTAGTGGCAAACATCTGTAAATCTGTAAATTAAACACTTTTGTGTTTTGATGACACTAAAACATGTCATCTATATTCTGACAGTAAATGTTCTGATGATGCTAAAATGTGTCATATACCTTGAAATGACAGAAAATCACATTTTTCATTTTTTTGAATTTCAGTTTTTTTAAGCATAGTGCATAAATAGCAAATTGGGGGGTACCATCAAGGGATGACACTGGCCAACTCCTTACCACTTCAAACAATAATTATTCTGCTTGTGACTATTTTCACTTTTTTTTTTATATACAAGAAGGTACATTGGGTTTGTGAAAGTACATAACAATGGTGTTTTTACACACTTGCACAGCCACTAACACGCATAGCGTTTCGGGCAGGTCCTTAACATAATATGTAAGTTTATTAAGAGGTACACTGTAGCAAAATTTGAGGTTAACATAATAACTACAATATAAATTGATGGGGGATAAATTGAAGTCAGAATGCCACTTTATCTCCAAAAATAATGAATACAGTCCACATCTCTGTAGACATGCATATGTAGCTACAGTTAAAATATTTGCACACAATACTTTCAAATATAGGGGTAAATGGCAATACAGTACTTTCAAGCGTAAGGGGAAATAACAGCACTGTACCTGTACCTTCAAACAAACAATACTGTACCTGCGGGAGGAGGAAGGTGCAGACCACAACATATTAGGGATATCTGATGGTCCTTTGGTAGGAGGAGTCAGACCAGTAATAGAGTTTCGGCTTCCTCCAGCTACAACTTGATCAGATGATCCCGGCCTGCTGCTTTCGGAAGCCTCTCCTGAACATTAGGATGATGGTAGATAAATACCATAGAAAAGTTATAAGTAATTCCCTAAATGAATACTATTCCATATCATAACTCCACCCCCCATTGTTCTCCCTCACTCTCACACACCGACGCTCTCTCATACCGATGCTGTAACATACAGTTTTGGGTGACAACATTCAAAGAGTATGGCAGATTTTATGTTTACTTAATATACAGTACTGTAGTTAGACTACAACAGTTGGAAGGCATGTCAAGATAAGTTGAGATGAGGATGCTTGTTATGTGCTGCTGGTGGAGTCAGGTAGGATGTGAGTGATGAAGGTGGCCAAAAGCAGAGGGCTTCTGCAAGGCCTGGAGCTGAGAACAGAGAACTTGAGTGAAGTTGGTAGTGGAGATCTCAAAGAAGAATGAGAAGGAAGGGAGGGGGGGGGGGGAGAGAATGACAGAAAACGAGTTCAAAGGGGAGGGGGGGGGGTTGAGAGAGGAGAGCTCAAATGAGGGTGGGAGCAGAGAGCAAGGACGAGGGGTTAGAGTAGACAACTTAAAAAGGGCAGGATTGACTGTCTGCTCTGTAGTGAGGCTTGTAGCATTTAGGGTGAGGGTTGGAACTCGACTCATTGAGTGTTGTGTCATATGCTGATGAATATTGGTAGTGTTGGAGAAGATTCCTAGTATATCCAGAGCCTTTGTCACCAATTCACTGAAGGAGAATTTTGGTTGACAATCAGTGCAAGATAATGGTGTTTACCAGTGCCAGTTTGCTTTGGTAACCAAACTGAATACTGAATTATTGGAAAGGTTTTAACTGCTTTTAAATCTCTTAAAAGTAGTTATGTGTCTGGTGAGGATTATATATGTGACCACTACTTCATGGAAGAGTAGCTGTTAAAAAGAATAATTGATTAAAACTGAGATAAAATAAAGTACTATACTTTTGATTCTACAAAGTACTTTTATATCTATACCTGAAATATTGAAACTCACTGGAAAACTCATTGACACTATACTGTCAAGAAAGGATTTCAGAAGCAAATAGTTATAAAAAAGTAGCAGTACAAGATCTAGGTAAGGTTTGTATTAAATACGTGTATCCAATTTAAACACACAGTATATGGTATTTAAAATTTATTTTACCTTGAGCAGATGTGATGGTAAATGCCGCGTGAGAAGTAGGGAAAAGAAACTGTAATCCAAGCTGTCTCTTCTGCCGATACCTTTGAATCATATTCTTCATCCGACAGATTGCAATTACTGCTAAAACTCCAACCCTGAAATATTAAACAGCTTCTTTTAACAAATTTCTTTTAATAACTTAGTTAAATACTCTGTACTCAAGAATTGTTGTAATTAATTTCAACCAAAATTAAATATCATCCATGTATTTTTTTTAAATACATAACATGCACGCACCTGAATCTGTGTATTCTAGAACTAGATACGGCTTCTGCTGCTTCACTTCTGACAGGTCCATTAACTCTACTTGCCATGGTATGTAGCCGAGATAAGGTGTCATGCTCGGTGTCTCTGTACCCCTTTATAACTACAAGTAGGTATCGCTTTTGCCAAATTAATGCCTTGCGCCAGTGCTCGGATTGTATATATTTCCCATAAATATGCTGCATCTGAAAAGTTACAGTACAAATTTAACACTAATAAACAAAATACTGAGCAGTTCTAAATCCTGTATGTTCAAAGATCATATTTAATTATCACTTCAATTTACAAACTATGAAGTTTTTTGGCATAAAATATTTTAAGTGTTTTATCAAACTATATATAGACATACAAGTTTTATTATAAATTCTGAATAGTCTAATGTTTCTTACTCTCTCATCCCGTAACTGAGTATTGTTGACATTTTGAGTGGTCCTGTATAACGCTTCTTGCAATTTTGTTACTTCACCTTCTTTCTGTGAAATTATTTTTTGCAGAGAGATTCTCTCTCTTTCCCATATTGAACGTTCCTTTTTAAGCATTTTTTCTGTTCTAGGATTATTACCGAGAGCCTGTGGAAATAAATAATAGGTTGTAAGGTGCAGTATATCTATATCCCATACACTTGCTCCCTCCCTGGAGCTCTCAATTAGGGGGTGCCACAGCAGAGGTTTCTCCACAAGGCTCTGTCACCACACACATCTTTCAAGCACTCTTGACTCCTTTCCCCATCCTTACTATCATTTATTATTCCATTCTTCCATGCCATGAAACTGGTCAGCTGTCTTTACCATATAATCCCTTTATTCTGCCCTTGAATTCCATTCTCATTAAATGAATCTAAGACAATCTACTAATACTCAACAAGACTCTTACTCATACCATTTCTCGTACATGCTTCCTCACTCCTAGATCCATCCTCACACACACACAATTGACAAAGAGGAATTCCTTAAAGCCAGCAACTTCAAGAACAAGATGACACAAATTCAAGCTAAGGAAACAAAAGTGCCAAAAAGATATTAGAAAGTTTTCTTTTGCAAAGAAAGTGGAAGATGGTTGGACCAAGTTAAATGTGGTGATGGTGGACGCCAAAACTGTCAGTAATTTCAAAGTGTTATATGACAGAGTATTGGGAAGATTGGACACCACACCACAAGCATAGCTCTTATCCTGTAATTACACACACACACATGGTTTTATCAACAACTTGTTTCTACCATTTGAAATCTTGAGCACTCTGCCCCTACATATGCCCAAATTTTGGTACAATTATACTTGCTCATTTTCCTTTTTCCCTTCACTAAACCTTTTTCCCCTCTTCAATCACACATTTTTTTAATCTATCATCCAGTGGCTACACATGTACTCAACAATAATACGGATCTTGACTGTACAAATTGTTTGAGTTGAGTTTATACATGAAGACATTTTCCTGATATTGGACATACACTACAAAATATTTTAAGAAAAACAAAATACATAGGATATACCTATTAGGAACAAGTATAAATATGCATAATACTGAGAGGAAGAGTTGGTTGACTTACAGCTTTTGCTTCAGCAAGCTGTCCAGTGAGATCAGTTACAGTATTCTCCAGACTGTGAATTTTTTGCCTCATGGATTGGCGGTCGTCAGTCAATCGTAATACAGACTTACAAAGTTCCAGATTTTCTTTAAGCTGCAGTTCAAAATACTCATCAAGATTCTGTAAATGAAAATACAGTTAATATACAATTTCATCCAAGATTAGCCAGTAAAGACAAATATAACTTGAACATCTAAAAGCCCTAGATTAACAATAAATACTAAAGAGGCAAAATACAAAACCAGGATCCTTTGTGGAATGGTGTCAAAAACAATGATTGTGAAAATCGGGGGATACAAATACGGCAGTGAGTGCAATGAAGTACCTCTTTCTGGGAGGCACACAAGTAATTAAAATAATTACTTATCAATAATTAAAATACAATATAAAATTTTCCAATAAAGTTTTAATACTAGATATGAAACTAGACATTTGATCTTATGCTGCCTACAACAAAACTGCATAGATTTACAACTTCCTATGTAGAGAAATATGAATAAATATACAGTACCTATAATACCTAATAAGTTCTCACCTGTCCATTTTTATTATTATTATTTTATAATCAATTTAATGCTATTCATTCCTTCACTCACTCTCTCAAAAAAGTTAGACACGCCCAATTACAAAGTGAAAATCTTACATTAATCCTTGCTAAGGCAGGAAGTCCAAGTCTATTTATAGCCATCTTTTCTGTTGCAAGTTCTTTCTGTAGCTGCTCTTCCTTCTCTCTAGCTAATTCTAAATCTTTGGTCAAGGTTCTCTGCTTGTGACGCAGTGTACAGAGCTCAGCTTCTGCCTCTCCCTGTGAAAAAAAAAAAAAAGTTACGGCTAGCAAAATCAGAATGCACCATACTCCTGCTCAAATGGGATGCAATCCTCCAAAATGCCAGCTACAATGTAAGCTTTGACATCCACCAGAAATACTGGTTGGCATCAGTTCCAACATAATTAATCATAAAATTTGAGGCCAAATGGTCAGGCATATCTGGACAACAAATTGTTGAGATGATTATATGAAAAATAATCACACTTTTTATTTTGTTGAGAAAATGGCTAAGATAAAGGTGCATCTTAATATAAAAATCCAGCATCACAATTCATGTTTTCATAAATTTCACCACTGTTCCTCACTACATATCTCCTAAAATGATTGTCACATCACAAGTCACACTAACCAGCACTACGATCACAATGTAAGGTAAAGAAAAACAGTATACTAGTGCCTTAAGCTCCAGGAAGCTACAAAGGAGGCCAAGCCAGAAAACAAGCTTTTTTATATGTTTTACTTTTAAAATTTAGTTTAAAATTAAAATTATACTCACTAATTTATTTAGTGTGCGTGTGTATGATATGTGAAGCTGTGTATCTTCATCACGGACTCTGTGAGATGCAATTTGGTGTGCATCTGCTTGAGCTCTTAAATCACCCTCAAGCTTCCTTATTTCTCCTTCTAACACTCGGATGCGTGATTCTTGACTTTGTAAACGCTCTCGATCACTACTCATCTGTGGACGGTGAACCGATGTCAATACAGTACTGTACATGTATATTCACTAACTATAAAAATACAAACCTTAGAATATATCTGACAATGGTATTAAAATAAAATTTAGGTATGAATACCATTCTTTAAATTCAGCACCATAGATTGCTCAATAATTTGTATCCATTGGGGTAGATCTCCATTCAAGTTATATGGAGATCAGAGTTGCCCAATTTTATTCTTATGATGCTCCGTATATTTTCTAACTTTTATTTTTGCTTTAATGTCACAGTCTTATACTCCAAATGTGAAAAGTTTAACGTAAGATTTTATAAATGATATAAAATAAATGACAGACTACAAATCCATTTCTAAATTTACCGAGATACAGCATTTACAAGAAAGTTATTCCATCTATTTTCATTCCTGATGTCTGTACCAAAGATAGACCAGTTTGTTTTCAACTTAAGCTGTAGTGCACAAGTAAACAGCATTGTTAGTATCAAGCAGGGATTTCCATTGTGTCAATGTAAACATCTTGATGTAGTTGGGTAACTTAACTTTATATACAATAAAACAGAATTGGTTAGTTTAGCTCATTAGTTTCCCTGGCCCACTGTTGTTGTGCACTGATCGCTGAATGGTAAGGTACTATCATGTTGCACGTCATTGTCGTTCTGCAACTAGCTCTATATTAATAATAATATATTATGATACTTTTGAGTTCATTCCCAATAAAGTTGAATGGATGTGATAATTATATTTAGTACAAATGACATGCTTTATAGTTGTACCTATTTAAACTTGTGATAAGTTTTATGCCTAAGGTTGCTTCAATGGTCAAAACACTATTATTATGAAACTAGTGGAAGCAGATTGACTAAAGTCATTACTCACTGTGGTCATCATAGTATCCTATAATAAACAGGATACTATGATGCAATCAAAAACTATACTATATAATATAGTTTTTATACAAACAATAAAATATAGTATGGTAATAAAAAAATGTAATATATACTAGCAATAAAAACAGTGGAAGCAACAAATATTGCCAATAATAACTCGTGAAATAAAAATAAACTGGAGTATTCTCTTACCTGTCTCATTAGGGCATCCTTTTCCATTTCCAAGTTCCTGACAGTTTTAGTCAATTCTGCACATTTTCCCTGTTCTTCCATTAGATCAACTCGGGCACGTGCTCTTTCAGCATGAGCTTGCTCATTCTGGGTCACAACTTTAAGACGCTCCCTCTCATATGACCTTTGTAATTCTGTAAAACGCTCCTTTTCGACTGCCAACTGCATCTTCATAAAAATAACATACTTTCATCAGTATAATGTATAATTATTTATGATTTTTTTTGTGTCAGTGTTTCTAACAGAAAAATCAAGCAATTAACAATGACTATAATCTCTATAATATAAGTGAAATGAGATAGTTTCATACTCTTGAATCATATAAATGCTAAAAATGGAATGAGCTGTCATCAGTAATTTTTATAGTGAAGACAATCTGATGTTGTTCAGGAAAGCAGAAAATTTATGATATTTTTATAACAAATGAGCTGATGAAGATAGTCCTTTAAATAATATATTTATTTTTATCTTGTATAAGAACAAAATATATTTCACACTATAGTTACTAAAATAATAGAATTTGGAATTTTGCTAAGCATTTCTATAAGAATATGAACTACAGTAATTTCTTTAACCTTGAGATCTTCAGAAGTAGGTCTTCCAGTTGAACGACTGTCCTTAATTCCAGAGGGAATTCTATCAGATTCCATAGCTCTTGGTGTAATGCAGGTTCTTTCAGATCTTTCATTTGAGTAAAGGACCAAACTTCTCTCGCGTTCTTTATCAAGAGAATTACGAAGATCCTGCAATACCAAAGAACAGGGCCGCTAATGAATACACTATCTGAACTTGCATAAATTACTTAATCACAATTCAATCACAGTAACACACACACACACACACACACTGAAGTTTAGCATGAAAATAGTGATAATGAATTATTTACATCTTCCTCTTAATGAAGTCCTGAGGTTTTATTTGTCTTTTTTTTAATCCTTGTAAACATATTACAGCACAATTACCAATGACCAACAAAGCAACATAACTAAGACAAATTAACACAAGTCTTTAATAAATTGATGATTCTGCCAAAAAGAAGAAAACAGCTGAAACAAGCAGAGCATTGAATGTAAGGAAATTACCATTTCTTGGCAGTGTCTCAGTGGTTTCTTTTGGCTAATGAAACTGAAATTCAAGGGTCACTATTGGTATGCCAGGCTGAGCCCTGTTGCCAGGAGTGTTCTGTTCTCAACTGTGCACAACTTGTTCTGATATTTTAAGAGTTTGCTGGGATCAGCTTACCTTCACCTAGGCCAGCTAACTGGCTTTTTGCTTTGTTTACCTAACCCAGAACAGCTGCCAGGGCTTGCCCCATATCTTGCTTCTTTTCAGGAATATGCATTTTTCAAGATTGTGTTTTGGGATGGTCAGGCCCAGACTTTGGTACATTTATTCCCAGCTTCATGTTTTATTACTATCTTTGCCTTTTTGGGAATCACTAGACTGTCAACACCTGGAGGGCATTTCACTCTAAAGTTTGCAGGCCGAGTCTCTCTCTCTCTCTGTCCTGTTTACTTTTGTTGTCTTTCTGCTTAGAGATTGGTGTCAATTTCCAGGCTCTTTACCCTTGGGTCCATCTCGACATCTTTGCCCTTTTGGGTTTTGTCATTATGATGGTGTTTTTATGTGATAGGCTGTTGTTCCACATGTTATCTGTTGCCAGTGGATAGAAACAAATCCTAGTTGTCTGGCATGCCCAGTACATCCCTAGCAAACTAGTGCCCACATAAGCCCAGGGAACTACTGAAGAGCTACACAGAAAAATATTTAAATACCTTAAATGTTTTATTTTATACCAAAAAGCAAGTCATAATGTACAGGAAACAAGAATTTCCAACATTTCTGGACCGAGCTTGATGATCTCTGGTACTCTAGATAGGCTGGCAACCTAGCCAGCTCTACTTAGAAGAATAATTACCTTTATGACATTGTCCTGTTGAGTTCGTGTCACTGCTGCCAACCGTCGCTGCTGACTGAGAACTTTTGAAACATGACTGAAATTATTACGCTCTGCCTGCAAAGATTCTTTGAGTGTCTCTATCTCCTTTTTAAGGCTGTCCACATTTTCACTGAAATTTAAAATATTACATATTGAAACTAGCAAACAAAATAAATGATGAACACAGCACCACCACAACATTCATGAAGTGAAACCGCTCTCAAAGAAGGATATAGGAAGAGAGAGTTAAATGTATCCATAGCAATGCTGCCCCACCAAAATATCCATTGCATTATCCTGGTTATTTCAGAGATCTCTCATATATATTAGGTTATTAGAGATATTAGGTTATTAGAGATATTAGGTTACCTCATTATCAATGGTAATTGTTAAAGTAATGAAATTATGAACTTTCTCCGAACAAACTGCTTTCTACTTAGCCCTAGTAACAACATATATTCTAAGACACTACACATATGTCCTCATTCTTTGTCTTTTCCCTTTATTCTTACTCTGATGTTCACCTGTCCACACCTTTACCACTATTATAAATTCATTTAACCCAAACAACCATACCAGCACGGTAATGATTCATCCCGAACAACCATACCAGCACAAGTAGTAACTTGAGGAAGTTCAAAGCTATGGCACCATAAGAACGAAAGATAAGAATAGACTAACTGGATAATCTGTTCCGGGTAAGTGACAAAAGAATGAGGGGGGGGGGGGCACAGTTGCAAACTGGAAACACAGATGAGCCAGATAAATGTTGGGAAATACTTGTATGAAATGAGAGTAATACTGAACATGAGCCAGAGATGGTTCACAGTTTCAAGAGCACACCAACTCTTAGTGCCTATATGACTAGTAAGTTCAGAGTGGGTTTCCACTAGGCATGCCTGTATGGAGTTTGATAGTTAAAAGAACAGAACACTACTGTTTAATTTTAAGACACATGCTTATGAAAGCCTTGAATGCTTGCTTATGAATGCTTATTAACAATAAAGCTGATATAATCTTGTAAAATAAAATAAAAACTTTCCAAGAGTATGTTTCAAGGACCAGATAACACTACATTATCTTATATAGTATGTATGTACACCAGTATTCATGAATAAGTATTAAAAAGCCTTCCTGTATTCACTACCTCCCAATTGGTCTCTCACTTTATACTGTTATTCAAAAGTTCGTTCACTTACCTAAAACTGTTGTTTTCCTCTTGAGCTTTCTGAAGCTGGAGGCGTAGAATAAAGAGTTGTGAGCGCAGAAATGTCAGTTCCGAGACTTGGTCTACTGAAGCTAGCTTCTCCTCCCTTAATTGGTCCATCAACTCATTAGTTCTCTTTTTTTCAGCTTCAAATGACAATTTCCATTCATTTGCAGACATCATCTCTTGTTCCAATTGAAATTCTTTCAAGCCAACTATAAAGACAAATTTGATATGCTTTCATTTAGAGATTCAGAGCCATTAAAGCACAGTTTAGGCAAAAACAAAAATTCTAAACATTTAATTAGAGGATTGATTAAAGACTTGCAATAAGGTCCTTATTTTACAGAGAAACATTCCTAGAGAAGTCTAGAAGCTAACAGAATAAAATCAAATTAAAACACTATGGGGAAAACAGAATTCATTAAGGGGGAAATTAAAAATATAAATGCTAAATAAAAAACTTTTACTGACACAGTTATAATAACAAATTTAAATTAAATTAAATATGCCATACACAGTGACCTAGGCTGCTGTGACTATATAGTAACAAATGGCCTACGAGGTTACTACAAACACTGCAACACGCACATTAAGAACAACACGCCAGTATAAACATTGATACAAACCTTACTACCTTTATAACAATATTTCCTTTCAAATGCAGGCGAGGAGTCACAATAACGTGGGTAAAGTATGTTGATCAGACCATACACTAGAAGGTGAAGGGACGACGACGTTTCGGTTCGTCCTGGACCATTCTCAAGTCGAAACGTCGTCGTCCCTTCACCTTCTAGTGTGTGGTCTGGTCAATATTTCCTTTCAATTTCTGAAGATTCTAAATATCTTGCCCAAATACAATACAATTTTACAATGTAGAATTCAACAGTTTTAGTTATTTCAGTGCATAGAAACAGACTGTTGTGCCATGGTGAATGACTATTCTGTATTTATATAAAGCAAACTCAAAATGTTTACTAACCCTTTGTCGTCATCTCTTGATCTCTTTTACTCAGCTCCTCTTCCAAAGCTGCCATGCGGCGAAGTAACTGTGTCCTTTCTCCTGTGGACACAATGCCTTCACTTCTAGCATGGTCATATTGTGATGACTTTTCCTGCAAGTCAGCAATGGAACCATCTGCTGGTCCAGAAGCTATCAATCCACTCCTACTTATAAGAGATTTCTGACTGCTATCCAAATGCGTTTGATGTTTTTGCAGGAACATTAGATCTATCAACGTTAGCATCTGGAAAAATTGTGAAAATTTAGCTCCTATTAAAATTCCAATAACAAATTAAATCTATTATATCCACAATACAGAATAGATATGGTAAAATTACTAACAAGCGGAAAATGACAAGACAATGCAAATTATATTACCTCTATGCCATCCTTGTGAACCTTATTCATTACTCTTTGGACTCTGCTTGCAACATCACAAGATTCATCTCCATCACTTATGTCACTGACAGCACTAGATGCTCTTGTAGATTGCTCTGCATCAGCCCTAGCATGGCCATCCTTGACATATGATACCAGAGAGTTGTCCAAATAGTTTAATTTGTCAAGGTCCTGATTTCCTCCAGCACTCAGTCCATCAAAGTCACACAGACGAGCTAGAAAATATAACACAGTACCTGTACTTTGCTTTCATATTTGACATTAAGCATGAGGGTACGATAAAGATGTAAATATCTAGACATACTTTTATTATGGGCACTGATATCAATAGCAGGGAAAACTTATAGTACAAAACACACTTTTTTTTAACTGATACCTCAGATGTTCCAAGCCAGAACATTTGTGGTTCTCCACCCAGGACTCATAATCCATAAGTTTTGGTCGACCTTGTCCATCCATGACAAAACTCTTAAAATAGTCTTACCACGATTTAAGAGAAGGGAAACACTGGAGAGTATAATAAGGCAATCACTGAAGAACCAGCTTATTATAAAACAAAAGGAGCAACACCGTTAATGCTCCACTGCAAGTGATAATTAGAAAGATATGCTAACACTATTAATTATGAATTCACTAATATTAATTGAGTGCCACTAATGATAATGTGTCACAACTAACAATGTTGGCAGAGCTGGCAACTCCCACTTTAAGCCCAGTCCACTCATGCATACTTTGTGCAGAAGTGAGTTTCATTTCACCCAAAGTTACAAGGGGTAATGACATTGGAGTTTTGAATAGTTTGAAGGGTTTCTCTGTCATTGCAAGCAGTTACTACAGTCTGGATTACCTAAAGTGCATACTTGGAAAAGGTTTCAGAAGTTGTTCTACTCCCCCAAGCCTGGCCCTGGGGTCATGCTCGACTTGTGACAACTAGATCCAACAGGCTGTTGCTTGAAGTGGCCTGCAGGCCCATACATCCTCTACAACCTGATAGGTCTGGCACTTCTTGCAAGAACTAAACTAACGAATTAAATGCTTTTTTAAGACTTCCACCTTTGTTCCAGCAATATTTCTAATGCTTGCTGGGGAGGATATTGAACAGTTGTAGACCTCTGATGTTCCGACAGTGCTCTTTGATTATGCCTATGGCACCTTGTTTGACCACAAGCATGAGCTTGTGGTCTAAGTATTAAGTATCTGAGGTATGCTCTCCAGTAAGCTTCATGCTTTTCTGTTTTGGGGGTCAAGACAATCTGAGTAAGTACATTTCCTTCTGAAGTGTAAAGTTATTTCGAGTCTAGCACACAGTCTGTCCTGGGTGGGTCTGGGTGGGTCTAGTTATATATACATAAAAAATAACTTATTTACTAACATATTTGTTGGCTCTGGTTACACAAATTTCCCCTCTGAAGCTGATCCTGCAGCTCCTTTTGGATTTGCTCTTTTTCCTTGTTTGACTCTTGCAAAGCAGATGTGTAGAAATGTTGCAGTCGTGCAATTGCTTCCTCTTTGTCTTTGCTAAGCTTCACTGATAAGTCACTCACCTATAATGTAAAAAAGCCATCAATATAGCAATGTACCAGGGAAACCTGAAACAGGAAAACATATGGAAGTTTAAAACATTACAATAGGTGAACTAGTAACCCTGCTGTACAACATGAAGATAGCACCAAAATTGGCCGTGTACATTGGTAACAATTTTTGAGAGAAATATTAGTTAACAAAACTTTCTCCTCAAACAGCTGTGCAGTATATGATGTTGTTACTAGATTCATTATTCCTGCAAATTCTAAAAATACTTAGTATGATAACCTTCTCTTGCCCAAGACATTCAACAGTGAAACCAACAGAGGAAACTTACTTGAGCTGCCATTCGTTCCTCATAGTCACTACATAGCTGCTTTTCCCGAAGTATCTGTTCTTCTTTCAAATCTAGAAATGTAGAAAATTGATAAGGCATCTGTAATTCACCTTAATTTAAAAAAAAAAATGTGAACTATCATAAACTTTTAAAGCAAAACACATCAAGTCTAGTCACAAATCTCATTTAAATTCACAAAATTGTCAATACACTCAGTACTACTATCAAAAGGTTAAAAGAAGACAAACAAAAAAATTACATGAGAAAGTAATAACATTTATTGAAGATACTGGAAATATTAATAAGACTCCCAGCCTTATTAATATTTCCAGCTTAGCTATCCAAAAATTAAACCGACTCCAAAATTTGAATAGGTATAATGAATATGGTCCAAGCCTACGCAATAATTAAGTTAACTAAGTAACTACTAGAAATTATGCTGTCAGTCTTCAAACTCCAAGAGTTTGTTAGGAATCATTTGTGTTGACATGTTTGGCTCACTAGACCCCCAGTGACCTTTTCTCTTGGGTAGGCTCCTCATACTAAGGACATTCTGGATCCTTAAGTGCTAAAGAATTTTTATAATGATCGCAAAAGGTATTTATCAATTTGTTAATGAACTCTTAAACCTACACATACTATAAACAATATAGAGGGGCGCATTTGATCCCACGATCGTCGTTGCCCCTAAATCAACAACATAAACAATATAGAATACTGCACCTGAAATTTCCTTCTGGTACTGCTGCTCTAGCTGTGCCATATCTCTGTTGCTGTGAGATAATCTCTCCTGCATCTCAGAGTGCACCAGATCCAGCTGGGCTGAGAGCTGAGCAACTTCCTCAGTCTTCAGCTGCATAGCTGCCAAATGTTCTATGTGCTGCTGTTTTAGCCGTTCCAGTTGTTCATGAAGAAATTTGACCTCATTACGAAGCTCCTTCTGTTTTGAGTATAGACACTTAATATTAACAAAGAAATTTATACTCTAAAAATCAATGTAGCGGTAAATAAACAAGAAATATGGGTCACTAAGTTTGTGAGAACAAAAATCAAGCATCGAATGTAATTAAGTACACTTCTCCAGTGGGTCTTAAGTAGCTACCCATTGTTAAGTGGTGGTCCAGCCAAGCCTTGGGAAGATGCACCAAACCTCTAAGACCCAGCCTTCCCTAATGGGAACCAAGACCACAATAAGACTCCCTCTAGATTGCAAGTGAAGCATGGTGATTCAAAATCAACTGAAAACTGACAAACAATCACCAGAAAACATGAAACTAAATATTATATGGTTTCAAGCAGAATTTGGATGCATCTGAATCAGGTCCCTCTAGATTACTTGTTGACTATTTTCACAGTACTTCTCACTTTGCTGCCTAGCCTGGGGCCAGCCTTTCATTGTGATTACCTGGTCAATGAGGTCTTTATAGCCCCCAATGCCACATAGCCATCACAGCCTATGTGAGAGGTAATGCAATCTGGTCCTGAGTGGTGGGATGAACCAGGATACCCAGCTGGTAGTTAGAGCCCTTCTTAGCATCTCACCTGTCATTGTAAGTGAGAGCTTCGAAGGGCTTTGTTTTTTTGTGGAATGACCATCTGATGGTCATGTTAAAACACTACTTAAAATTCTCCACGAGTTCATCAATGTCAAGATAATGAACAAATAAAATGTGCTAAGAAGCAAAGTGGTGGAGGCAGACTCCAAACACAGTTCTAGATGTAGATAAAATAGAGCCAAACTGACTTTGGAACCTAAATACCAGTCGATTAATGCATAAGAGCCAGTATCCAATAACCGTGGCTCATCCCTTACAAATACATTTAGATAAGTACAGTATGACTTGTCAGGATGCTTGAAAATTTCCTGTTGCACTATCCTGTATGTCACCCTAAATGCAGGCAAGATCCATGGCCAAGAACACAGTGGGATCTTGCTCAAGCCTCTCAAATACAACCCTCACTATCTCAATGAGATTATCACAAAAGCTTAAAGCCTTATTTTTCTTTCCCCCTTTCCCTTTACAATTATACATTAATCACTAACCTGCTTCTTTTCATTTTGGTCAGCATTTATTTCAATTTTATTTTTTATGTCTTGCATACATCTTTCCTTCTGATCAAGTAGCTCTTCTTTTTGTTTGATCTCCTTTCTAAGTAAATTGATATTTTCTTGGAGTTCTTTAATCTCTTGACTCAAGTCTTTGGTTCTGAGATCAAGTTTTAACATTTCTTCTTCATATTCTCTGTTGATTGCAGTTGCTTCCCTTAGCCTTTCTTGTAGTTCTGAAACCTACATAAATAACCATTAATAAAAATTATATTTAAAATAATATTGAAATCTTCAGGCACAGTTTTGTAATCTGGATACAATATCAGTTATCACAGTCTCTAACATACTATGAGACAAACCTATAAAATGTGAGTACTGTACTAATACACTGGAATTAAAGAATAACATTAGGCCAGACTATTCATCATCAGTATTATAGAGAATAAATTTGATGATGACAATAAGAAATGTATAGATAAGTTATCAAATTAACTAATAACTATTAATGCTAAATAAAAAAATGGAATGCTTATAAAGCTTTTTTCTCATACTTATCAACCAAAGCCCTGTATTTCTTCCCCCATCTCTATGTCAGGTGTTGATAGTAGTAGTAGTAGTATAGTGTATATATAAATATATATATTAAAGTGATTTCATTACAATTAGAAGGTTTATACCTGTTCCTCCAGCCTGAAATATTTGTCTTGCATCTGAAGAGTTTCTGATGGCAAAGGTAAAGGCCCACTGTCTTCAATTTCATCTGATAGCTGCATAATCTCCTCTTCTCTAGCTTCTAACAGTTCTTGAGCAGCTTTGAAGTCTTCTTCCAGTCTTGTCTATCGAACAAAGTTATTAAAAACATGTTTTCTAATGCCTTAACAAAGCAGAATAAGATAAAGATAATTGTTTAAAAAGAATGACTTATTGACAAAAAATTTATCAAGTACAGTAAGGTATTTTACTACTGACACTACTGTATATTTTATATTTAAAAAATTAAAAAGATTTGCTTTGAAAACAATATGTTAAAATCAACGTATAAGTAAGTATTCAATTACTGTACCTTTTTCAATAAATTATGATACACAGCTCAAACACAACATGCAGCCATGACAGATTATACAAGATGCACAATGTATTATTTCTTGTAGCAGCAAATAATACACTTCATTGAAGCAAGCATATCTAAAAATCCTCAACATTTATAAAAATGCCAAGTCAACTACAGATTTTTGTGTCATTAACAAGGAAAAGAAGCTCTTTATAATGTGTACACATACTTGTATTGCATTAAGAATACAGTACTGTGTTTTCTCATATGCAATGCCCAAATGATTTGTCATGTGCCTTTACAGTCGCCTGCAATTCAACACGCTTGCAATGTAACGTAATATAAGCATTATTTGAGGCTCCTTGGCATTCCTTAAGCCTTCGATGTCCATATACAGTACCAAGAATAGGTAATTCTATATACTTTTCAATGTCCCAGTACCCATTCTTTCACTCTTAACTATGCAGCAATTTAAAAGTACACTGAGCATGACTAAAAATACCGTGGTTCATAAATCAAATGGGATAAAATTGCAGGTGGTGACTGGAGCCATGTAAGGTCAATATTCACCAAAAGTATTTAACATGCACAGTATATCTGAATTTGAGCCCAAGTTAATTTTGCCTTGGACAAGAAAAATATGCTCACGTATCAATCAGATGGGTCATCTGACTCATCTCAAGTTTACATGACCTTAAAGGAAGAAATGTATATGTTTATCACTCAGAATGTTCTGTAATATGTTGAGTCTTGTGATGCATGTCTACATATATGAACACGTTGCACTGAACGGGGTGAGAATAGCTTGAGCTACCTCATCTTTTTGAGTGTATTTATACCTCAATGAACTTGTTTCAATGTCAATACATGACCTTGCAGAGAGGATTCATGTTGTTTGTTATCCAGGGGAGAAGAACGAGAATCTGATGCTGACAGATTCAGAATAACAAAGTTGCTAACATCAATTATATATATATACTGTATATTATAGGTCATAATAGACTATATGGCTTTCTACACATTTGATGTTTTGTTGCTAGTGTTGGTAGTCTGACACATGTCAGTGTCTTGATATGAAAGATGCATACAACTGTTAACCAAAGTACAGTAAGGACACGTCTCTGAACCAAACCCTACATGTGGGGAATATCACTTGCTCTATCATTTTGTTTTCTTCATAACAATATTCTGTTAATTTTCTTTCAAATTAAAATAAGCTTTAAAATTACAATTTTAACATTGATCTAATTGAATTCGTGTGGTACACAAATCAGTGGTATGGTTACTTGTGAATAGTAACTTTGATCCAATAATTAGCAAACCAGTTTAGGTTTTTAAAACCAAGTTCATCAAAGAATCTTATTACTTATGCAGTAAATCTGTAAATGTTTTTAAGTTATAAGTCTTCTCCCAAACCTACATAGCATTTTGATGGATATTTCAAGCCAACAATTTACATAGTATACAGTGCATAGAAAATATACTTTGGAATGAATAAATGACCTTAATTACTCACAGAAAATATAAATGTTTCATCCAGTATCAAGTTTGCAATAATTCTAGCATCTAGGAAACCATTTTTACTCATTGAAATAATGGCTATTAACTTAAGTCAATGATTGTACATTGTCAAATTTAGCAATTGACACAGTGCAATTTCATTTGGTACTTACTAATGGACAAAATTAAGAAAACTTAAGCTTTAAGCATTTTCAAGATTTGCAACCGTAAAATTGCAGATGTTCATGAATTAGCAATGAGTTCCAAAATACTGTACAGTAGAAAAATAGTAAATGTCTTGAATATTGGTAGTACACAATACTGCACATGTAAAGAACAATGATTTCAGTATAGTAGTGTCAAATGAAATGGAGAGATGCAACATAAGTAATCAATGGTGACAATAATATGATGTCAGAGCAAGAGGAAGTGTGCTCTGGGAAAAGGCAAAATGGTATAAAAATGTTTTCACAGCATGCAAGGAAAAAAATGTGGCACAGTTGAGGGTGAACAATGAGGACATTCACAAGACTTTACAAGAACAAAAATCTTCTTGACAGCATGAGCTAAAATGTAGATCACAGACAGGATAATGTTTATGGCATTTCGTGTGAGTGTGTGCAGTGATGGTGGTGAGTGGAGGGGGTGGGGTGGGTGGGTAATTACCTACTTGTAGTTACATGATGAGAGCTATGCTCATTGTGTCCCGTTTTCCCCCGCACTCTGTCAAGACGTTTTGAAACTACTGATGGTTTTGGTCACCACCATCTTCTCACTTAACTTATTCTAACCATCTACCACTCTCTTTGCAAAAGTGAACTTTCCAATGTTCTTACCACATCTTTTATTAGTAAGCTTAAATCTATGACTTCTTGTTCTTAAGGTTCCTCCAGCTTTCAAGAATTCTTCTTTATCAATTTTGTAGATTCCCTTTACTATTTTGTACGGAGTGATCATGTTGCCTCTTTTTCTTCTATTTTCTAGCTTTTGCATATTTAACACCTCTAACCTCCTCTTGTAGTTCTTGTTTTTCAGTTTTGGAAGCCACTTACTAGCATGTCTATATACCTTTTCCAGTTTACTGATATTCCTTCTGGAAGTTCATTTCTATAGATGATGACCTTTAATGTTGCGAGAATTGAACCTTGTGGTACTCCACTATTAACCATGAAAAGTTATTAACCACCTTGCGGTTATTCTGAGGGTCAAGGTTCCCTGCGGTCTCTGACTAGGCCTCCATACTACTATTTTAATTATAAGGCTTAGTCCCTCTTTACTCTCATTCTCACTCTTACAATCCTTACCTTCATTCTAATTTCCTCACATGTTTTGCCTTACATAAGCAAAGCAAATCAAAATTTTCCGTCATAACAAACTTTCTCCTCGCATAACAGTTTCTGTAGCATCTCGGCTTTCTTGTTATATCCTTAGTGTACTTGCCAAACAGTAGCATTATATCTCACAATTCAAAGAAAAGCTAGCAATATGATAGAGGTTTATTTTGAGGGTAAAACAAACCAAAAAATGTATCCCAACATGACTGGTTTGAAAGATGATGAAAATTATGAAAATGCTAAAGTGATGATCAATGCAAGTCATTTAGACACGATAATTAAATGTGGATTAAAAATATTGAGCTCGGTTATACCTGACAAAACCAAGTAGAAGTATTCAAATAAAGAATAAATTATTGTGATGATCAGGTAAGGATTTTTACACAGAGTCCAATTCTGTGTACATAATTCCTAAAGCACACAATCAACTAAAAATAATATGTACTGTACAGAGCAAATGATCACGTGTGTGTGTGTGTGTGTGTGTGTGATGGAGTTCTCAGAAATTTTCAATTAAACCATGATCTGATCTTAAAAATTTAATTCAGTAAGCAAAACTGTTGAACAACAAGATCTGACTACTGAACAGGTTGAGAGGACAATTTTTCTGCAGGTGAATACAGAAAATTTAAGCGAAATTGCTTCAGTTATTTGGTTAGTAATTACTAATGCAAACTTCAATTCAAACTGCCCATTATGGAATAATGTAGCCAAATGCACAGGGCAATTAGTTGTTAGAATCAAACAGAAATCATTAATATTCAATTCAAACAATGGGCTCACAATGATGCAGCTTTAACTCATCTACCTGGAAGTCATTCAGGCTGGTTATCTCCTCCTGCAAAAGCTCTACCTGAGCCCTAAGGACAGTAACTTCACCACTAGCAGAACACAGCCTTTCATACTCTTCCTTGGTAATAGTAATTTCTTCCTCAAATGGTGAAGAATGAAGAGCTGCATTTTCTTCTTCATTCATTTGCTTATCCTCCTTCATGATACGAATGTAAAACAAAAAGTAAAGCAACAGGAAAGAGAGAAAGATCAAAAGATACTGAATGAATCTACAATATTAACAAAAAAGGCATCAGAAGTTTTAAATAATAGTTAAAAGTAGAAGAAAATCAAACAAAATGCTGCCCAAGAAGAACAATTTGAACATCAGCTTTCAGCAAACTAACCTTGCCAGCAGGAACAGCACCATCAAATGAAAACGACTCTCCATCTTTGGGGTCTTCAGACCCAGGTGAAACCTGCAGGTTACAGCCAAAATATTAAAAACCACCAAGAATATAAGAGGAAAACAAAAACATAATAAAAACATGTACATTTTTAAATCTAAAAAAATCCACCTACTATATTGTTAAAAAAAAAAAAATTCTACATAAGTTTATTTAATAACCATGTCTATCATATCAACATTATTGATTCAGTGGTATGAATATGAAAAAAGTGGAGGGCTTAGCAAGAGAAAGGAAGGGTACTTAAGACCTAAGAGGGAGAGAGCAATCGGCAAGACTTGTGCAAGTATCGGGCCACGTATATGTGCTCGTTGTTAACCACTCTCGGCAATGAATAATCAAAATTATGTACAATAAATATTTAGTTTCAGGTAAAACTGCATCAACAGAATATTTCTTTGACATTACCTTGGTCATGTTTGAAGTACGAGATGATATCTTGGATAATTCAATGTGGCTATCAGGTTGTACTGACATGAGAGTCAAATTATCTGTTGATGGGCGAGTTGAAAATGATCCTCCATCATCAGTTTTGCTGCTAAAAACAGTGGAAGCTGAAGGAGACTCCTTGATGCCATGTATCTGTCAAAACAAATAAGTCAATAGGACTACATTATAAAATACTACACTCCTGAACATTAATACACACTAAACCATTAAAATATTATTATGAATAATAGTTATTTAAATTCATTTACTGTAGAGGCTAAAATCTGTTAATGTCATTAATTCAGTAAGACTATTTTCATTACAATGTCATCTCGTATTCAGAAATCCTGAACTCTTAAGTGTTAACAGTTACCCTCAGTACAACTGCTTGTGTTGAATGACATTTGGCCATTAACAGCAAACCAGGTTCAGGCTTGAAGCGTATGTGCTGTATTCCGATTATATTTTGCCTATACAGTAACTTGTTTTTTTGGAACTCGCATGCATGCAGTTTTTTTAATTATAGAGAATGTCTACATATTATTTTCGAATAAAATCATAATCTTACTTTATTTTCAGTCATTTTTATTTTACAGGGCTGTCACAGCTCGGGTAAGAAGCAAAAATCATGGTAAGATAAGACTTCTAAATGTATACCATACAAAATATAAACAATAAATACTGCACAGAGTGCAGTAAAGCACTATGGTACTTTTATGAGCTAAGTTTTTCAATGCTCCTGAGAACCAGGAGAACTGAAGACTGAAAACTCAATGACAACACAACAAAAGAACCTACCGCAAGCGAAGGTGAATCAGATTGCTGTACATGCGATGATTTTCTCATAATTTCAGGAGCCTCATCATCACTTAATCTGGCAGAGTATTTCTCATATCTTTCAATAACTTTTTTCAACTGCAAAACCGAGATATTTATTATTATTAATGATTCAAGATAAAAATTAATAACATGATTAAAAATACAGCTCATCCTCCATTTAGAGAGTACTTATAATAACGACATAGACATATATTGGACATTATACTGACATACTGGGCAATTAGAGAATAGATTTTGGTACTATTGAATTTGGACAAACTAGAAAAGGTTTTGTATTTATGTTCCTAATAAAACCTAACCTAACCATCCTAGGCCTAATACATGCTATCAGAGGCCTAACGTAGTATTTATGTGCACTATACTAGGCCTAGGAATAATTAAGTTTGGGTTTTAGCTTAATTTTTTTCGAACTCTTATAAAGTTAATGAAGTAGTTCCAAATTTTACTATCTAATTGTCCATTACATCATTACTGTATATGTATGATGGTCTACATAGTTACAAAAAGTACTATCTAAGGTAAGCTGGAGGATGGGTTGGTAAAACTAGTATAATATATAACTACATAATGTAATAATTATAACTACATAATTTCAGATACACACTCATGTAGTGTACACAGAAATAAAATGTACTGTCTATAAATAGCTTTTTTCTTACATTTCATGTAAATTTGGGATACCTTTCAAAACTATTACATCAAAACAAAATTAAAGTGATAAAATAATCAGTGAAACATCTGAGGATAAATCAGGAAGCATCAGCAGACAACTACGCACCAGGCCAGTGCCAAGTGCCAGACGCAGACTTACAGAGTGCCTCCACCCAGTGAAACTATAAATATTCACTTATTTTTGTGTTTTTCTAACATTCTGTATGTAAATTAATAATTCTAACGTGAAAAATATTTTTTATTTTTTTATTTTTTTTTATACACAGGCGGGTATGACCATTTCTTCATAGGCGCTGTGTAAGGGTTAAGTACAGTTGTGCATTGTACGTGTTGTGAAAGTTTTACATAGTGGGCCAGTGGGCTGGCTAGCTGGTTGACCTTTTGTTCCTGCATTCCACAGCTAGTATACAGTACATGATGTTATAAGCTTGTGACTGTGGGTCACTGAGGTTGTATGAGAGAGGGAGTGAGCAGGTTGGCTGGTTGGATTGAGGACCTTACCTTATTGTGTATTTTAACAATTTTGTTCTGGAGAGGAATGGGTGCTCGTAACTGTTCTCAATAGGTGTTCATTTTGGTATAAATGAGATCTATGTCAGTGTTGTGATTGACAACAGTCATTAGACTTGTTTTGGGAAGAGTCAGACCAATTAAGCTGTTAGGTTGTACAGACAGACGTTTGTCAGATTTTTGTCAGATTAATGGCTTGCGAGACGAGAAATATAGAAGATGACCCTCATTGGCCCTCAGAATGTGGGAACACAAGGCCTTGAGAAACTGTTAGAGGGGCAGTCTCTTCTTGTTACCAAGGGATGAGAAGCCAAGAACACTCCCTTGTCTCCAGGGTGACTGGAGACATTGCTCTATGATTGGTTTGAAGACCAAGAGGTAAAAGGTTAATCCTACAAAAGGTCGGCATTTCAGGGACATGGTTTTATGTGCCTTGAACAGGATCTTGGACTAAGAGAGGTGTGTTAGTGTGGCTTGGGGGAAGAATGTGTCGGGGTATTGACAAAAAAGAGGAAGCGTACCTCTTGTTTTTTCTTGGATTATGTCCTCAGTGGTGTAAGTAAAACTGTTCTATGTTCAAAGTCATGGATATATTTCATTAGTGACAAATACTCTGGATATACTGCTGACCATTTCCAATGCCATCGACATTCATCACCATACATTATAACACTTAACTAGTCATTTGCTGTCACATTATTCACTACCATGCTTTCAACATTAAACCACTGTAAACTACATTCATCCAAATATATAAACTTGATTACTATACTATGTTTATTGTCACCAAAACTAATGTATCACAGTTTAATTATCATTACTTTGTTTAACTGTTTGATTTAATATCATCAAATCATCATCATCTAGTCTTATATCTATTGTTCAAGGTTTCATGAGTGGGCAACATCTGCCCAAGGACTAGATGAGTGACATTATCTTTTCCCTGGGAGAGCTGGTAATTTGAGAGATGACAAACTAGTTAGGTAAATGTACATTCAAGTGAGAGCCCCTGTAGTCACAAAATCATCCCATCAAGCTTACAAGCAAAGTGGACACTACTAAGAACTGATTCACAAGTATTATAAAGGGGTTTCTCTTGGTGTTACAGAATGGTGGTAGCATTGTCTGCATTATTTTTTTTTAAAGGATGAGACAAGGAGTACTAGTGCTAATACGGACAATAAGAATATGAAGTGGTGTTATAGCACCACCGCTAGTGAATATATTTTAATCTTGTGACAATGTGAGTCACTGAGGTTTTAAGTCACTTCCAACAAAATTGTATCCCCTAGCGACACTACTAGCACAAAAGCTCCTTACAGCTACACTCGCCAGCTAGATGGGTAACAACAGTGGGTCAAAATGGTTACTCAAGAGCCTGGAGTATTCAATGCCCAAGCCATGCCAGGGGGAACTAAGCAAAGGGGAGGTGACCGAGGTGCCACCCATAAACGGGCACTTTATTATATTGTAAGCTTTAATTTTTAGACTCTTTACATTCATTTCCTATATTGCTCTCTTGTTCTTCCACTATGATGCATCCCCGCTACATGAAAATGGATAACAGGAAAATGACAATGCAAATACTAACAATATTAACAAAGAATGAGGCCAATAATACCCACCAATGCTTGGCATTCTTCAAGACTTCCTCCATTAGCAATGAGTGTAATCACCTCATTTACTCGGGACTTCAAAGTACTCAGTTTCTCGTTCAGTTCTTTAATCTCGGCATTCTTATCTTCTATGAGACTTTCAGCTAGTGATGATGAGATGTTATTTGGATTGCTAGCACTCACAAGCTTCTTCTGAAAGAGAGTGAGGACAAAACAGAGGTGAGTAAAACTACAATCATGCTTTATGAGATTTACCATTTTGTTGCTCCATTATGCAGTGTCTTGATGTTCCCATGAGCAGGAATGAGTATGCTGTCAGTGAAGATCAACATTCCACACCAATAAAACATCCCTAATGGGTCATATACCTTGTGTTGATTTTGGGGACCAATAATGCAGCCCAGTCTCTGACCAGGCCATATTGGTACAAATGACACATTTAAGGATTAATCAAGGAATGGCCTTGAAAAATGTTTCTCCAACTACACTCAAAGCCCATGCAAATGCTACATGAAATCACAGGGACCACCAAATTTATTCTTGCTAATATACTATTGCCCCACCCAACTACTAATTCCAACCAGTCCCCTCTTCTGTATTCTCTCTTGCTTCTTGCCCTTTTTCCAACTCTTTCAGTTCTACAATGCAATCAAACAAGATAATGCAGTAGTCACTGGCGCTCTTAATGGTACCTCAAATTTTACATTTTCTACATCATCTTTTTGGGTAAACATCACATTTAGGGTAGCTGGTAAATCACCACCTCTTTCTCTCAGCTCCTTGATATGCTGTCATGGTAAGTTGTGAACGCCCATCTGAGTTATGCCGAGATCCGCCTTCCTGAAGTTTTGACAACAAAGTGAAAAACAGTTTTGTCTACTGCAACCGAGTGAGTTCGTGTTTCCACATACTGTATATTAATGGTAAATTTAGAATTGAAAACTGTATTGATCACCCCCAGACTGGAATATTGAATTGAACTTTATATTACAGCAAAGAAATGTAGTATCATATACACTTCAAATAAAGGCCCTACTAGACCAAGTAGTGCAGTTCTGGTTATTACATATGAAATATATACATAAACTAGTACACACACACATACACAAGCTGGAAACTCAGATGAGTCACAGGGATGTTAGGGAGTTTTCTTTTAGCGTGGGAGTAGTGGAAAAATGGAATGAACTTAAGGAGCAGGTTGTGGAAGCAAACTCTCTTCAAAATTTTAAAACTAGATATGATAGGGAAATAGGACAGGAGTCATCACTATAAACAATTTATGGCTAGAAAGGTGGGATCCAAGAATCAATGCTCGATCCTGTAGGCCCAAATAGGCGAGTACATGTATATTTATCAATAAATTGTTTTATCAAAATCAAAACTAACCTTCAGATTCTCAACAAGTTTATTTTTTTGAGCTACTTCATCTTCCAACTGTCTCTGCCTTGAAAGGTGCTGATCAGAAGTTGTCTGGGGCAGACTGTGAGGCTGAGAGTTTGACTGCATGCGCTGCAGCTCCTCCTCACGTGACATTAGTTTTCCCCGAGTACTTGACAGATTATGCTTAAGCTCCTCTATCTGTATGGAAAGACAAAACACTCAATCATAACAAATTTACTTGTTTTGTATTTTGTCTTCTTCACTCTACTAAATGATGGATCATAAAGTACTATCGAGTTCCAGAGCTAATGTGGAAGATTGATATCCAAATAAATTACAAACCAAAGAAATGGCAGGATGTGCTGGCCCCCATACAATATGGTATCTTCAAGTGCCACTTACCTATCAGAGCAGGTAATGGTGCCTTCAACTAGTTACACTCAAGCTATGAGGAAATTTTGTAAAGTGCACATTTCACAGGTTTGTTTGCCAAGATGCCGTACTTGGGTCTTTGCATATTTTAAAGCAATATATTTAATTGTCAGGACGCTTCATGTATTTGTGAAATGCACAAGTTTCAAGAGGCAGCCTCCATGAAGGAAATAATAGATAGTAAAATTCACGAATGATAAAAATAGGAAAATGGCACACAAAACAGAATATCAATGGCATCTTACACAAAACAGGTAAAGATATGGACAGTCTTTCAAACTTAAACATAGAAATCATTTATAACGTTATATACAGTATACCCTATGGTGGAAGAAGTACTAGAATATCAAGTACTATCATGGAATGACAGTACTGGATCTGGAACTGGAATGGATCTGGAACTTAGTTCAAATTTTGAATGTTGCAAAGTATGTTAGTATGTATTTGAATGTTGCATTAAGGGTGACAAACAAGCATAACAAGCTTGTGGCAGAAACGGTGGAAGCCACCTCCATTCACTGCTTCAGGATCAAGTACATCGTAGTGCTGGAACACTGTAAAGCATAAATTCCCCATGAACGATAACCAAGGCTGAGCTCTAAGGAGCTTGAGCACGTGCACACATGCTCTCACAGCCCTTCAACCCCCTCCCCACCTTCTCTCTGTGCAAACATAAGGAGAATTAGCTAAACAAAAAAACAAAACAAAACAAGGAAATATACAAACACAGAATGTATGATTTAGATTAATTATAATATATTGAGTACTGACCTCTCTTCCCTTCTTGGTTAATTCAGTTCTCTTCTTTTCCAGATCTTCTTGAACAACATTAAGCCTCTGCTTAAGTTCTGCATTCATAGGATGGTCTGAGCGACGGAGTTCGTCTAAACGAGCTTCAAGGCTAGAGATCTGTACTAGTTGCTCTTTGGAATGTTCTTGCAGCATGTCTCGCTCTGCAGTTACTTCCTGAAACAAATATATTGCCAGCACATTAGTTACATTTGATCACATACAAGCAAATGAGAAGAACTCCCTGGGTTGGTGTGAATCTCGTGATACAAACAGGGTAATGTATGAAATCCATGGGGGTGCAGTGATTACAGGATGCTGTAATGAATACAGGACTGATGACACAAGCAAAGCAAATAAAGTGAGACTGGGTCATATTGTGACTGGCGTCTGATTGAAATTTAGTGGATGTGAAGCTTGAGGTTGTAGTGGTTTAGGTTTATCATAGTAAAAACTCAATTCCTCACACACGTGAGGTCCACGGTTTGAGTCTCATGGAGCCTAGGTGAATGGAGGATTGTCAGTTATTTTTGTTGTGTGATGATTGTGTTTTTGGTCATTGTAGTTTTGGTGGGATAAGCATTTATGATTGATTGTTGCCGTGGTAGGAGACTAGTTTATTGTGCATACCATTCTCATCCTGGGAGCAGTACCACAGAAAAGGATAACAAAGGACACAAAAGGCCTTAATCAGATCTCAGCAGAGATTTTTACATTAACAATTACATCTAATTTGAACACCTTATAATTATAATGTCAGCTAGTTAAAACATTTTTCATTACAATATCTTTGTATTTACAATAAATTATAGATATTGAAGGTAGATTTTTTTCTTAATACATAAAATTTTTAGATATTGGGTGTTAAGAGCTGCTGCTTATTATTATTAGTCTTCACACTACATAGTATGAAGACTATTATTAGTCTTCATTATTAGTCTTCACACTACATAGCTTATTATTATTAGTCTTCACACTACATAGCTTATTATTATTAGTCTTCACACTACATAGCTTATTATTATTAGTCTTCACACTACATAGCTTATTATTATTAGTCTTCACACTACATAGCTTATTATTATTAGTTTTCACACTACATAGCTTATTCATTAGTCTCATATATGTCATTTTCTACCAGAAGCAAAATATGGATACAGTACTGTACAAGGATTTCATATATTTTATTAGTAATAAGAGGGTTACCATTTTATTCGGCATGAGTTTAGATTTATCAATAAATGGCTCAATTTTTTTTTCCACAGACTATGATGAAATTCTCTAGTGTGTGTCCCTGTCTTTGTCCACACACTTTGCACTTTACTTCATCTAGGTCTCTGTACAAGCCAAACGCCCAGAGGTACCTGTAGCCAAGTCGTATTCGAGCTGTGATGTCAATTAGTCTACCAATTTCATTACTTGTACAAACAGATGTTTTATTTGACATATTTCATTATGATAAACAATGGATCTGCTAGTTCCTGTTTGCACAATTCTACTTTCTTAAAATTCATCTAAGTCACTTTTTTTTTAGAGTACTATTTGATAGTTCAAGATTATGTTCTACATTGTCTTTATTTACTGCAAGCATGAGGCAGCAACTTTATCATGTTCCTAAATTCCCATGTGAGAAGAACTCTAAAACATTTTGACGGATCTCCCCTTATTAAATATCCATATACAATATACAGTATATATATCTAGGTCTGGCTTCAGAGACAAGCATGTTATTATTGAATTTTAAGCTATTTAATGCTAGTAGTGAGGAAAAGAAGTCTGAAATAATTAAGCTGTCTTCTACAGTGTTTTCTACAATGAGGTTGCATTTCCTAAAATGCAACCACAAGAAAGTCACTTCAAAATTTATGTCTGGAAAATAGTAAGGAGAATTAGTTCAACATCTCCCACAGTCAAATAGTTCCTTACAAGACCAGTAGGCATGATAAAATGGGCAATATTCAAAATTCAAAAATAAGGTTGCAACAAATGCATAGAGATACAGTAATTCTAAATACATCAAGGTTTCAAGAGACCTGTAAATTAATTCAGTCTTTGTCACCAGTCACCAGTCTTTCAGTGAAAGTAAATTCACTCTTTTCAAGAGTGAATTTACCAAGAGACCTGTTTTCTAAAGATAACTTAACCAGCTAAATACCACAAAAGGTACTAAAGAGTACCTGAAAATTGGGACTGATTAGACTAACATGGAGACCTGATAAGAGATCAGGCTGAGGGTTTACTGACCTCCATTACCACCACAAGGTCAATGAAGGTAGTGGTTTGGGTTGGATGTGGATTTGGTGTAATATTTGTGATTCTGAAGAAATGAGATGAGATTGTGGTAGTTGTAGTGGATTGTCATTTTGATGAATGGCTAGAGATAGATTTTGCTATAGATGAATGATTTTGGTGTTTCCCCAAAAGGCATTATTTCTATTTCCAAATACAATATGAATACAAATACCTTGTTTCAAGTAGGTGGATACCAGCAACTTTACCCTACAAGAGTATAGTTCCAAAGGAGATATATAATCACAATGTACAAAATGCTAAGATGAATATACTAAGTGGACAGGAATGCTCTTTCTTAAATAATGGAAAACATGGCAAGAGAAAACATTGTGAAGCTAGAAATAATTAACTCAGATGTAAGAAAGTGCTCATTGGCAATGCAAGCAGTGAGCACATGAAAAAGACACCAAAAGCTTCAAAAAGATGTATGATAAGAGAACTAGACAAGAGAACTAGAACGGAGTAATATAACAGCACCAGGTGATAATCGCTAACTAACCCGAATACGGTAATATAGTAATACAGTATATGGTAATACAGAGCAAAAGTTGAATAGAATTGCTTGTGTTCCTCCAATATTATTGTAACTTTAGAACACAAAGCTGCTGCCAAGACAGTCCACAAGGAGTGAAGCACAAACCTCATATTCCACCCTAAGAATTTTTGCAGTCATTTCTAGATCTCTAGTATATTTTACAGCAGCTTCCATAGTGCGTTCAAGGGCAAGTAATTTGTCTTCTAGCCGTTGGTCAACAGACGCTGGTAAGATGGCATCATCATCAGCTTCTAGTTCTTCTAAAGCAGGTATATGTAAATTATCTCTGTAAATGCACAAAATTAACATTTAAAGGTGGAAGTTTTTAAAGTAATTGCAACACATGTGTGTGCAAAGAATACAAATACAATTTAATATATGGGTATTAAATATACTTATTAAATAAAAATGGCTCTACAGTACATATAATGCCTCTCCACCTGATGAAAGTAGAAAAAAGGGGGTAATAATAATAATGATGATGTCACCAAAATGAATAGCAGCAATAGGACTTCATGAACCAAACTAAGCTTTACAAACAGAATTAGGAAAAAAAGTAATAGCAAGACAAATAACTGGTAACATTATATGAATTAAGATAAATGGCTAGTTAATGGGCAAACATGGTACAGTAGAAAGGTTTGGAGTTCAGATGGCTTGATCTTAGGCTTTCTTAACCCCTGTACTGTGCTCACCGAGTACCTCATTTAACGGGTGGTGTGCTCACTGAGAAAACTCATTTAAAGGTACTGTATGGTGAACAAATCAACACTCCTGCAGGTATCTGGGGCTCACCTCTACTTCTTCAAGTCTTCAGTAAACAGATGCTTTCTTTGAAGAAAAAAAAAATATCGTCTGCATTCCTTCTAGCTGTAAGAGCCTCAGTACTGAGTGAGGAACCAAGGTTGGCACATGCAGCAGGAGCTCACAGCACCACTTATTAACGATGAATAAAATAAGCAACTGCAATTATTTCGCAATGATAATGCACAGATGATCCTGACTGTGATAAAGACTATAATATGTACAAGGAACAGATATCAGTGATCACAACACTGGTTATGCTGTTCAAGGGTGAGAGGCAGACATTTACAGTACACAGTTGCTGTTTTGTGTATCTTCTCATAATGAAACATGACCTCATGTTCCTTTAGAAAGTAAACTTGTGAAAAATGATTCATATTCATGATTTAGTGATAGGAATCTGATAATAATAACAGTGTTATGGCTAGATTTAGTGATGTTTGTAGTATATTGTAGGCATTTTTCTGTATCAGATACCTGGATTTTACCTGTGAGTTGATCTACTCAAGCCTGGCCCAGGGCCAGGCTTGACTTGTGAGGGCTTGGTCCACCAGGCTGTTGCTTGAAGCTGCCCACAGGAATACATATCCACCACAGCCTGGTTGGTCTGACAGTTCTTGAAGATAACTATCCAGTTTTCTCTTGAACATGTCCATGTTTGTTCCGGCAATATTTCTTATTCTCGCTGGGAGGATGTTGAACCACCATGGACCCCTCATGTTTATATCGTATTCTCTGATTGTGCCTATGGAACCTCTGCTCTTCACTGGTACTATTCTGCATTTTCTTCCACATCATTCACTCCAGTATGTTATTTTACTGTGTAGATTTGGGATCTGGCCCTCCAATATTTTCCCTGTGTATATTATTTGATACCTCTCTCATCTCCTTTCTAGGGAGTACATTTTGAGAGCTTTGAGATGATCCCAATAGTTTAGGTGCTTTATCATGTCTATGTATGCTGTACATGTTCTCTGTACTCCCTCTATTTCAGCAATCTCGCCTTCTCTGAAGGGGAAAGCAAGTATCGAGCAGAGCTCAAGATGGGACAGTATAAGTGATTGGAATAGTACAACCATTATGATGGGATCCCTAGATTTGAAAATTGTTATTTAAAAAAAAAAAAAGTTCTAATGTTTACCGTACCCGAGAACCTGGAATTTATCACTATTAAACAATGTTATTTTCTGCTGCTCAATCAAAAACTTTATTAATATCTGCTTGTAGTTTTTCAATGTCTTCAACAAAAGTAATTGTTATGCTGATTTTTGTGTCACCTGTAAAAGATGATACAAAGCTGTGACTTGTATTTTTGTTTATATCTGATATGAGAATAAGGTGGTGCAAGGACCGTGCCCTGTGGTACAGAGCTTTTAACTGGGATTGGACTATTATATTTAATTGACTGTTACTCTGTTCTGCTCGACAAAAAATTAAATATCCACTGTCTTACTTTACCTGTTATTCCCACAGACCTCATTTTATTTGATATCACTCCATGGTCACACTTATTAAATGCCTTTGTGAAGTCCATGTAGACCACATCTGCATTCTGTGTTTCTTATAATGCCTCAGTGATTTTGTCATAGTGGTCAAGTAGCTGTGAGGCATGACCTTCCTGCTCTAAATCCATGTTGTCTTGGGTTATGAAGGTCATTGTCATTGTTCCATACAAGGAATGGCTGATTATTACAACATTCAGGAAACTTTTTCTAGGTCCATGTACCACTTATCTTCGTGTGCCATGAGTCGAATAGCCTTGTCAAGAAGTTCTCATCTTTTTGAACTAAACATCAAATATTGTTCAAAGGAGTGCTTGTCTTCTTGCACCAAGTGTCTAGTATTATTCAAAAGGAGCACTTTCTCTTCTTACACCAAATGTTGAAAATCATCTTCAAGAAGAATTTGTCTTGCAACAAACGTCGAATATCATCCTCAAGAAGCATTTGTTTTGGGGGCAAGCATCATACATTTCTGTTGAGTTTTTAAATTTGTTCCATTTATAAAGGGAAATTATTTTAATGATATAATAAAAAAAACTTACTGTACTGAAAGATCTTCAGCAGACTGAGACGCAGATGATGCAGACATTTGAAGAGCTTCTAACCCTCGAGTGGTTCGATCTAAACGTTCCTCAATTATCTGAAGCTGTAGAATAAAGATAAAAATTAACTTAAATTTCACATTATTCTTTAGTAACTATTTCATTTAATATCAGAATGAATATACTGTAGTTCTTTAACCTGTGTATTTTGTTATTTAATCTATGACAAAAATGGGTATAGTATAATAATAATAATAATAATAATAATAATAATAATAAAAACAAATAATGGCATGTTATTAATTGCCAATGTCTGGATAAGCCACAGTGGCTCCCTGAAGCTACTACACTGATACAGTGCCATACCACTAGGTGCCATCAGTCACAGAGTTCTTACTGGTCTACCAGGACCATGAACCAGAACCTGGTCCCCCCTCAGAGGTGCAGGGAACAGTGGCACTATGAAAACCTTCTATGTGAAGTTAATCATGTCTGCCACCACCAAGGGAAGGCACCCAGAAAGTTTGGGAAACAAAACACAATACTGCTTGGCTAGAAACAAGACCACAGCCTCAAAACCACAAAAAGAACTCCCCCCAACAATGTAAACAATCAAAAATGTGTAAAACTAGCGCAAGCTAGGTTGCCCCAATTTTTCCCCTCATTTGGGGGAAAGAGGGAGGCAGGCAGGAGGCAACAGGGAAACTAGCATGCTCTAGTTTCACAAATTTTCTATTGTTTGTTTACATTGATAGGGGAGTTCTTTTGGTGGTTTTGAGCCTGCAGTCTTGTTTCTAACCAAAGTAAAGTAGTCTGTTTTGTTTCTCAAACATTCTTGGTGCCTTCCCTTGGTGGTGGCAGACATTATTAACTTTTCATAAATGGTTTCCATAGTGCCACTGTTCCCTGCACCTCTGAGGGGACGAGGTTCTGGCCCATGGTCCTGGTAGGCCAAAAACAACTCTGCGACTGATGGCACCTAATGTTATGGCACTGTATCAGTGTAGTAGCTTCAGGGAGTCACAAGGGGCTTTAACCAAGAAAAACTGATTTGATGATTGGAACTTTCAAATGTTAAAAGACACTAGTAAATTACCAGCATTTGACCCGACACATTGTGAGTGCCTTGTCCATACTCGTCTCTCAATTCCATAAAGAGGGAGGCACTAGCTTGTTGGGAATTATTTTCTTCATCTTCTTCAGGCTCGGTAATACGAGAACTTTGCAAGAGTGACTGACCTTTGCTGAGTCCGTCTCCTTGCTCACTTGCTGCACATCGATGCTCCTCAAGCTGCTTGATTTATGTTATAGTTATATATCAGATAAAGAATACAAGGCTAAATAAAAAATACAGTTTATCATCTTAAATACACTACAGAATAGTACAAGAAAAATTTAAATACAGAAGCAAAATTTTGTTGTTAAAATATATGGTGTGTACAAGATACAGTACCTTGGTAAAGAAATCCTCGAAAAATCCAAACTTTCATATTCGGTGATGATTTTTTTTTAATTTGTTGAAGTTTTGTGCATTTAAACCAGGGTTGTGCTTACCTATCAGATTTTCCCTAAGCAAGAAGTGACAAACTCTAAATCAGATATTTATAAATTAAATAAATGTTAAATTCAAATGTGGCAATTATACAAATTACATTAAACAATAATATTTAAACAAATAAAAAATTTGTGTGCAATGAAACATCACTTTCTGGGCAGCACCTTGATTGCTTCCCAGCGCTTACAAAACACCACAGAGCTGTTCCAAAATGTTAGATTTGCTCAGCCTACCAGGTGCCAGGGTAGTTAAAAATTGTTCAACAATGAGATGAAAAAAACATGTGAGGATCATATATATCAATCTACTAAAGAGAACTGCTCTGATAGTCAAAAGAAATATCACCAAACAACTAGCATCTTCATGAGTAAGGTTTATGAATCTCAAACAATCTGATTGATAGTTGAAACACAAACTACTACTGCTCCAACTACGTCAGCCACCACCAAATGGAATCCTAGGTTACCCAACGACCCCAGCCAGTTACCCCCCTCCCCCCACACACACACACTATCAAGCCACCAGCGCCAACCTCATACCACACGGGGAATAATGGTACAAAGGGCTGGTATGGGTAGCTACTGAGGTACTGCAAAGAAAGCCCCATTTCATTATACTTAATACTATTTATATGCTGGCCCCCCTCAGTAGCTCCATGGAGCTTACTCTGAATAATAGATCTCAGAGAGGAGACTGGCTTATCAGAAATGGAAAACAACATAAAGAGAACCCATGGAACAAGGGACAAAGAAAACTGAATCAACCCACAAAAATTCAACCCAGACAGAACCATTAGACCGCAGGCAGCAGCAAAGAGCTGTAACCAGACAACACATGATGCACCCCCTGCTGAAACAAAAGACCTTTCCAGGAAACTACACGACACATTTTTCACCAGAAAAGAAGGAAAAGGAGCAACACTGCCCCCACTTCCCTGGAGAAGAGCATGAAACTCACCCACAGCAGCCAGAGGTAAAGTCCAACAAGAACACCACCTTCAGAAAGACACCACAAGCCAAATGAAAAAACTGTGAACCGAGATAAGGAGAGGGAACACCAAAACCTTTTCAAGAGACCAGGATAGCTCAGGAGGAGCATGAGCAGGCTGGAGGTGAAAAAAATACACGAGACAACTTGCTGAATGGTGCCAAAGAAGTAGTGATACTGAACACAAGCAACAGTGGCTCCATTAGTTCCAAATGATAAGAGACGACAGTATTAGATACGAAATGCAAATAGAGAAATAAAGCACAACAGAAAGACAGGATCATCATGACCAAAACTAAGAAAGATAGCAAAGAGCCAGGAAGAGGGAAAATGAGCACAACAAAACAAAATGATTCCACATGTTTTATGATCTTACTTCATAGCACTGCAAATTCAAGATAAAGACATTTGAGAGATTGGGAAGAAACATTGGGTACCAAATAAAACACACATGACAATCTGCCAACATAAACACATTGAATACATTTTTTTTTTTTTTTTTTGAGATATATACAAGAGTTGTTACATTCTACATTCTTGTACAGCCACTAGTACGCGTAGCGTTTCGGGCAGGTCCCTGGAATACGATCCCCGCTTCGAAGAATCGTTTTTTCATCCAAGTACACATTTTACTGTTGCGTTAAACAGAGGCTACAGTTAAGGAATTGCGCCCAGTAAATCCTCCCCGGCCAGGATACGAACCCATAACATAGCGCTCGCGTAACGCCAGGCGAGTGTCTTACCACTACACCACGGAGACTGTGTACATGACTGTGTACATAACACAAAGCCCAACTAACCACCAGGAAATGCTAGAAAGTGGCACAACTGAGGAGACAAAACCCAAAATCCTCACTCAGAGGGCAACCACAAAAGAACTTTTACAGAGAAAACCTGCGGGACAATACAAATACCGTGAAGGAAACAACCGATTCCAGAATAAGGGGCCAGCCACCCCATTGAGGCCAGCAAGGGAGGCAACAAAAATATGCACGATCCACTTGTCCAACTAATAGAAACTTCGTGAAAAGCAGAGAAGCACATCTGGAAATCAAGTAACTTGTGGGAGGCAGGGAGTTGTGTTTGAGAGCATGTGTTGCCTCTATCTTACTTTCCCTTCATTATTTACTCACAGTAGCATGAAATATATTGGAAGTTTAATGTCCCTTTCCTCGCCTTCTAAAAGAGGAAAAGTGTACATGTTTACCATTGTTTGTGAGGAGTGATGTCAGAAACTCCATCACCTCCAGCCTTACCTAGCCCTTTCTTCAATAAACTGATATTTTTAAATTTTCTGAATATCGGGAGTAATTGATCATCGCAGAACATTGAAAACACACTGTATCGAGATTCCACTGTTGTAATATAAATACTGTAACAGCAACGACAAGATTTCTTTAAAAGTGAGATACAGTAGATTCATTATAACACTATGAATGAAAATACCTGCATTACATAAAGTCTTACCATGCACAACCAGTTAAGTTTATCAAATTATTTGATCATAGTAATCATGCATCAATAACCAAATTACTTTCCATAATTTTATAATGCATGATCAAATTAGCAAACTATACTAACATTTCTCATGAGCAAGCTTGTTTAAGACATGCACTCTTATCTCAATACCAAGAGCAAACTAATGTTAATACAAAACAATAAAATAGCTTGAAACAATTGCTACCTGAGCAGTGAGATCCTGGGAGTGCTGCCGAGCCTGTTCAATTTCCGCCGATAACATCTCATTTCGAGCATTCAGCTCACTCACCTCAACACACTTCCCATCAACTTGAACCTCAAGGGACTGGATAATTTCTCTCAGGTCCCATATCTATTGTATAAAGAAAATCCCTTAAGTCAATTAGTACACAGTTAAGCTGGATTTAAGAGTGATTACAAATACTGTTAAGTGGAGATGTATTCCAATAATGTAAAAGTAGATGACACGTAACAGCACAGTGCAAGACAACCATACATAAATTAACTAAACAAGAAAAAGTTATTAAAACACATGACAAACAAGCACAATGTAAATGACCATTCATCTAAATCAGCAAATAAATTATATCAAACAGAATGAGCAGTGCTATCTCATGTTTTCAGTCAATAATATATACCTGAACTGTATATACAAAAACACAACTGCTCATACATATATACACATACTCAGACAAATTAACAATCATAAATCCCACAGATCACCAGCAAGAAACATTTAGTAAAGAGAGGAACACGACTAAAAACGTCAGGGGACTCAAAACTCACGCATGTTGTTTGACCAGACCACACACTAGAAGGTGAAGGGACGACGACGTTTTGGTCCATCCTGGACCATTCTCAAGTCGATTGTGATGAGGAAGTAGATGCAGGCAATAAATAGGCTAGAGAGAGGTGAGGAGCAAAGTGTAGTAGAGGAGATAGTAGCAGGAACTGCAGAGGGCCACGTATGTGTTAATGCAGACAGAAGATCAAGATAGAGCCAAACTTTTAGTACTGGGTGACTGGTTTAAAAACCAATAGATTCGGAGGTATTCGAAGCAGGAACCGGGTATATATGAAACGTTAAACTTGTGAGCCTCATTCTTGAGGCTACAGCATATCAGCAGATTAAGCAGGCCACAAGAATAAGGAAAAGGTATACCCCATCAACATTTGGCTTCATTCTCTAGACAAGAGGAAGAATCCTTTTTATCTAAAATATCTGAGCCATATTAGTTAGGAGCAATTATGTTTTATTAGTAATTATGACATGAATGGGACAAGAAAGGAAGAGTGAAGAAGCTGGACTTCAAAAAGAAGTACAATATATCTTAGGGAATTTAAGGGAACTTTAAGATAGGATTACAAAAGTGTTTTGCAAGAATAGTTAGTTAACAGGATGTATGCAAAATTAAGAAATCTATAACAAGGGCACCAGCATTTCTATACCAAAACAGATTTATGACTGGAAAACAGGATAAACAGAAATTGCATAAAAGCAACAAAATAGTTTGTCCCTTACAGGACAACAATGGATGAAAATACAATAGTAAGCCCATGGTTTAACAGACTTTATAACAAGAAAAATGAGACAAGGGTTCAAAACAAGGATAGAAATAAGCACAGGATAAGGGAATTCAACCTCAAATGAGAGAAAAGCTAGGAAATATGATCACTAAATATAAGCAAGAAATAGAATAGGGGAAATAGACAAGGAAGACTTATTTGCTATGGTAGACAAGTGCTACCTATTTAAATTGAAAGGAGGTAGGATAATGGGAATCTGATGGAAGCTGGATACTCGAGTCAAGTCATTTATAGGTAGGCACACTACAACAGTCATCCACAGCAACACTGCCTGAGCCCAGTAGGCCCATGAATCTGTACACCAGTTGATTGACAGTTGAGAGGCGGGACCAAAGAGCCAAAGCTCAACCCCTGCAAGCACAACTAGGTGAGTACAGCAACACTGTCTCTATTCCATAGACCAGGTACACAGTGCTTCTCATGAATTGTTTTATACTGTACCGGTTATCAAATGCATTATTATATTCAATTTTCACCAACAGCACACTTCCATCCACACTTGATCCAAACCATATTCTGTGTACTTCCATACTGGCTTCCAGCTTCTTCACGCACTTTTTCAACCCACTCTCTTCCCAGCTTGCCTCTTCTACCCCTGGCCTCAATTTCACAGGAAAACACATTTATAAATCTACCATCAAATGTTCATTCAACTTGCTCAAACAATCTCATTATGTTTTTCCAATTATATAACTTACTGACTTTTGCACTCTACATCTATTCATGGCATTTTCATTCCATCCTATATCTGTTCTCCTAACACCACACGAGAAGAAGTGAGGGAAGCAAGGAGGGCTGAGGCACATGGAAAGAGCACATTTCCACTTGTGCAACTGCAAGCAGGTAAGTACACACAACACACAATGCACATTTACAGACAACAAATAAGGGAGTAAATTTAATACAATTACTAAGTTACTAAGAAATACTTTTCTTGTTTATGGTTTTAGTTAAAATAAGAAATGTGACACATCAAGAAATTGTTACATGTTCATGCATGACTGCTCTATACATTTCCAGAAGGTGCATATACAGTACATTGTTTAAGTGCAGTACAGAACAAAAAACAAATCTATATAATTAATACAAGGAAGCACGAGACTCGCAAGTTGCTTAATTCTTAGACTACAGTACGTCATTACCTTATCAACAGCAGCTTTATGTTCGACTTGAATTTCCTCTTTACTGGCAAGAGCGTCCTGAAGTTCTTGGGATTTTTCCCGCAACTGTCGCTCTAAATTCTCCACCTATGATACAATACCACAGTTGTTGCAAGAGGAATAAATCTCACTATTGTCTTTTCATTAATTCACTGAGTTATATAAATCTAATTTGTTACTGTAATCAGCTGATTATCTTTATCAACAGTAACTAATTTCCACCAGTAGTAATGTAAAGGAAACTTCTATTATGCACAATATAGTCACGCATGAGCATGTCCAACATTCTACCAATCAATGTTCCCAAACAATCAAACACACTGTCAAGCATTAAAGTCCACCATAAGAAATTTTTTAAGGAATACATGCCACAGAAAACTGAACAATGAATAATATAAACAATTAGGCAAGTACAATGAAAGTTGTTACTGTACAACAAATAAGAAAATACGTATTTGCCAATATAACATACAAAAAATTATGTACATATACATTGTGTATGCATTATTTATATACAGCAATGGTCTGGTACTATCAGAGAGGAAGTCTTGCTATGCTCATCAAGGTTGCATGAGACAAATGACTGACCTTCCCAAGATGTGACCAACAACAATTGCCTAAGAAAAATATATAAATAAACCGTGTGAAACTGTGCTCAAAAGTACAAGAGTTGTTTTATTAAACTAAAAAAAAAAAAAAAAGTTTAATCCATCTAAATACAAATTCAATAGAACTTTGTACTTCCTCACCATAAAAAATGTAACATACTGCCAAGTTTATTCATTTTAATAATTTAATATGACCACGACATCTGAGAGACAATGAGACGATTTGACATTAAGTTGCCATGCAAGGAAAACTCCGATTTTCCATACCAACAATTATCAAAGATACAATGAACTAAGATTCCAAAATGTATACTTCAATACAAGGAAAAATGAACTCTGATCTGACTGTGATATTAGAATGGCACTTGGATGACTTTCCTCAATGTAATCTGTACTGGACCTGTCAGTATCCTGGGTGCCCTGTGGCAGCCCTTAGGGGGTCTCTTGCCCTATTGCTGGAAGGACTTCACTTTCTGGCCCAAGCAATTTTCTATTATTGTTATCCTTCTGGTTTGTTACAGTTTTTCACTTCAATCTACAGTTCACCATACAGAGCAAGACATTTCCATGCTTCCATTCCAACCCTTGAGTCCTTGATTCTCCTTTGCAGAGCTTTCTTCTTTCCACTGATAAGATTTTATTTGTGTGTGGGTAAATGCAGTACACCTTAGAGTGGCATGGATGCTGCCATATGGTGGCAGTTGATCAGAGTCCAAAAGTGCTATCTGTTAACTCTTGCAATGCCAAGAAGGACCTCGAAAGGCTGAGAGTTCATGAGTGACTTTCCCACACTTTAGGTAGAACCAAGCTTTTCTTAAATGGCTTCCTAGCACTGGTATAACCTAGCAAGGACTTTCAATTAACCCCTTTTATGCTGGTGGAGAATCTTGATGAAGTATCCATGTATATTGCTTAAACAAGAGCTTTGCATATACAGTATAAAGTACTTTAAAGTCTGCTAATTTTTTTTTATTAATTTCATTTTTAAATACTTCCAGTTAAGGTTAAATTAAATAAGGTTCTATTTGGGTAGCAGTTACCTGCTTTCGGACCCTTCCCTTTTATAGTTAGCCTCAGTAGTGCCTCCCATGCCAGAGGTTGGGTGTTCGAGGCTCCTATTACCCAAGGTTAGTGAAGTGTTACATCCATAGTAGTGTGGTATACAGTTTATATATATATATATATTTTTTTTATTTATATATTCTATTTATTCTGTATTGTTACTACACATTTAAGGATAATTTACTTGCAGGGTAATTTAATAAAAACATTATTGATATTAAGTACAGTAATAATAGACATCCTCATTCACATTATCACTACAGGAAGTTAACAAATGAAGAGCAGAGCTTTTAAAATGTTAAATTTACTGGTTAAACTGAAGCCCAAAATGACCCTCCCTATAAAACAAAGTAAATTATAAAATTAACTTTACCAGTAAGAGTTTAATTCTTACCTGGAAAATTGTGTGTGTGTGTGCAGCAACTCCTCACAAAAGAGACAGAACAAAAAATTATTTCATACCTCTTTCTCTAAAGATGCATGCTGTGTTAACAAGGTGTCCTTTTCACGCAGCTGATTAGTTAGCTTGTCCCTAGCATGCATTAGGTCCTCCATTTCTTGGTCACGTTCGCTAGCATGCTCCTCTAAGAACTGGCGAGATGATCGAAGCTGTCGATCTGCCACCTCCAGCTGTAGTTTTACCAAATGGTTTATTAATGGTGAAAGTAAACACAACAATAAATATACTGTATATGTAAAGTTCAATTGTATACAACATTTTGCTGATACAACACCATACTCCTAACCTGTTACTGTCCCTAAACTATGTGAATGATGTAGATTAGATTCTACATTTGTACATCTCCATATTTTCAATCTAATGAAGAGAGTGAAAAATGGAATATTATAGCACCATTACGAAGCTCTATTAAGGGAGTCTCCACTTTACCCTGAATAAGGGAACATGAAAAATTGAAGAGACCTTACATTCAAGAACAGTAGAATGATGTACCTGTTGAGTCAAATCTGCAACTTCAAAATTGAGTGCTTCAACTTTGATGTCATTATCTCGCACTACAACTTCAAGAATGCCTTCCAGATCCCCAACACGAGTGACTAGTTCATTGTGGTCCATTAATGACTTATTTTTGACGGACAAAGCAGCACGTACTGTACGAGAAAAAAATAATTACTCGGTATACACAACATGTACATGGTATTTATGATTATCAAGTTAATAAACATTTACTGATCCCATCTTTCACATTATTTAGGATGACATAGCACAAATTATTGTCATAGAGAAATGTAAACAAAACCTGTATGTCCAGTGCAAGGACTGTATCACGCAGACATCATGAGACTTTAAAATATTCCTTCACTGTTATATGCAAATTTCCTATTTATAACTCCTGGAATTATCAAACCCTCAATTGTTTATTTTTCTTACTTAAACCTTAAAGTGTGTTTATCATCAAGTGTTGATTCATGGGGTAATGTGGTTGTCATATGTCGAGTTAAACTATTATTGCCTGGGTTTTACACCAATGATACTAATATGGATATAATAGTAGCTTTAGTTCTATATGGATGTAGTAATGTTTACCTTGAGCCATGAAAAAATCCTGCTACTGTTTCATAATTACCGTACTATGCAAATGTGTTTATCATCACAAATGTTACTAAGCCAATGCAGTAAATGCCATGATACAAAATTCCATTATAATTACATATGTAATTATGTTCACATGGTTTTCACAACTTTATATAAGTGTATACCTGGTCAATCAATCATCATTTGAACATAATGTAGGTACTACAAAAGGCCTTTTGGCCTATATGAGGCAGCTTATATTTTTATTCACCTAAACTCATTCATATATGGACCTATTGGCCCAAATGGGGCAGCTCCTAATTATATCCATAATATAAATATGAGATGCCTCATATAGGTCAATAAGGCCAATATGTGAATGAATTTAGGAGAATATAAATGGGACCTGCCTACTCTGGGCTAGGAAGCTCCTATTTATATCCATAATATAAATAATAGATATCTTGTATGAGCCAATATGCCTTATGGAGCTTTCTTAGTCTTTATGCTCTTATTGATACATTCACTTATTCATACACATGGATGTATGCATGTACTGTACCAATAAAGACACGAGAACTACGCTAACTACGTAAGGCTTATTGGTACTTACGAGGCAGCTCCTATTTACATCGATGATGCAAATAATATGAAGGAGGGGAAACTACCCAGTTAATGGGGATATATCCCCTATTTACCAGATATGTTCTGTTAAACGGAAATAACTAGGTTTTTCGATTCTGTTGTTCAAGGAATCTGTAAAACGGAGATGTGGATAATTAGAGCCCACTATTTCAAGCAGAAATACTGTACCTCGTTCTCTTATGTCCTTTGAAGCTTCCATTCTTGCTGCATACTGAGTTGAAGCAGTTCCTCCCTCTTGTCCCTGCTGCCCTAGCTCTAATTCTTCTATTTGGTCCTTGGCAACCTGTTCGAATTTAATAAAAAGTTTTTATATTAAATAAGTAAGTTACGGAGTATTCTTGTTGCATGTGCACAGTATCAGGAACAAAATATTACATGCATTAAATGGAATGATACTTAAAATGGTGTTTTACATTTGAATAATAATTAATCTCCTTTATTTTTATTTTAAAAGATTTAAAAACTAATTTTCTTTTCTGGAACAAATAGAAGTTAATATTTAATTTCTAAGGCTTCTTTTACATAATTTTTTTTTGTAAATTACAAAAAGTACAACACAAACCATCAAAACTTTTCCTTAAATAAGTGTTTGCAAGACAGAAGGCAGACTGGACAAATCACAAACATTATGCAATCAAAATGAATAAAAAGGTATTAAGACTTGCCTGGAGTTCCATGGCAAGTTTCTTGCTGTAGTGATTAAGACGACTATTTTCATCATTTATTATTTTCTTTTCTTCCTCCAAGCCCTTCAGTAAGCCCTCTAAATGATGAAGCTTCACTCGAAGGCCCTCTGATGCCTGGGCATTCTGACATAGGTGTTTAAGGGCTTTTTTCAGTTTATCTCCATCTCTAAGTTCTTGAGGCTTAAGCTTAGTAAAATTCATCAAGGATTCATCTTGGCTCAGAAGATGACTGAGGCTTTCAGAGAGATCATCAAGATCTTGCAATGTTAATTTATTAAGCACATCAGAGGGAGATGAGAGAGTAGACAGACTTACAGCATCCTCTTTTACAGTTGGGTTGTCTTCACTGCGCATCTCAACTGACATAAGTTTCTTTTTAGCACTTAAAACAGCTTTAAAAGTCCCAGTTAAAAATGATTCATTTTTCTCTTGAGACATACTTGTGTGTGCCCTCCCATCCTCCGGAGGTTTACTTGATGTATCACTGGTGGCATGACCGGCCTCACACAGATGATGTTCACTCTGCTGACTTGGATCACTTAGTGTCTCTTTTGATGCATTCTCATCTTCCGTTTCTTCTCTAATAGTATGAGAAGAAAGCTCTTGGTTACCAGATGATACCGAATGCATGAAAATTTTAAACATTCCTGCCGATGCTTGCAGTGAAATTGTTAACTCCTGAACCTCCTTCTCCAGATTTTCCACAACTACACGGTCCCACCGGCCTTTCAATATAGACATCAATTGTGGATACGACTTTGTGAGTATAGAACGAACTTGTTCATCCTTGTCCACATCATCAAGCATTCCTTCACTCATTGCAGTACTATCAAATACTGAACCTGAGTTGCTAGTTAGTTCTGTATCTTCACCTTGATCAGCATAAACAGTTTTGCTAATAAGACCTGTTGGAAGAACGCTATCTTCTGGGAGCATATTCAGCCGACTAGCATCATTGTCATCTGGCATACAATCAGACAAAAAGGAGAGATCAACAATCTTGCCACTTGACATCTCTGGTTGCTGGATGTCACCATGATCCTCAATATTTACCACATTTATTTTGTGATCTTGAGACTTGGTAGTGTAACTTTCTGCAACACTGTAGTAATGCAGCAGCTGCAATGTCACATGTGACAAAAGGCCCACTGTTTTTTTGTACCAGTCCCTGAAAAATGGTAGTCTGTAGTATACCTGTTTTTTAGTAATGACATTAAAGCTTCATGAATTAGCTTCTTCTCTGTATTTTTAAGATGCAACAGAACCAAAATCAGATACACATTATTGTATTGACTTTTGTCATAAATCCCTTATCATACTTTTTGCAATTAATGTAAACTAAAAATGAGGCTCTGAACTTTTGTTTAAAGCAAAACTCCCAGCAATATAATTTGGCAAATCCCTTAAATGCAACTCCAGTGGCCTTGAACATGGATCTTGCTATCAGGCAGTGGCAACATAGGATACCACGCAAGGAAATTTTGAAGCTTTCAAATAGTGTTGTGCAGAGGGAATTATTTAAGAATATTCATTCCAGCTTGAAAATGACAGTTTGGAAGGGCTTTAATTTTAGTGGAAACAACTCTAATGATTAAACAATGTAACCAGAAGAAAGTGACAAATCTCCGAATACTGATGCCATTTAATGGAATTGAACTTGCGACTCTAATGGTTACTTCGTAGTATTTTCCAATGACTTCCTCAGCAATATTTGTACATTGCCCTGCCTGACTACATGATCCCTGTCCATGTAAGGGCTGTGACATCTTACTTGATGGAGCAACCAGAGGTAGAGCTCAGAACTATTACTTTAACACAGTAAGGACCAGAACTAACCTGTCACTGTAGAGGCTCTGCAGGTGCCGCTGGAATAGGACAGAGTTAACATCAGTGGCAGGTTCTATTATCTTGTTAAGGTTGCCATTTGCATCTTCCAGCTACACAAGAGGACAAGCAGGGGACACCAAGACGCACCAGAAGCACCAAAACAAAGGAGGTTACGTAACAGTTAGTACAAACAAACAAGGGGTTAGTGAAGGTGGCCAGGCAAAAAAATAAAAAAATCTCAATCATGCATATGTATAGAATACACAACACTAAAAATTTAAATGATAATGGAATCATTTTGGATTAGCATTATACAAGGAAATACAAATAAAACCTGATTGAGTACAGTACTTTCAATCACAGGGCAACATAAATCAAATACGCTAATATGAATACCGGTAAATGCTTATAAATAAATATAAGCTAATTTTTGTCAATAATATACAGTACACTTAGCCTCATGAAAAATTCTAAAGACAAAAAGAAAAAAATAAGCAATATACAAATGTATTCAAGTATATGAGCAAACTTAAAACATTAAAGAGCTTGCAGATGAGGAGTCACAATAAAGAGCTTCATCCATGGAGCAGATGGCAGCACCCATGAACCACCTGCAACACTCGACGGTAACACGAGAAAAAACATTTAAAAGTAATAATGTTGAGGTGGAGGGATGAGGTGATATGAAACCACAATAATTATATAATTTCAAATGAAACAACTCTCCCCAACACTCCCTCACTGACACACACGTCCAAAGAGACCACAGAGCCAGAGCTCAACCCCCGCAAGCACAAATAGGTGAGTACACATTAGTTTAGAATGTTCCAACTCTCCCACACGCTTCCTGTACAACACTACTAGTTGCCTATACAAGAGAAAATCTTATCTAACCAAATTCTTTTCATCTTTATATATGAGAATCTATAATTTGCACTTTGAGTCTTATAAAATCTAACTTCTAAACATATCAAATATGTATTGATAACTCATCATTATGCCATTTCCCACTTACAGGGGAATAGAACAATCATATCATAGGAAATAGAGTAATATAGGATAATAGCCTTAGAAGATAATGCACTCAAACCTACACTTGTCTATTCACCATATTTTTCACATGAGAGAGAACCCCTACACACCACCAATACATCTGCAGCACTACACCACACCTGCTTCATGTGAGTTACTCTAAGATATATCTGATATTCATTCACTCTTAAAGTGATTCCTCTCAGTCTTATTCCCTGTGAATAATCATCTTCACTGCTGTCATTCACTTACATGTGCATATGCAAATGTCTGTAATTGCACATCAATCCCCAATACCGGTGAAGGATCTCTAAAAGTGGCCTAAGTCGCAACAATTCATATGTTCTTACTGTGAAGAAGAGCTATTTTAAGATTTGTCATGTTTGGCAGGGTATTTGTAGAAATTACAGACTTCACAGTCAATAAACTGTTATTGGACTGTCAATAAAAGTGCCAGATTTGTATTTGGAGACAGTTCATTTGCCTGCACTTCGACCATCTACCTGAGTGACCATTGATAATTAATGTCACTTTCAAAGTGCTGCACAGGAGTGCCAAGTCTACCAATGACAACTAGTTTTGATTAGTTCACAGAGAGCCCACCAAAACTGTAACATAGTGACTAAGAAATAGAACATTCCTCCCAGCATCTTATAGAAACCTCATCCTGACTAGTGATTGTGGAGATTGCAGCCATTTTCCTAGTACAATAGGATATTAGCCATGTACCTCTAGCTTAGTCTAACAAGTTAACAGCATTACCAAAGTAGTCACCAGCAGTATAGAATCTCCTGCTATACTGCTCTTGTACTGCACCAAGCAAAACTTGAGAAAGCTCAGCTTTCAGAAGAATTTGACTACTTCACCATGTGGAGAGCATAAGATCGTTGGGCAGCTGCCTTTTCATAGTCAACATCACTGTATGAGAGTTTCCACCAAAATCTGTGTTCCTGTGACCATTAGTCATTCCCTGTCAACATCCCTGTTAACAACCATCACTGCAATCAAGTGACTTTAGCCACTTAAGATAACCGTACTACTCTGAATTAACAACTGATGATAACCGCTGCCTAAGGGTTAAAACAAGATGAGTTTTATCATGTGTGGCAACACCCAAATATCTGGTAAGAAAGAGCGATCCAGTTTCAATAATACAAAGATTTTCAAGGTACACAAAAGAGATAGAATTTTTTTTACAATACTTTGTCAATTTTGTTTCCAGTAATTAAAAACAAAGGGCCTGCTGTAATTCATTATATCTCATGCACATCAGAAGACTAAAGTGCTCTTCAGTAATGAGTGAAAGTGAACAATTGTATCCAGTGCTATAAATACATTAATAAAAATAAATGTTTATCAAAATAATGTGCAATCATTTGACAGTAATTATTCCACACACATACAACATTTAGAAATCAACCAGCAGGAAAAGCTTTGTGATATGCCAATAAAAAACAAAAGGTGAATTTCACCAATGCTCTATTCACAAACCTGGTTGCAGACTCACTAGTTACTATCTTCAATGAATCGATAAGACAATTAAAAGCACAATCACTAGTAGATGGCACTTGTAACACTTTACAAAAAACAAAACATGCATGAAAAACTTGAGCTTATCACCCCCCCCTAACATTTATTGCAATGGATATACATTTAGGCACATTTATACACATTCCTGGAACAGTCCAGTACACCGGCCAATTACACCTCCTCTCTCTCACGACCACTTGAACTATTTCTTCTGCACTTTAATCATTGGCTCTCCTACTTACCTTATTGGAATCTGTTAAGTCTAATACTATTTAACCCTTCCACTGTGAAATTTTGGGGGTGACCTCCCATGAACGACTTTTTGACAAAAATGTAACAAATATTTTGAGCATATGAAATTATAGAGTAAATGACAAGTTTGTGAAAAAAATGCCAAAAACTTCTAGGTGCTAAATTTTGTTTGTGGTAAGCCCCAGAAGGTGGATTTACCCCCCCTCCCCACTCAAAAAACAAAAATTGTTGTTATAATGTGTGAGTGGAGGGGCTAAGCTAGTTTGGCCCCACACAGAATTTTTATTCTTTTGTCACAGGCTAACAAATTTTTTCTAACGAAGTTACAGAAATACATGAAGATTATGGGAAAATGAAACGTACATTCTTATTTAAATGTATAGCTCCCTCGTGCTACAGCCACATGCTTTACGAATGCCTGTTATCCGATTGAGTTTTGTTTGGATAAAAAAGTTTGGATAACTGCTGGAGCAGGCAGTCTGAATAAAAATGTACAATAAAGTTGGACCTAGTTTGCCCAGTGACCGTACACAGGTGCCACTTGAGCAGTGTTCATACACTAACTGATGTCTCAGAAGCTTTCAACTCTGCCATGGCATTAGGTACATTAGAGTTACTTGGTAAATGGCAGTCTCCTGAGGTTACGTCACCACCATTAATCTCCACTTCAGTCAACCCAACACTATCATCATCCACCACCAACTTTTCTATCGAAATAACTTGAAGGTTATAGTTGATGGAGCATTGTTAACAAGGAAATCAGAACATATACTGGTGAGTACAAACAAAACACTGTTGGATTTCTGCAACAAAATTTTCCATTTTCCCCCCTAGCTTTTCAGAATGACTAACCACTTATCCGAACACAACCTGTCATCCATTTTGACTCAGTCCCAAGGGGTTTGGATAACACGTGGCCGATTGTACACAAATGTATAAAAGAAATTGTATTACTGCATACTTATACAAAAATATAAAAATGACTAATATATTTATACAGCAAACTCTGGTGACAATTACATTTTACAATACAATACAGTACTTGGTATGACTATGAACAATGCATTAGTATAAACAATAGATTTTCCTGGCCAATCACACACAAAGGAAAAGCAAAAGCACACACAAGCAAGCATCTTGTACCTGAGTAACTTGAATTTTGATGTTCTCAAGCTCAGAGCACAATGCATTAGAGATGCAAGACCTAACATCTAGGTCACGATCAATTTGAGCACGAAGCTGTTCCACTTCATCATCTAAGGCCATCTGATTCCCAGAAGCATGCACAGAGGATGTATTTTAATGGATATCTAGTAATGATACAGTACAGTTTAGAAGAAAAAAATAAGAGCTGAATTATTCTCGTAAATCATGAGCACAATGGTTTTATCTATAAGTATGGCATCTAATGACAGGGGACAATTTTATACCAAAATTTATTACATTTCTCTCACAAATTATTATAACTGTTGTAGACCCGCCCCTCCTACCTCTCACAATTTGATATGCTTTGTTAACTATATTATACAAGCTTATAAAACATGAAATACAAAAATTCCATTCTTAAGGTCAGACCGACGTTTAAAATAATTTGCACGAATGGTAGCAATGGCAAAAAGTTAAAGCGACGCGAACAAGTACAGTACTTGTACTAATGACTGAAAAATGGTCATCCTGGAAAATAGTTTTTTTTAACATTCTGTACAATTTATTTATAAAAGCATAATACTGAAATACTATATAACAAAATGAAGCAAAGGCATTATAGATTATAATAACCAATTATTGGTCTTTAATTACAACCTGTAAGAGACACAAGATCAGTTGCAGTGCCAGGAAAGGTAAGCATTGCATTTGTCGGGTTTGTCAGTTATGTGATGCATCTGACATTTCTAATCACTGAAGTAAGGGAAAAGTGCAAACTTATGCAATTATACACAGAATAAGTTTGACTGAAGGAATCAATAACATTAGAAAACGTATCGTCAATACTATCTAATACCAAGGAAATTCATAGCCTATTATATCAGGTGGCACTGTAAAGTGTCTACAACCATGTAACAATTGCAAGGAAAAGCATACTACTATTACTGCCGCAGAAACGCTTCTAATGGTAAATGAGTACAGCTACATTCTGACAAAGCAAATGTATTGATGCTTATATGTTTTATCCAACATAATATGCAAGAATTATATTTTTGTCTAAAAGTCCCCCCTTGATTACAGCTAGATCCTAGCAGACAGTGAAATCTAAACTCAATAATACATTAATAATAAAGAAAATATTATGATTACAAGTTACACTTGTTAATGAGAACCTAAATTAGATTATAATCTAAAGACATCATGGAGGGAATATATGAAGACAAAGCATATTTATAAAAAAAATCACACTACAGCCAGTCATATTTTTAAATGGAAGATTTTTTTTTTAAATTCAATATTAAATCAAACAGTCACATAATAATAATTTTCATAAAGATAAAAAGCAGTTTTACTGACCAGTGTCACCTGATCTCGAGCGGCCAATTGACGTTCTAGCCGATGGACTTCTATAGCATGTTGCTCCCTAAGCTTCATCAGTTCAGATTTATGTTGACACTTAAGCTCCTTCAGCTCAGTCTGATTTGAAGATAAAATTAATAATTTACTAAATAATAATCCCCTTCAAGCCAGTTACAGCCCCGCTCCTGTGCCAGGTAAGTCCACTACGGGCTCACCATAGCCTATGGTACTTGGAACTTTTCGTTCCAAGCAGCTGAATCTAAAACAATAATCACATTACAGCCAACTAAACTATACAACTAAACCGATTTGCTCACTAACCTGAATCTTCCAACCCATCCCCCTGATAAGATAGTACTTTTTGTAACTATGTGGACAATTGTACAAACATTGACAAGGACACATAGAAAATAGAATTTGGTATTATTCACTTTAAAGAGACCTGAAAAATAAATCTAAACCCAAACTTAAATATTGCTAGGTTTAGTACTGCACATACATGTTCTATATTAGGCCCAAAATAGGGTGTATAAGGCCTAGGAGATTAGGTTAGCTTACATTAGCAATTGTAGTGTAATAGTGACTACACTGTAGTGACCAGATCAACAATAAGAATCCAATCAGAAACAAGTTGATAACAAATACCAAACAGTATCACAGGTGGTCTAACAGGTACGTACTGAAGTAATGATATTTCCACTACACTAAAACAAAGGATTATTCACAATAGAAACTAATTTGTAGAAATGAAACTGTAAATAACCAAATGCAGTAATATATCAACACATTCTCCAAAAATGACACAACCTATAGTGCCTATTGATGCAATGTACAGTATGTCAAATATTGTATATTTTTTAATTTTATACTAATGTATATACTAAAGTATTGTATACACATTTATATATACTAAGTTATATACAATAGTAAATACTGTACTTTATACTAAAATATATACTTTAGCTATTCTGTATTTCCTTGATAATTTGGTGAAACATGAATGTTCAAAATAGTCATTTAATTTTCCTAGTGGCTACTTTTGCATACTTTAGCATATACTCAAGTAAAGCAAAATGTAAGGAAAATGGAGAAGATTCGCACTAGACTCACTGATCTCATCCTTTCAGTCACATTCAATAATATATATATATATATATATATATACTACAGTATATACTAAAGGGCATAACAAACGTAGAACAAAGCAAACCTAACCTGTCTTAATCCTAACACATACAATGTTAGGCTTAATCCTAATGTAACGTAGTCTTTGGCCTAACATAGCACATATATGTACTATATTAAGACTTGGAAAATGTTGTTTTGGTTGTTTCCCTCTTTCCAGGGGCCCCCCTACAACGTTATTAGAGCCTACAAAATTATTAGAACAAATCAAGGATTTTTTCCTGTGCAACAGTCCACATTTTGTACTTTATCTATAGAAAAATATGGATACTATTGATTTTGAATGATACATTGTAATATATACTCCAATACCAAAATGTTTACCTCTATATCTGTGCTTTTGAACAAGCCAACAAGCCTAGTCTTGAGCTCCTGCAGTGTGAGGGTTTGTGATTCCTTGTGACGGTTCTGTTCATAACTGTATTGTTCCAGCAGCTCCATATACTGCTGATCAACCCACGACACTTCTTGTGATAAAGTTTTTTCCAAAGATGACACCAGATTATTGCTGTACTTTAGAGCATCTGTAAGAAAGAGCATTACAATTTACTTTTAATGTGTACATTATTATTCTATGTACATAGCTTGCTGCATCACTTGTTCTGAGATAAGGTGAGTGATAATTGTTTTCATGTTCTGTATTTTGATTTCTTGCCTGTGTGGAAATTATATAAAATGCTGTACAAGTTTGTGTATAAAAAACTTGAATTTAAATAACTGTGCAGTACTTGTTCATTGATTCTAACAAGTGCTATATACTGAAGTCTACTTACAGTATAGTTGTGGTAGTGATATTTAAATTTCATTGGTTATTACATTTATTAGAGTCTTTACTTGATTCTTAAATTACATTGTGTGACATGCATTAAATTCTTCTGTTATAATATTCATTGATTTCCCTCCCCCTTCTATTATGGTGACTATATAAAAATGCTTTCCCTTAATTACTCAATAAAAGACAATCTCCCTTTACATCTCCTCCCTCATACAGCTGCTGCTGCCCCGGCTGCCAACACCGCAGCAGACCCTACAATGGGGGCGCCCCCAATCTGAACGACTCCTCCTTTTCAACCAACTCCAATGCTCCATCGGACAACATCGTCTTTTTTCCCAACGATGATACCATACCTGACAATCACGCACCTTCACTGGCTGTTGGCCCCTTGCTAAATACTCTACATAGATATCCCGAGTTACTACAAAAACGAGATGTGAACTGGACCACCAATACAACAAGACAATCGATGGAAAGGATTAGGAGAAATTCCCAGACCCCTACTGTACATACTGACACACAGTATATCTGTATGTAAGATATGCATATTGTAGTACAAAATATGAGTAGTATTATGTATAAAATGTACTTTTAAGTTAATATTTTTGGGTCTGCGGAACTGATTAACTCCATTTACATTATTTTTTATGGGAAAATTTGTTTCAGTTTTCAAATTTTTGGTTGAAAAACCATCTCTGAGAATGGATTAAATTTGCAAACGTAGGTACCACTATACAGTAGTTTGTGTGGAGTTCAAATAATGTTGATTGTGGAACAAAAAAATGCAAATATGGTAATTTATGGACATTCCCTATGAGAATTCTGCTTATCTGCATGTCTGGCTTATCCAGTAAAGGGTCCTTCCCATGTAGTCCAGATAAGTGACCTTAGATAGTATTCTGAAAAAATCTTAGCTCCACACATTAATTAGTCATTAAATAAGATGATGGCAAAAAAACATCCTCATGACCAAAATGGATGATACATGTAGAGAGGGAAAGCATGTACAGTATGTCAATTCAATATTGGCCTTCACCAAGGATCTTTCACCACGGGCCACCCCTATTTATGTATTCAGTCACAAAATAGACAACAAAAATTAAGAGCGTGCAATTTTAAGAAGTTGCTAATTTGTATGCTGCTCACTTGATTATCAAAGACCCCCCCAATCAACAAATCTGAAAATGAAGAACTGACGACTTTTTAGTTCATCCTGGACCGAATACCAAATGTTAAATTAAACTAAAATGTTTTTAAATAAATAAAAAGATGACGGTATGTACCTGGGAGATTGGTTACACTCCTAAGATTCTCCAAATGCTCTTGACAAACAGTATGTAACTTCCTTTGATTATCTTCAAGAATTTTGTGGACCATCATCTTCTGACTTTTGAGAATCTGAAGCTAAGGAAATATTGTAACCATTAGAGGACTATACTCAAATACAATAAAAAAATTTAATTTTCGTTCTAACTAGCTAGAAATTTCTTGAATTTATAGCTGGGTTGCACACAACATATTTCTACCAAACATTACAACCACAACTTGTTTTCCAGTATCAATGCCATATGACTGCAAAATAATAGTGCTACAATTCAACATCTGGATCATTACAGTATTTCAGATCCAATTAAAATTTGTGTGAAATCCAGTTTTCAAAGAAAGTGCCCATTTTTTGCCAATTTATTACAAAATTGTCAAGATTTTCTTATTACACGTGATACAATACATTTTATAGCCTATTCCAACATACAACTAATAAATATTTAATCAATGATTTTGTGTGATTACCCAGAGGCAGCAAAATTGTGATTATAATGTAATGAAATCTTTTAAACTTGTGCAGTCTACATGAACTGGCCTTTAAGTCCTCACTGCTCATGGTTAATGAGCATGAGCAGTGAGTCTGTATCTCATTGTCAGACATTACTGTCACTGTCAGTCATTACTGTGTCTCCGCTACAGACAGTAATTGTGTACCACCATCACCCAACTCCTCAGGTTTCAATGTGTATGTCTCTTCTTTCTACCACTCCTCTCCATTATATTTTCAAACTATATGATCTGCTTCCTTCATTTGTATGTCATAAAGAGAACTAGTACCAATGACACACCACTGCCACCCTCTTGCCTCCCTGACCTTCTTATTCTTAATCTATGGTAAGGAAGCTACACCTACTCTCGCCTTACATACTCCTACTGCAGAACATGGATTTAAATGCAGTACATATATTTGCCTTTTAAAATGCCATGCTTAAAAGTACAGAAACTTTGAACAAGTAACTACCTTTAGCACTACTGTGGGTGATAAATAGTATTTACTCAACCACACTGTTGCATGTTCCACATACCTTTTCTGACAGGGCCTCCTGGTAGACGTTAGTGGTGATTTCCATAAACTCTTGAACAAATTGTTGTTGAGCTTCCACTTGGAGATTTAATTCCTCTGGTGTGGAAGCCTTCGAACTCTCTGGATTTTCTTTTGCTGCTACTTTTAATGCAGTCAACTTTACCTTAAAATTGTCATAAATAATTACAATTCTTAATAAAGAAATATTATGAAAACCCTAAATAGATCTTTTGATATACCTGTATTTTTAAATGATGACTGGTCAAGGTGGAGATTACAGAGTCATCACTAGGAGAAACTGAATATTTTTCTTTAAAACATAAAAATTTATACAATTATCAAAAATGCTATTTTAAGCCCATTGAAAACTTTAATATTGAAAGAATTTTGAAAACTTTGGAAAAGCCTGGAACTGCTGGGGTCAACTCATTTTTCTGGGTTTGTAGTACTGACAGGGATAATGACACATCTGCATACTAAATTGTACTGAAGCTATATCTGTTTCTAATTGAAAAGTGGCAGCAAATACACAAAAATAATTAGGTAATGAAATATGAACATAGTGCTAGTGCATTGCCTTTCCATTGGAGACTTTTGGCACCATAGAGAGGGGGAGGAACTGCTGCATGGGTGATAGCTTCTTCCCCAATTCAACCTACCCTGGCTTTGCACCCCTGGAGAGGCCACTCCAGACAGACAACCCGAGTGCAACTCCATAATCTCCTGAGACTGATGGTGCCTACTACTACTACTGAACGTATGAGTTGCTATATATCTGCTTTATCACAAGCGTTCCGGGTATCACAGCCCCAAAGGCTCAGTCTTTGACCAGACCTTCTAGTTGATGGGTTGATCAACCTGGTCACTGGTGCATGCAAACTGACACGCATTGCTATCCAATTAATGCAATAAAAAAATCAGTCTTCTCAATGGGGCCTATTAGATGCAGGATATAATGCAAGGAATTTTTATGAAATATAATGTAAGCAATTTCAATGAAATATAATGCAAGGAATTTCTATGAAACGTCTATTTTCGTAGCACAATTACACAAACTTTTGGAGCTATCTGGAGATTGTTCTGTAAGAGTTTGATCTTTTATACCCCAAAACATTTCCATTTGCCCTCAAACATGGTACAGTAACATAATAAAAAATATATGACATACCAGATCATCAAGCTCATGCTTGATACATGATGTTCGCAAGGCCACAGCTGCTTCTAACTGCTCCACAAATTCTGTGAAAACAAATTTTCATCACATATATGCCAAAAACATAGCTACAGGTACTAACAAGCATGTGTGTGTGTGACACTTAAAATCATAGTTATTCTCAGTACGGTACTGTAATGTATTTTATATAAACAAAACTTTATACAGCATTTACCCATTTCTCCCAATCATCAAATGTTTAGTAAAATATAACTAATTTGCAACTCACCATTTGCAGCTTCTACGAGTGTGTTTCTGGCATTGATAAGATGTTCCACTTTATCTGTGATACTCTTTAGCTCTTCACTATGGACAGGATCATGGCTATCTTCCGACAAGGATATATTCTTGAGCAAATCGAGAAGCACAGTTGGTAAAGTGACTTGTAGAGATTTCGTTACATCCTTATCCAATTTAACTAGGAGACTCTTGACAACCTCCATGTACTGTCCCCCTACATTCTGGAAAACAATTATATACTGTAATAAAATGCGTAGTACAGGGCCAGGATTCATTAAGCACTAAGTGTGTCCACTTACAAAACCTGAATATCTTTCATCAATTACAGTGGCATAATTTGCATTTACAGTGCTGGTATTAAACAGTTTATGAGTTACAAAGCAATAAGAGGATGTTTATAACAATTTCCTTTTAGTGAGAACAAACCACACAACATTTCAAAGCTCATAAACTGTTTAATAAACACACTAAGCTGCCATGACTGATGAAAGCTGTGCAGATTTTTAAACTGGACACACAAGTGCTGGATGAATCCTCCGACTTTAAATAACACCACCAAATATGAAACAACAATGACAGATGATAATAGGTTTCGTTGGCAACAGACACCAACATGGACCAATAAATACCAACACTAACCAACGTAAGTCAACATGAATCATTGCACATCAACCTGGCCTATTACAAACCATAATATTTATTCAGAAAGAGGAAGCTAGCCATGGTGACCAAACCACAACTCGGAAGATGGTGAAGCAACAACATTTTGGTCTCTCCTGGACCATTATCAAGCGGTGTGGCCATTGATAATGGTTCACAACGGACCAAAATTATGTCTCTCTTCCATCTTCTGAGTTGTATTTTGGACATCATTTCTTCAGCCACATTATTGTGACTCATCATCTGCATATGAAAGCTAGCCAACTTCCAGTTTAATAAAAAAAAGGGGGCCATGTGTCCCAACTCTCAGCTCCTAAAAATTAGGAATGTGGAAGGGTGTGCTGCCAGTGCTTAGTAGGGTGTGCTGCCAGTGCTTAGTAGGGTGTGCTGCCAGTGCTTAGTAGGGTGTGCTGCCAGTACTTAGTAGGGTGGGCTGCCAGTGCTTAGTAGGGTGTGCTGCCAGTACTTAGTAGGGTGTGCTGCCAGTGCTTAGTAGGGTGTGCTGCCAGTGCTTAGTAGGGTGTGCTGCCAGTGCTTAGTAGGGTGTGCTGCCAGTGCTTAGTAGGGTGTGCTGCCAGTGCTTAGTAGGGTGTGCTGCCAGTACTTAGTAGGGTGTGCTGCCAGTGCTTAGTAGGGTGTGCTGCCAGTGCTTAGTAGGGTGTGCTGCCAGTGCTTAGTAGGGTGTGCTGCCAGTGCTTAGTAGGGTGTGCTGCCAGTGCTTAGTAGGGTGTGCTGCCAGTGCTTAGTAGGGTGTGCTGCCAGTGCTTAGTAGGGTGTGCTGCCAGTGCTTAGTAGGGTGTGCTGCCAGTACTTAGTAGGGTGTGCTGCCAGTGCTTAGTAGGGTGTGCTGCCAGTACTTAGTAGGGTGGGCTGCCAGTGCTTAGTAGGGTGTGCTGCCAGTACTTAGTAGGGTGGGCTGCCAGTGCTTAGTAGGGTGTGCTGCCAGTGCTTAGTAGGGAGTGCTGGCAGGGTGTGGTAGAGAGGCTGGCAGGGTGTGGTAGAGAGGCTGGCAGGGTGTGGTAGAGAGGCTGGCAAGGTGTGCTAGGAGAGGCTGGCAAGGTGTGCTAGGAGAGGCTGGCAGGGTGTGCTAGGAGAGGCTGGCAGGGTGTGCTAGCAGAGGCTGGCAGGGTGTGCTAGGAGAGGCTGGCAGGGTGTGCTAGGAGAGGCTGGCAGGGTGTGCTAGGAGAGGCTGGCAGGGTGTGCCAGGAGAGGCTGGCAGGGTGTGCCAGGAGAGGCTGGCAGGGTGTGCTAGGAGAAGCTGGCAGGTTGTGGTAGAGAGGCTGGCAAGGTGTGCTAGGAGAGGCTGGCACGGTGTGCTAGGAGAGGCTGGCAGGGTGTGCTAGGAGAGGCTGGCACGGTGTGCTAGGAGAGGCTGGCCGGGTGTGTTAGGAGAGGTTGGCAGGGTGTGCTAGGAGAGGCTGGCAGGGTGTGCTAGGAGAGGCTGGCAGGGTGTGCTAGGAGAGGCTGGCAGGGTGAGCTAGGAGAGGCTGGCAGGGTGTGCTAGGAGAGGCTGGCAGGGTGTGCTAGGAGAGGCTGGCAGGGTGAGCTAGGAGAGGCTGGCAGGGTGTGCTAGGAGAGGCTGGCAGGGTGTGCTAGGGGAGGCTGGAAGAGCGTGCTAAGAGAGACTGAATGGGCATGGTAGGAGTGGATGGTAGGGCTGAGATATGATATCTGTAGCTGGGTATGACTGGTAGACTTTACTAGGAGTGCTTTCCGGTGTGCTAGGAATGGATGGCAAGCCAAGGGTATGATATCAGTAGCTAGGTATGGTTGATATGGTGTGATGGAAGTGAATTTCAAAATGTGACCGTGCATTCTTCAGCTAAATTGAGTTTGCAGCAGCAATTTAGTTAGCTGATTTGCATACTGGAGCTTAATGAAATTGAATTCACCGCAAATAACCTCCATTTACCTTTGCTAACAGGAACTTTGATTTGCTTTTTGGTCCTCCGGGATATGTAATTGACATTACCAAAACTATACCTTGGGCATGATATGTACAAGTGAACATATGACGACACGAGTAGGAAATGAAGTAACCAGCACCCACACTATGCCCCACAACCCTCTACCAGCACCCACACTATGCCCCACAACCCTCTACCAGCACCCACACTATGCCCCACAACCCTCTACCAGCACCCACACTATGCCCCACAACCATCTACCAGCACCCACACTATGCCCCACAACCATCTACCAGCACCCACACTATGCCCCACAACCATCTACCAGCACCCACACTATGCCCCACAACCATCTACCAGCACCCACACTATGCCCCACAACCCTCTACCAGCACCCACACTATGCCCCACAACCCTCTACCAGCACCCACACTATGCCCCACAACCATCTACCAGCACCCACACTATGCCCCCACAACCATCTACCAGCACCCACACTATGCCCCACAACCATCTACCAGCACCCACACTATGCCCCACAACCATCTACCAGCACCCACACTATGCCCCCACAACCATCTACCAGCACCCACACTATGCCCCACAACCATCTACCAGCACCCACACTATGCCCCACAACCATCTACCAGCACCCACACTATGCCCCACAACCCTCTACCAGCACCCACACTATGCCCCACAACCATCTACCAGCACCCACACTATGCCCCACAACCCTCTACCAGCACCCACACTATGCCCCACAACCATCTACCAGCACCCACACTATGCCCCACAACCCTCTACCAGCACCCACACTATGCCCCACAACCATCTACCAGCACCCACACTATGCCCCACAACCCTCTACCAGCACCCACACTATGCCCCACAACCATCTACCAGCACCCACACTATGCCCCACAACCATCTACCAGCACCCACACTATGCCCCACAACCCTCTACCAGCACCCACACTATGCCCCACAACCATCTACCAGCACCCACACTATGCCCCACAACCATCTACCAGCACCCACACTATGCCCCACAACCCTCTACCAGCACCCACACTATGCCCCACAACCCTCTACCAGCACCCACACTATGTCCCACAACCATCTACTAGCACCCACACTATGCCCCACAACCATCTACCAGCACCCACACTATGCCCCACAACCATCTACCAGCACCCACACTATGCCCCACAACCATCTACCAGCACCCACACTATGCCCCACAACCATCTACCAGCACCCACACTATGCCCCACAACCCTCTACCAGCACCCACACTATGCCCCACAACCATCTACCAGCACCCACACTATGCCCCACAACCCTCTACCAGCACCCACACTATGCCCCACAACCATCTACTAGCACCCACACTATGCCCCACAACCATCTACCAGCACCCACACTATGCCCCACAACCATCTACCAGCACCCACACTATGCCCCACAACCATCTACCAGCACCCACACTACCAGCGCTCTCCAAGGAAGATGATATCTGGTATTGGCTTTGCCGATTATTTACGCTATTCTGTATTTTGCTTATCTGCCCGGTGATTTCTTCAACTGCTGCATCTGACACTTTATATGCGAGAATAATATAAGAGAGAGAGAGCCAGGGAGACAAAGAGAGCCAGCAAGAGACAAAGAGATCCAGCGAGAGACAAAGAGATCCAGCGAGACACAAAGAGAGCCAGCGAGAGACAATGAGAGCCAGCAAGAGACAAAGAGAGCCAGCAAGAGACAAAGAGAGCCAGCAAGAGACAAAGAGAGCCAGCAAGAGACAAAGAGAGCCAGCAAGAAACAAAGAGAGCCAGCAAGAAACAAAGAGAGCCAGCCAGAGACAGAGAGCCAGCGGGACAAGAGAGCCAGCGAGACAAGAGAGGCAGCGAGAGACAAAGAGATCCAGCAAGAGACAGAGATCCAGCGAGACAAGAGAGCCAGCGAGAGAGAGAGAGCGTGCGCGCAATAATCCAGGACGACGCAGGCGGGAACTAAGCTGAGAGAGAGAGAGGGAGGTAGGTAGGTAGAGGAGCGGCGGGCAGCCTGAGGACGCTAGTATCAGTGGAGCTGTGTTACAGTGTACACGTCGCCCTCACCACCTCCCTCCCTCTCTCTCTGGTAACCCGCGTCGCCTCTCTCACACTCCCGCCAACACTACATCAAACCTTCCATCCTCACGCGCATATTCAAGGTGGTGAAGCCTACGTACAATCATCCACACTACTTTATGGCACTTGGTTAAGACTTCAAGTCTGATCAGTAATTCAAATACGAGTTTATATTCTAGATTTATACAAATAACGACAGCAACACGAATAAATACTACATTTTTTCTGTATTATGACAAACTAAATCCCCCACTATTAACAATAACGTCCATTTTGCATTAGCAAAATGGGATAATGTAAGCAATTAGAGAAGTTTTGATACGCGCGCGCCAAAGTGGAGTCTATCTAGTTAAGCACAAGACTAAATTGCAGAAGGTTCAAAGGCAAGCCACCAGACTGGCACCCGAACCGAGGGGTATGAGTTACGAGGAGAGACTACGGAAACTAAATATCGCGTCGCTGCAAGCCAGAAGGCTCGGGAGAGACATGATCACCACACACAAGATTCTCAGAGGAATTAACAGTGTAAATAAATACATTATTTAACACAGGTGGCACACACACAAGAGGACACAGGTTGAAACTGAGTACCCAAATGAGCCACACATATACTAGAAAGAACTTTTTCAGTGAGGGATGTCAACAAATGGAATGCATTAGGCAGTAATGTGGTGGAGGCAGACCCCCATACACAGTTTCAGACGTAGATATGATAAAGCCCAAAAGGTTAGGGGAATCTCTACACTAGCTGGTTGAGAGGCGGGATCAAAGAGTCGAAGCTCAACCCCCGCAAGCACAACTAGGCGAGTACGTACACACACACACAATCTCCTACCCCACCCTACACACACACACACACACACACACACACACACACACACACACACACACACACACACACACACACACACACACACACACACACACACATTAATGAAATTCAAATCACGGCAATAATGACGCTTCCTGGTCCAAATGATTATTGGCTCCGGTAGGTTAAGTGGACGGCCTAGGTGCTGACACTGCTAGCTAGGCAAACCCCCTGCATTTGTTGACTTAATGGTAATGGATAGAATGGGCTAGGCGCACAGTGGTCCCCGCGAGGGAGGGACGCTCTATCCACATATGGTGGTTGGAGAGAAGAGTAGTGTCTCTACTCCACCACCACAACCCACAATTATCATCCATAACGTCATACCTGGAGCATACCTGTAGAAGGTTCTGTGAGTTCTTCTACTCCTCGAGCCCGGCACGGAGGGCAAGACTCGACTTATGATAACTTGGTCCAACAGGCTGTAACTTGGCGCGGCCCGCAGGCTCACATAACTGCTAAAATTGCTTATGTATCCTACTTATGTTCTCTATTACATTCCCTGGATACTTTGATGCCCTATTAGTGCCTTCTAGGTTACAATAATCCTCCCTCTCTGCCACAGCTTGGTTACTTCTACCACCACTTTCCCTATACACCATGTTTAACATTATTCCTATTTACCGTGTTATAAATGTTGGTCTACCGTTACCACCAGGATTACCACCATGTACATTTGATTACCCAGTTAAATAATAGTTTTATACTATAATAAAAACGAAACGCTTCGCGCGTCTGTAGCCTTGCAAGAATGTAAGAACAATATTATGTACTCTCATAACCCAATGTACCTTGTATATAAATACAATATTACCAGCAAGTTTCCTTCACAGAGACAGCAACTGTAGCATTACCAGTAGCGAGCACACGAGCAACATATTCCAACCTGTACAAGGTCAAACACACCACATCAAACACATACACATTACAGCCATTACAACTACTACATCCTTAATGAGAGTCTTGCTTAAAGCGACTGTGTGTGCGTGTGTGTGTGTGTGTGTGTGTGTGTGTGTGTGCGTGTGTGTGTGTGTGTGCGTGTGTGTGTGTGTGTGCGTGTGTGTGTGTGTGTGCGTGTGCGTGTGCGTGTGTGTGTGTGTACTCGCCTATTTGTACTCGTCTATGTGTGGTCCTGCAGGATCCAGCATTGAGTTTTGGACCCCGCTAATAGCTCCATTCTGGAGATACAAAAAAAATAAAAAAAATAAGCGAACGCACACGCACTGAACCTCACTATACCTCAGGAAAGGAGGAATAGAGCAAACATGCGGAACATAATAGCATGTTCGTTTGTGCGTACTTGCGTTCATGTGCGTGGGTGTATATGTATGTATGTGCGTGTGTGCATATGCATGTATGTGCGTGCGTGCATATGCATGTATGTGCGTGCGTGCATATGCATGTATATGTGTGCGTGCGTGCATACATGTCCATCTGTCCACGTAGGCAAACAATTTAGCACTCTCAAATTGCATTAAATCGATTCAAGATAACCTTGTGCACACCACGTAGCAATCCAAATTTGGAGACGGGAATGTAGACTATTCAGCACTGGGAAGGGGTCAGGATAAGGATTTGGGATGGGACGGGGAAGAAAGAATGGTGCCCATATACTTTTGACAGTCGGGGGATTGAACGCCGACCTGCATGCAGCGAGACCGTCGCTCTACCGTCCAGCCCAAGTGGTTGGACGGGAGAGAGAGAAGAGAGAGAGACGGGAGAGTACTGGTGTTCTGGAATAATTTATCATAGCCTATCCCCGTCACCAGCTGCATAGGTCGTAGTTTTAATGCCAGCAGCAACAGCTTCTGTGAAACAGAGCAATATGAATAAAAAAAACACAGTAGCGTTTCCACTCGCCCGAAGACGCCGTAATTGGTACGTATCTGTCAAGAGCGGGAGCGTGTTGGCTGGGAAGGTGGTCTGGGAACATGGTGTGCAGTGTGGGGGAGAGAAGGTGGCGGGTGTGGGGGAGAGGTGGTGGCGGGTGTGGGGGAGAGGTGGTGGCGAGTGTGGGGGAGAGCAGCTAGTCTACCATCTCCGTCACATCGTGCCTCAACACCTTTAACACAACCATTCTCCTGGGTACCGTCTTGACCAGACACGCACTCACCTAACTTGACCCACCAGCGGCCACACCCACACAACTACCTCAGCATATACACGTCCATTCCACCCACCCACACACACACACACACACACACACACACACACACACACAATAGTTAAAGCCAAATGGGTTGAACACCTAGAGTAATGACATAATAACAGACAATATGGTTTTCGAACAGGAAGATTGTGTGTAACAAATCTACTTAGTTTTGATGATAGAGCTACAGAGATACTACAGGAAAGATAAAATAAGTACTTGGAGTATACATTTAGTACATCTAGATAAAATAAGTACTTGGAGGGTCAAGTCTCAAATGGAATTCAATGTGAATAAATGCCATGTTATGGAATGTGGACTCGGAGAAAACAGACCACACTCAATTTACAAATTATGTGGAAAGGAATTAGAGAACTAATAAAGAACGAGACCCAGGGGTGGTTTTGGATAGTAAGCTGTCGCCAGAGGAACACAAAGAACACTGTGAGAGGAGCGTATGCGTCGCTTTAGAACTTCAGACTTGGTTTTAATTATATTGATGGTGAAATACTAAAGAAACTGTTCATGACTTTTGTCATGAGACCAAAACTCTAATATGCAGCAGTTGAATGGTGTCCAAATCTCAAGCAGGACATAAACTTTAAAAGGTGCAATGGCATTTTACAAAATGGCTTCTGGGACTGAAAACAAGAGTTACGAGGAGAGACTAGAGGCGCTAAACATGCCAAAACTAGGAGGTAGAAGAAAAAGAGGTAATATGATCACCCCTTACAAAATACTATCAGGAATTGACCAAATTGACAAAGAGAAATTCCTGAAACCAACAACTTCACGAAAAAGAGGACACAGATTCAAGCTAAGGAATCAAACATGCCGAAAAAAATTAGAAAGTTTTCTTATGCAGTGGTAGATGATTTGAGTAAGTTAAGTAAGACGGTGGTGGAGGCCAAAACCGTCAATAGTTTCAAAGCGTTATATGACAAAGAGTGCTGGGAAGACGGGACACCACGAGCGTAGCTCTCATCCTGTAACTACACCTAGGTAATTACACACACACACACACATGAACGTAAGCACGTATGACATAGGGAAAAATGGGATGTGTGTACGTATCTACGTACTAGGTGAGTACACACACGGACCGAGAAACGTGACACGAATGGACAAACACCACAAAGTAGAGGGGTCAACGCGCTCATCAGTCTACGGATCGGGCCAGCCACGTTTGATTACACCCACCCGCACCACCCCAACTCTCAGGCATGCCAACTTGGGCCTCTGTAGCCAAAAACAAACCGATAGGTAGAGTTACTAATCCAGTAATATATCAGTTATGGTGTAACAATAATGCTTGGGTCCACAAGATAAATAAAGTTATGGTTTAAGTGTTAGAAATTATGGTGGTGGTTCGGGTGTTGTGTGGCTACAGTGACGGAGTGATGATGGAGGAGGTGAATGGTGGTGATGGAGGTGTATGGAGGTGATGGATACGGTGATGGCGGCAGTAACCGTGACGTACCATGGCCGACCAGCACCTGGCTATTGATCCTTGTGTTGGTGGCCTCTCGCCACCCAATGTGCAGGAAATCCATCCCCTTTAACTGTTGCCCCATTACTCTCTGCCTCCCAGATGTACCCTCCCCCTCTCATCACCCCACTTCCCTTCCTTCCTTCCTCTCTCCCTCTCTCCCATCACCTCACTTCCCTTCCTCCCTCCCATCACCCACCGCATGTCACAGCGTAACCATTCACACGTGACCCAAAACAATGATGAGTATTACCATTGTAAGCAATACTGTCATTTGTCTGCAAATTGTTTTTCTTTATTACTAATTTTCTTTATCATATCAAACCCACCAACGTAACCCTTATAATCAGTATAAAGTATAATGAAAGTATACTAAACTATCATAGCAGTAATGCCTAAAGGAAAAAAAAACTCTCAGACATCATAATATTCTCTCATTTATCTGTTAAAAAGCTTCCAGAGAATAAATGTGATGTTGCCAACACTGTGTCTCAGGGGGTGACCCACCAACACTGTGTGAGAGGGGGTAACCCACCAACACATGTGTCAGTGGGTAACCCACCAACACATGTGTCAGTGGGTAACCCACCAACACACGTGTCAGTGGGTAACCCACCAACATGGCAGCCCAGATGTCCCTCTTGGCACACTGAACCATCTCTGAAATCGAGTTAAGAGTTTATTGGCTTTCATTGAAGGCCAATCTTAAGGAGTTAATTCAGTTGATGAGCGTGTAGGGAATTGACACTGTTAATTCAGTGAGCCATTTTCTAGTATGATAGTTTTTAGCCTTAGATAAAGTATACGTCTAAATGCGACGTGCTATTTATAGTATATAATATTATGCTATTCTCTCTGTGGTTGCAGAGGGAGAGAAGAAAGCGAATGTTTCAGAGGAGAGCAGGGCGAGTGAGAGAGTACAGACAATAGGGCGAATGTGAGAAATGGGTGAGAATAGGGGGTTGAACAGAGCAAAAGTGTGGGGGGGGGGGGAAGAAAGCAAAAAGTGTGGGGGAGAAAAGTGTAGGAGTGTGTGGGGGGGGATAGAACGGAGGCACCTTTTTAATTGTGAAAAAAATGCTTATTCATTATGAATATACAGCGCTTGGAAGGAATACGAGAACTTGGGGCCGGGCTACGAGGGCAGAGCAAGGACGCAAGGACCAGGAACTGGAATATAAGGATCAGGAACTGATATATGAGGACTAGGAACTGATATATGAGGACCAGGAACTGGGATATGGGGACCAGGAACTGATATATGGGGACCAGGAACTGATATATGAGGACCAGGAACTGATATATGAGGACTAGGAACTGAGATATGGGGACCAGGAACTGGGATATGGGGACCAGGAACTGGGATATGGGGACCAGGAACTGGGATATGGGGACCAGGAACTACGACATGGGGACCAGGAACTGGGATACGAGGACCAGGAACTGGGATACGGGGACCAGGAACTGGGATATGGGGACCAGGAACTGGGATATGGGGACCAGGAACTGGGATATGGGGACCAGGAACTGGGATATGGGGGACCGGGAACTGGGATATGGGGGACCGGGAACTGGGATATGGGGACCAGGAACTGGGATATGGGGGACCGGGAACTGGGATATGAAGATAGAATGAAGGAACAGTGACCATCCCCTCTTGGACAATCGGGGATCGAACGCTGACCCTGCATGAAGGCCATACCATCCAGGCCAAGTGAATGTTCATATGAAAGAGGAAGAATACAAGGAAATAAATGTGTCCTGAGAAAGGAAGGGAGGATTTGAGAGGAGAGGGAAGTGAGAGAGGGAGAGGGAAGTGAGAGAGGGAGAGGGATGTGGGAGAGGAGGGAGTATGTGAGAGAGGAGGGAGTATGTGAGAGAGGAGAGAGTATGTGGGAGAGGAGAAGTATGTGAGAGAGGAGAAGTATGTGGGAGAGGAGGGAGTATGTGAGAGAGGAGGCAAGATGTAACCGTTACAGAAGAACACGGGGGGGGGTGGAATGTGGGAGAACACGGGGGGGGGTGGAATGTGGGAGAACACGGGGGGTGGAATGTGGGAGAACATGGGGGGAGGAATGTGGGAGAACATGGGGGAGGAATGTGGGAGAACTATATAGTGTGCATCAGCTCCTGGCAACACGAGTAAGATTGTAGTAGTAAGGCGTTTACAGCAGGTGGGTGTGGCTGATCAATAGTCAAGGTGTGACCAGAGCGGTAGAGTATGTGGTGGTACGTCTATGTGGTGTACACCTTACTATGTGGTGGTACGTCTTACCTTGTGGTGGTATGTCTTACCATGTGGTGGTACGCCTTACCTTGTGGTGGTACGTCTTACCATGTGGTGGTACGCCTTACCATGTGGTGGTTCGTGGTACCTTTTCCTCGTATGCAAAAACAAGAACAAAAACTGCATCCAGCATTGAGGTGGAGTAGATCATCTACTCCACAGATGACAACAAAGAAATGAGAGGAATAATGAGGCTTCAGTACGATTCTGTTTTCAGTAAACCCCTGAACACATTGAAGATCAAATGATCCCAATGAATTCTTCATGAATGTGACACCAACATCGAGCCATATATCAGATGTCACACTGACCCCACTGGACTTTGAAGTAGCCATAGACAACATGCCCATGCACTCTGCACTGGGCCCAGACTCCTGGAATTCTATATTCATCAAGGAGTGCAAAACACCACTATCACAGGCCCTAAACATCCTCTGGAGACCGAGCCTAAATACTGGTGTTTTTGTTGATATACTTAAAATAGCAGAGATCGCGCCACTTCACAAAGGAGGTAGTAAAGCAGATGCAAAAACGTATAGACCAATAGCCCTAACTTCACACGTCATAACAATATATGAAAGAAGGGAAGGGGACTATCAGGAGTGCCAAGCCATTACTACTATATAGCACTTGGAAGGGGGTCAGGATAAGGATTTGGGATGGGACACAGCTACTCGCGGCTGCGAGTAGCTGTGTCCAACAGCCTGGTTGACCAGACGACCGACCGGGATGCATGCTTGGAGACCGGGCTGCGGGGCCGTTGATTCCCAAAAGCTACACAAGGTAGCCACAAGGTACGGTAGGGTGCGGTGGTACATCTTACCATATGGTGGTACGCGAGGGAATGTAAGGGGGGTGCGGTGGGAGGTGAGGGCGTGTACCACGAGAAGTGGGGTTGAAGATGGGCAGGCGCGGCGGATCCATATGCCAAGATATGCGACTCCAGTGGTAATTTGTGGTAGAATTCAGCAGTATGTGATGGCTCGATGGCACAGGGGCGGTGGGCGCGAGGGGGATGGGTGGGCAGGTGTGGTGATCGTGGGTTGTGGAGGGATAGGGATCAATACATCCCACCAGCTGACCATTGGCTTATGTTCCCTACCACCTTCGACTTCCCACATGCGTCTTCAAAGCTGACCTCCACCCCTGATCCCTCTTTCCCCGGACACCCGTCCCTGACATTCACCCCGGACACCCGTCCCTGACATTCACCCCCAACACCCGTCCATAACATTCACCCCTGACACCCGTCCATAACATTCACCCCCAACACCCGTCCCTGACATTCACCCCTGACACCCGTCCATAACATTCACCCCTGACACCCGTCCACAACATTCACCCCCGACACCCGTCCACAACATTCACCCCCAACACCCGTCCCTGACATTCACCCCTGACACCCGTCCATAACATTCACCCCCCGACACCCGTCCACAACATTCACTCCCGACACCCGTCCATAACATTCACCCCCGACACCCGTCCATAACATTCACCCCCGACACCCGTCCATAACATTCACCCCTGACACCCGTCCACAACATTCACCCCCTGACACCCATCCATAACATTCACCCCCGACACCCGTCCACAACATTCACCCCCGACACCCGTCCATAACATTCACCCCCCGACACCCGTCCACAACATTCACCCCCCGACACCCGTCCATAACATTCACCCCCGACACCCGTCCACAACATTCACCCCCTGACACCCATCCATAACATTCACCCTAACACCTGTCCCTGGCATCCACCCCTGATTCTGACCCCAGACACCCCCTCACAGCAAAGTATCACTTAACCCAATTACCACTCACTTGATTAAATTGCCTAAATCTAAACGCAATCTAAATTGCGTTTAGGAGCAATTCGTTTGATGGTATTAAACTATCTGGAGGGTTAAGGCGTTTGTTTGTTAGCCAGTTATTTGCTTTCGTTGCATGATATTTCAAGGACGTTCGTAAAAATATAAAATTAAGATGCATTTATAAACGCATCTTATGCATACCTAAACTCATGCTGGCTTAGGTACATGTGCAGATGTGTGTCATGTGTTCTATTAGTGTCTTGGAAACTCCTTTAAACCAGAGCATGGAGGTGACTTCAAGCCCACATCAGCTCCGGGTGCGCTCCACTTGTTTCTCACGTGCAATCCATACACATGAATCCTTTACAGCCGATTCATTTTGTGTTCCCAACTTTCATCTCTATCCTTTTAATCTAATCTTCACCTTAAAATCTGTTCCTATCCACCTCAGCTATCCTCCTTGGTATTTTGTATGGTGTGATCATATCACACATGGTGACAAATATATTACAAATCTAACAACCAATATTGGAAAATTCAGTGAGAATTTATCAGTGGATCCCTCACTCCCCCACTTGCTGGGTTTTATTTTGTTACAAACTCAATTTACATGGCTCAACCCAAAACTTGAATCAGTATACCATTTAACATTAAACAGGGCAGTTCTCTTTCTTACGCGAGTGAGTACATGTGTATGCACTTTGCAAGTGCATGCACTCAGCACGGGCATGCACAAACAATTAGGTAGCCTATATTGGTGGAGGGGAAGTAAAGGGGGACTTGTGAAGTGTGTGAAGCGAGAGGGGAGACATAAAAGTTACGGACAGAGGGGAAGAGATTGAAATGGGAGTCAGAGGGGGAGGGTTGGGTAAGAGTGGCTCTGCATGGGAAGGGAGAGCAGGGGAATATGTATTGTGGATGGGAGGGGGGGGAGGACACAGCTGTAGTGGATGGGAAAGGAAAAGTCAGCAGTGGTGGATGGAAGGACACCACAGGGAAAGATGGGAGGGGAGGAACCCCTCAATGGTGGATGAGAGGGGAGAAGACTGCAGTGGTAAATGGTAGAGAGTGAGACTGCAGTGGTCACCCACTAGTGGTGAGGGGGAGGAATGGTGAGGCATGTGTGGTGAGGGGGAGGAATGGTGAGGCATGTGTGGTGAGGGGGGAAGGAATGGTGAGGCATGTGTAGTGAGGGGGGAAGGAATGGTGAGACATGTGTAGTGAGGGGGGAAGGAATGGTGAGGCATGTGTAGTGAGGGGGGAAGGAATGGTGAGGCATGTGTAGTGAGGGGAGAAGGAATGGTGAGGCATGTGTGGTGAGAGGGAGGAATGGTGAGGCATGTGTGGTGAGGGGAGAAGGAATGGTGAGGCATGTGTGGTGAGGGGGAGTAATGGTGAGGCATGTGTGGTGAGGGGGGAAGGAATGGTGAGGCATGTGTGGTGAGAGGGAGGAATGGTGAGGCATGTGTGGTGAGGGGGAGGAATGGCGAGGCCTGTGTGGTGAGGGGGAGGAATGGCGAGGCATGTGTGGTGAGGGGGAGGAATGGCGAGGCCTGTGTGGTGAGGGGGAGGAATGGTGAGGCATGTGTGGTGAGAGGGAGTAATGGTGAGGCATGTGTGGTGAGAGGGAGTAATGGTGAGGCATGTGTGGTGAGGGGAAGGAATGGTGAGGCATGTGTGGTGAGAGGGAGTAATGGTGAGGCATGTGTGGTGAGGGGGGAAGGAATGGCGAGGCCTGTGTGGTGAGGGGGGAGGAATGGTGAGGCATGTGTGGTGAGAGGGAAAGGAATCTGGAGGAGGACTGGTTTGAGGTGGATGGATGGGATCAGGGTCAAAGTCCTCGTCTCAACTCCACATCACCTTTCAGTGAACTCATCTGGTGCGGAGAGAGGAATGAAAACCAGGGAGGTGAAGGAACAAGCAAACAAAGTATTGTAATTGTAATTTTAGTATCCACGGTGATACACTGTCTGGTCCAAGTGCTTTAGTTCCATCCGGTGTTGTTAGCTATTTCAATAACCTCCTGTACTGTTCCTTCTATATCCGTTAGTCTCTCATCTTGGGTCATCATCTCTTCTAACAATGGGAGCTGCTCAGGCTCGGTTGTGAACTCTCCATGGAAACTGGCATTCAGTACCTCGCAGATTTCCTTGTCGTTTTCCCTGTACGCCCCTTCTGTTTTTCTTTAGTTTTGTCACTTGGTCGTTCATCGACATTTTCCTTCTTATATGACTTATTAGAAATAAATAATAAGAAATAATTTCTTATTAGAAATAAAAAAGGCTATAACTTTATAGAAAGTAGTCAGACTTTCACGATAGATTTCATAAGTCCCGGTTTTATGTGCATTTGTATATGCACTCCCAGTGACAGTGGTGGAAAATGTCAACCTATCACAAATATATTGGTGTCATTGGGACGTGAGCATTTAGTCCCAAATGCAGGCTCTTAAGACACTCAAGTTCAGTAGGTTTTATATGTATAAAGCTATAAGAATTGGGACCAATAAGACACCGAGTGCTATACATGCTCAGGCTCATATTTAAAATACCCAAAGTCGGGGACAGGAATCCTGTGCTTTGGCTTACAGAGCTCCCACCCAGACCAACTACTGACTTTTCCTAAGGATGCAACCATTACACTTGCCTAACTCCCAGCTCCCATTAAATTACGTCATTTACTGCTAGATGAACAGAGGCATCTGGTGAAAGGGAACATGAGTAACCCTTTCTGTCCTGAACCGGGATTGAACTCGGGCAGGACAAACTCGATTGTGACCCAACAATTCCTCTAACGGCATTAACGTTAACATGAAAGAGAAACAATACTCACAATAACAAAAGTTCTATGCTGACTTAACTTACCTGAAAATAAGATAAACAATAATATAAGTCAAGATGAACAGACATAAATGAATGAGCATAAGAAATATAGTCATGTACACAGTACCAAGATGCAATTTTTTCAATTATGGACTATAATTCTACCTGGTCTATCCAGCAGACACTAGAGCAATCCTCAAGAAATGCAGAGCTCTGTAAGACTCTCCATCCTTCCCTCACTTCACCATTCGCATCCGTATCCTTGGCCAGGCACATCATATACTCATCCCTCACCCATCATGTCCCCATCCCACGCTTAGCACATTATATCCCCATCCCTCACCCAGCCCATGTCCCCATCCCTCACCAGCACATCATGTCCCCCATCCCTCACCAGCACATCATGTCCCCCATCCCTCACCAACACATGTTCCCATCCCTCACCAACACATGTTCCCATCCCTCACCAACACATCATGTCCCCATCCCTCACCAGCACATCATGTCCCCATCCCTCACCCAGCATGTATGATAAAGCATTAAAGAATCAAGATGATTAATCATACCAGGTAGTATATTGCCAAAATGTTGGGCCCAAGAGCTAGATCTCAACCCGATATATATAATTACCCAAAACTATAATTTGGTGTATGCTACCAACATCATATTTAACACTGTATATTTTACAGAATTACCTATGTATCCAAAATAAATACTGTACTGTAAGAAGTAGTGTACAAGAGCAGTGAACACACTGCAGAATCAGATTTCAATCTCGACAGTGGAACCGGGTGAAGGAAATCAGACAAGTCGCAGTTAGGGAATAGTGAAGCTGTAGGGACAAAACAGTGAACCAGCAGTGAGAGGATTGAGAGGCAGCAGTGTGGGGATAGTGAGGCAGGAGAGCAGAACCATACAAGGCGTGCTCCCACCAACACACACAGGATGACCGACGATGTGAGCTCCCCTTCGGTGGTGGCAGCCGCAGCTGCAGTGGCTGGATCTTCCACATCGTCAGCCAGTTCTGAGCCCTCTGTCAACCAGAAACTCTTCCTGGTGGTCAGTGTTGCCCTTGCTACAGTCTGCTTCTTCACCAACATTGTCCAGGTAAGACATGGTCAGTTCCTACACATAAACATGCATGTGTGCGCGCACAATGCTTTACTCCGTAAGTTATACACTTCCAATAAAATATCTGCTAAATTTAATCTGTCTTATGTCTGGAAAACATGGAAAAACCCATCTTAATAGAACTGCCTTACATTTTCTCTTGCTTTAAAAGGACATCCTTTTACAAATTAAAACCTTACGGATTCCCTGAAATTTCCTAGCACAGCACTTATCTGTAAACTAAATTTTAACAGGTAATCCACAATTTACCAAAGCTAATTTACCTGTCACTACAACTAACCAGTCCTTTCACCACAATTACCTCATTGTTCCAACCCATCTAATCCATGACATGAACCCAGCTTACCTATAACACCAACCCAGCTAACTAATAACACAAGCCTGCTAACCTGTAACACCAACCCAGAAAATCTACTATAATGTCAATCCAATCAACCTACCCCTCTAATGCAGCTAACTGTATCTACATCTCTAGCAAACCCATCTCCTATCTCGTTAATACATCTCATCAACCCATCGTGCCCACCATACCATCCCTGATAATGCTTTCCACCAACTTAACTGAGTACAGTACTATAAACACTAGCTAACCCATCCCTTCACCCAGGCAAGTACACCCACCACTCACACACCACAAGTACTGTACTGTACATCCAATAAACTATTTAATTAGCTTCCAACACCCCAAGTAAATTCATCCCTCCACCAGTACTGTACACTATTCATCTCTGCTTAATATACCTTCCACTCCAGCTAACCCATTCCTCCATTCTAAGTACACCTTTTACCCAAGCTAAAGCACACCCACCACCCCAAGTAAATACTGTACATATAACCTCAGCTAAGTACACCCAGCAGCCTATCCTTCTACTCAGCTAAGCACACCCAGAAGTACATCTAACTGAAGGTTCCATGTGTTGTCATGGCATAGGTGGCAGTGTTCGCGCGGCCATCAGCCATCCGGTGGGTGAAGAGTGTTCTACTGTTGTCCCAGGCACTCAGTGGGCTGGTGGCTGCCTTTGTCGTCGCCTTCCCCATACACGTCATCTCTGCCAGGGGAGGTAAGGCTCCCTAATTAGCCACACCACTAACCCCCCCCTGCATAAATTATTAACTTTACCCCCACCCTCTCCATACTTTGCTATATCCACTGCTCCTCCTCCATCACACTACCCCTCTTTTCCTCCTTTTTTCCCTTGCTCTATCCGACTCAACCCCTTCACTGTCCCACCCTCTCCCTACCTTATTTCATCCCATCCTTTTTCTCGTGTAAACCACCGTTTCCTTCACTATTCCATTATTCCTATATTCTAAACCCTCTATTTACTTTATAGCTCAATTTCCCTCACTCTTAACCATACTTCATAGTCTCTCTCTCCCTCAGGCCTACACTACATGTTTTCACTCTTTCTCTATTATTCTAACCCACATTCACTCAAAAGACAAAACAAAAAAACTGCAAAACACAAACACCCTTCCTCACCACTTAGCACCATAAACTTTTGCTGTGGTAAGTGATTGTGTTCACTCGGCAGGTTTTGGTCTGTGGGCAAGTGAAAAATCTGTAAACAGATGTGGGTAACAGAAAATATCACCGGAAGTGTTACATGGAAAGAAATGCTGTACCAGAATGTTTCCTTCAAATATAATAGCGAATATATTTTGTACATTGTGACATACTGAGTAAAAGGTGTGTAAAGTTACTTAAGTATAGTTACAGATGAGAGCTACTCTTGTTGTGTTCCTTCTCCCCAGCACTCTCTCATATAATGCTTTGAAACTACTGACAGTTTTGGCCTCCACCACATTCTCACCTAACTTGTTCCAACCGTCTACCAGTCTGTTTGCAAAAATGATTTTTTCTTATATTTCTTTGGCAGCTTTGTTCAGTTAATTTAAATCTATGACCTCTTGTTTTATTAATTCCAGCTACTATTTTGTATGTAGTGATCATAGTGCCTCATTTTCTTCTATCTTCTAGTTTTGACATATTTAATGCCTCTAACCTTTCCTCGTAGCTCTTGTCCTTCAGTTCTGGGAGCCATTTAGTTGCATGTTATTGCACCTTTTCCAGTTTGTTGATGTGCTTAAGATTTGGGCACTATACAACTGCTGCATATTCCATCTTTGGTCTAACAAAGGTCATGAACAATTTCTTAAGTATTGCACCATCCATGTATTTAAAAGAAATTCTGAAACTGGAAAGTGTAGCATAGGCTCCTATGCTACTATGAAACTGGAACGACGCATATTCAATCCCTGGGCAGAGTGGGCGATATGCTGTGCTCTACAATGTGCACATTTATTCATCCAGCAACAACTGGGGAGGAAAATTGTATGCCAGCCAGGCCCGTTACACCCTCAACCTGAGGCAAGGCACCTACAGGTTAAACTCAACATAGATTCATATTTTGCATCGCTGTAAATATATAAGTTATTCTTCCACTCTCCCTCTTACCACACCTGACTCATTTGGTTACGCTCTCATTTATTCCATCTTGCATACATACTCTCCCTCTCTCGTCATGCCATTGTCCGTCAATGCTCTGGCAAAGAGCATTGACGGATCCTGGAGCAGGTCATGAGAGTAAACGGGCTTTTCCCTTCTGCACCCTATTAATCCTACATTATTTTTTCCTGCATCCCTACCACACACTCAGACATTTTGTGCATATTACCTATAAATTCCTAATAGCACATATCTGAAGTTCAATTTGTGCTTTAAATGTATAATGTGCTCCCAAGATTCATCCTAGCAGTCTATATCTTTCACATAAATGTTCCACCCAACATATACCTCCTACTCATCTAGGTTTACCTCCACAAAAAAAAATCCAGTTTTATGTACTGTATATTTCTTACTCTACATGCCTTCTGTCTTCATCATCATCATAGTGCATAATATATATTATACATCCTCATTTACCTTAATCATATTCCCATGTTTTCACACTCAAGCCTTTCCCTACATTTCGTACTTGTTTTCATCTTGCTATCACCCTAGCTGTCAAGAGTTCATCACTGTCTGCATTGCCGCTGTCTCACCTTTGCCATGTTCCTCATATTACACTGATATATAAATCTGTCATTGTAGGGATCTAAGCAAACATTTATACCATGTTATCATCATGGTTAGTCTGTATTTCACAGTCAAATGCTGACAATTTTACCCCAACACTCCCTGTCTAATTTCTGCAATTGATATCTCAATGATGTAATCAACCTTTGAGTAATTAGCAAACATTTCATTCAAGGTGGTATTAGGTACAATAATAAAATTACTTGCAGAAACATGAAATAGACAGAGAGCAAGCAAGTGAAGTTTATTATATTATAAACAATTACTGCAAGAAGCACAAGAATGTGGACATGAATGTAATGTAATTTAGCTTAATATAATACTCACAAAAAGTATGGATAAGGGTGTTTCAAATGGAACAAGATAATGACATTTATGTGTACTTTAGTACATTTGTATTCTGTGTACATGGTAAAGGATCAGTGGTTGGCGAGGAAGGATATGCCGCCTGCTACCTGGGCCACTCTGCTATCATCCTCCTGACAGCGCTCACCTCACTCGGCACCTCAACACTCCTCCTCTTCCACCATTATATGAAGATTAATGACCCACGCAGGTAAGTCACCCCCTTTTCGTATGTAGTACAGTACCACGTCCTCACACATCTGCCACTGGTGAGTTACAGTGTACCAAAATGGCAAATATTCACATCCTTATAAAGAAATCCCTCCCAATATTTCTACATGTACTTTTTTTTTAATATTCCTATCCTCCTACTCCCAAATTTACTGTAATACACTCTTTACTACTGTCATTCATTTATTCAGCATGACCAAAACCATCTCAATACACTAAATCTAAAGACATGAAGGCTTGCATTTTTTATCTTCAATAATGTTATAGTTTGTTATTTCATTTAACCTTATAACTTCATACATGCATCCACTGATTGTTCATCTTCACTGTTCTCATTTACACATAAAGCAAAAGCCAAGTAATTAATAAAGATATTTTGATAATGGAAATGAAAACCAAGGGTGATAGCTGGTGAAGGAGGAAGAAAAGTGTAATTACCATACCAACGTGTAGTGACAGGATGAGAGCTATATTCAATGTGGCCCGTCTTCCCAGTACCGTACTCGTCATATGACGCTTTGAAACTTTAAATGGTTTTGACATGTACTCACCTAGTTGTGCTTGTTAGGGTTGAGCTTCAGCTCTTTGGTCTTGCCTCTCAACTGACAGTCTACTGTTGCACAGGTTCCTGAGCTTATTGAATTTTATCATATCTACATTTGAAACTGTGAATGGAGTCAGCCTCCACCACATCACTTCCTAGTACATTCCATTTATTAACCACTCTGACACTGAAAACATTCTTTCTAATGTGTCTGTGGCTCATTTGGGTATTTGGCTTCCACCTGTGTTCCCTTGTGACAGTACCACCCGGGTTAAATAATCCGTCTTTATCTAACCTGTCAATTCCCTTGAGAACTTTGCATGTGGTGATCATGTCTCACCAAGCTCTTCTGTCTTCCAGTGATGTGAGATGTAATTCACGCAACATTTATTCATAACACATGCCTCTCAGTTCCGAGACTAGTCTTGTGGCATACCTCTGAACTTTCTCCAGCTTCATCATGTGCTTGATAAGGTATGCACTCCAAGTTGGGGCCGCATACTCCTGGATTGGTCTTACACATGTGGTATACAAGGTTTTGAATGTATACCACATATGTAAAATCTTATACAAGATTTTTAAAGGCAGTTCTGATGTTAGCCAGCCTTGCAAATGTCACTAACAATATTTTGTTGATGTGGGCTTCAAGAGAGAGGTTCAGCATGATATCAACTCCTAGATCTCTCTCTCTGTCCGTTTCGTGGAGGACTGTCTCCCATTTGATATCCTATGCCTGGCCTCCTGTTCCCTCCACTTAGTTTCATTACCTTACATTTACTTAGGTTGAACTTGAGTAGCCATTTGTTAGACCATTTCTTCAGTTTGTGTTGTGGGTTGTGTTCCCAGCTGGTGAAGGAAGCATGTTGTGGGTTGTGTTCCCAGCTGGTGGAGGAAGCATGTTCATGGGGTGTGTTCCCAGCTGGGGGAGGGAGCATGCTAATGAGGTGTGTTCCTAGTTGGTGGAGGAGTGTGCTGAAGGATGGGGGGGTGTTCCCAGCTGGTGGAGGGAGCGTGCTGAAGGGGTGTGTTCCCAGCTGGTGGAGGGAGTGTGCTGAAGGGGTGTGTTCCCAGATGGTGGAGGGAGTGTGCTGAAGGGGTGTTCCTAACTGGTGGAGGGAGCGTGCTGAAGGGGTGTGTTCCCAGCTGGTGGAGGGAGTGTGCTGAAGGGGTGTTCCCAGCTGGTGGAGGGAGTGTGCTGAAGGGGTGTTCCCAGCTGGTGGAGGGAGTGTGCTGAAGGGGTGTTCCCAGCTGGTGGAGAAAGAGAGAGAGAGAGAGAGAGTGACCCCGCTGGTAGCTATTGATCCAGCCTCGCCCTCTTACCTGCACAAGCCACCACCTGCCATAGTAATTTACCCAAAGCAGAATTAATATGTAATATTCCAGCCCATTCACCTAAAATGAAAGCACTTTTAGTAATTATTTGGTTGCAAGTACCACTATGTAGTGGTGGCCCACCAAAATGCTGACTTTTGTATTACTAAATTTGGCCAAATGGTTACCTTTTTTAACAACATAAATGTAGAACCTAGTCTAACCTCTTCTAGGCCCATGCTTTATATCAGAAAAAAATGTTGGCTTCCTGTCCCCTTTAAGGTCTCTCTATATAGATGTTGGCTCGAGTACATTCATACATATGCTATATTAGGCCTAGGAATGTTTAAGTTTGATTTTTTAGCTTTATTTTTCCAACATTATTAATTTAAAAAGTAAAGGTGAACTTTTTGGTGGTCCATCACTCCACACAGTAACTATTTGGTCAAAAGTACCAATTACCAGTAGTTATAATTTCAGGAGGATAGATTTTAATACAGTACAGTATTCCTATTTCTGTTAACTTATTATTTTAAACATACACTTTTTTCTTCTTCTTTTCTAAGTACTGTATACCTAGGAGGAAATGGTATAAATTTCCCCTCCATATTCCATTCCTTATCTGCATCACCGCTCAAATTACTGCATAGTGCTAATACTTCTTAAACGAACACCGTCATTATTCTTCAGTATTTGTTGGCAAATATCATATCTACCAATACAATTCATAACCATTAAATTATTCTATACCTCATTCTACACATTTCAGTTTTTCTTAAAAATGGACTACTGTACTATTTTTGCTGAACCAAGGCCATGTTCACATTTTGTACAATCTCAAGAAACACTTGTGTTCACTTCAGAGTAAAGACTTCCTTTATATCTTTTGCTTCAGTATTATTTTCCACATGTTTCACTGCCTAATTCTGCTACATGTTTTGTTGCCCCTCTCTAGCTTGCATTATTCTGCTACAATGTTTTAATCCAATGCATTGCTTTGCATTATTCATCTAACGTGTTCTACTCTCCTTTCATGCAATCAACAATTACCAATCAATAATTTACATTTTTTCCTTCGGTACAACCAACTGATCCAACTTGCACACTAAACTTGGGATTTTCATCCATCTATTCTTCTAACATTTTACAGTATATTTTTTCAACAGCATGACTAATATATCTAACATGTATTAGAAGCCTTCAACAGAACCTGTTCACTGGCAACAATTTTATCTCCATGTATCTACCATTTGGAAGAATTCTTTCTGCCTCTTCTAAAAATCATTGTTTAAAAATTACTCCAAGACAAATCCACTTCAGGTTTATAACTGCTTCAATTACCATTGCTTCAGTAATTTATGAATAAATGTATTTCAGGTTCATGACAGCTGGGAGCAATGTGGTTGGCTGGAGTGTGGGTGTGGGAGCTGTATGGCTTGTGGCAGTGGTCGTATCAGTGCTACCTTATGCTGGTTGGAACTCTTGGGAAGCTCATGATGCACGTTGCCACTTATCAACACTCTGGCCACTCTCTTTCACCGCATTCCTCACATTCTTAGTGGGAGGCCATGTTGCTGCTGCACTGCTGATGTGGGCCTCCACCCGTGCCACCCAACTTAAAGCTATGGCAACTCGTACAGGAATACCACCAGCAGTTAACTGCCCTGATGCAGAAGAAGCTCCAATTGCAAATCATGTGTAAGCACAATGTTGTTTGAATAGAAGTACAACTTCTTGTACTTCTATTGTACCAATTGTTGTCTTGTACTAAATGTACTATCCCTTTTTACTATGCGCAATAATAGTATTCATGCACAATTCTTTTCAAAATTATGTAGATCAAATTTCTACTCAATATATATAATTCCAGGCAAGGAATACACAACAACAGCAGTGGCAGTGTACGTGTGGGTGGGTGGTGCGTAAGTGTGGGCTCCATGATACCCATGTTAGCTCATGTGGTGGTGGCATCATCTTGTGCTGTATCCTCCCAGTGTCAGGCTAGTCCTAGCCACTATCATGAGGAGGCTGCAGCACTTCCCTGGGCCTCACTTCTGCTTGCTGCAGCTGCTGTCACTAATCCTCTTCTCTACGTTTTCACTGATGATCAGGTAAGAATTAAGTGTCAAGAATGCTGTCATTAACCCTTAAACTACTCCAGATATAAACTGATAATTCTAGTAAGAAAAAGACCTCTTAAACTGAACCATGAATCACTACATAATAAACTTATCAATATCCAATATTTGAGGGTTTAAATATTATTCAATATATGCAGCCAAATTGTTCGGAGAAGTAATTATCAAATGAAGGGGCACCAAACTGGGAAAACTACGTAGCACCATCTTTGTTACTGGATATTCAAAATGCACTAAATATCCCTCAAGATGCAAATATTAGAACAAATGGATAGAAGTCATGCAATATTAAAGGTAAAAGATTTACCAAGGACTTTACTGAGGGGCAAATGACACCTAGGGACATTAGCCTTTCTGCTCCTCATAGCGATCAGAGTCGTTTCATTGAAGGCGTGCACAGCGACAAGGATCACTTTTAGGTCTAGCCTAAGGTTTAAAACTCATACAGGTACAGTACATGCGGCTCACATTCACTTTATCAGGTCTCCAGTAAACAGGTGCCACCTTGGAAAATAATCGTGGGTGTGAAGGCCCACGCCTTGGTTAAGACCAACCCAAAGATTTTGGCAGTATCCCTCTATAGAGGGTGATTACCATAAAGTTACAACAGGGGAGGGTCAAGGGACAACATGCCCCTGAGTAAAAGTCATAGCACAAATCTTTGGCGAAGAGAACTCGAAGCCATAATTGTGGCCCTAGATGACATGATATCGATTGTGAGCTGGAAATGGCATTTGCTGGGAAAAGGCAAATAAAAATAATTTATAATTTCTATTTTTATATTTAAATACATATTTTGTATATACTTTTGGTACTGTACTGTACATGTAAAAATCCACTGTCTTTAGTACAGAACAGTTAAAACGTCCTAGAATTCATTCAAGATGCTAATACACATTAAAAACGACACAAGCAATGTAAAAAAATATTAGATTCAAGGACTTTATCGAGAGACAAGTGACTTACGATACTAAAAAAAAATCAATTTCATAAAATAGTGTTCAGTATATGCACAAATTTTAAGTATTCATGGACGTGGGAGTTCAGTCCTCCTTGTCTCAAAATCGAGTCAGCCTTCTATATTTATGGTAATGGTTTGGAAGTAATTACCTAAGTGTAGTTACAGGATGAGAGCTACACTCGTGGTGTCCCATCTTCCCAGCACACTGTCATATAACGCTTTGAAATTACTGACTATTTGGCCAACACCACCTTCTCACCTAACTTGTTCCAACCATCTACCACACTGTTTGCAAAAGTGAATTCTCTTATATTCCTTCGGTAGCTTTGTTTAGTTAGTTTATATTTATGACCTCTTGTTCTTGAAATTCCAGGCCTCAGGAATTCTTCCCTATCAATTTTATCAATTTCCGTTACTATTTTGCACATGGGAGCCGGTCGGACGAGCGGACAGCACGCTGGACTTGTGATCCTGTGGTCCTGGGTTCGATCCCAGGTGCCGGCGAGAAACAATGGGCAAAGTTTCTTTCACCCTATGCCCCTGTTACCTAGCAGTAAAATAGGTACCTGGGTGTTAGTCAGCTGTCACGGGCTGCTTCCTGGGGGTGGAGGCCTGGTCGAGGACCGGGCCGCAGGGACACTAAAAGCCCCGAAATCATCTCAAGATAACCTCAAGATAGTGATCATATCGCCTTTTTTTCTTCTATCTTCAAGTTTTGGCATATTTAGTACCTCTAACCTCTCCTCATAGCTGTTGTCTTTCAGTTCTGGGAGCCACTTAGTTGCATGTCTTTGCACCTTTTACAGTTTGTTGATGTGCTTCTTAAGATATGGGCACCATACAACTGCTGCATATTCCAGCTTTGGTCTAAAAAGTCTTGAACAATTTCTTTAGTATTTTGCCATCCATGTATTTAAAAGCAATTCTGAAGTTAGAAAGTGTAGCATAGGCTCCTCACACAATTTTCTTTGAGTGGTCTTCAGGTGATAATTTTCTATCTAGAACCACTCCTAGCTCTCTCTCCTTTTATCAGAATACTTTAAGGATTTCTCACATAATTTATAGGTTGTATGGAGTCTATGTTCTCCTATTCCACACTCCATAACATGGCATTTATTCACATTAAATTCCATTTGCCAGGTGGTGCTCCATACACTTATATTGTCCAGGTCTTCTTGAAGGGCATGACAATCATCTAATACCAGTGATACCAGACACGTACTGTTATTCTTGCAACTTAAAATGAGGTGGACAAATGACATAATTAAATTGTTTTGCAGTGTTACCTAATTTATCATATGATTTATCACCGAGTAACCATTGCCAAATCTTTGCAGGTGTCATCCTCGACTCTGCTGCTATTGTCCCGAGTGTGTTGTTGGTGGTGTGAACGTCGTAAACAACGCTTGGTGCCCCGCCACCAAGAACCCCACGATGCTGAGACTAATGTGTACGTTACAAATGATACTGACCATTTAGTGTCTGACAACACTTAAGGCTTCTGATGTTTCAAAATGTCAGAGTTATAAATTCATTTTTGGTAACATCAAAGTTACATAAAGCCAGATTCTGCAAAGAATCACATGCAGGAATAAACTGCTGGCCACTAGAACTCTTTAAAATATAATTACATTACGGTACGATATATTCATGTTAGCATTCGGAGGAAGCAATGTGCAACTGCCCCAAAATATCCAGAAAAACTAAATTTAATTTTAAACTTTTGTTAAAAGATGAATGCATAATCAATATACAATAACTACTGATGAAATAATGAAATATAATGTATGCTAATAGCTAATTCATTAGCAAGAAAGCTAATTACAAAATTGTCCTGGGATACTTGCTGATATTTGGAACACAAAAATATTTTTACATTTGTAATTTACATATGAAGCAGAGATGTACCACTATTCAAAAAATTATTGTTTGGTACTGATCTATCCACCAACATATCCAAAAGAATAAAGTACCAGAAAATATTATATTTCAAAATGTACTCGATACCAGTGTTCTGCATTAATTAAAATGCACCACAAAATTATTATATGTATGTATGCACACACGTACAGTATATGCATGTATATCTGTAATGTATACACATCAATGTATCTGCATATTTGATAAGAATGTTAAGCACCACTTTGAAATCTGCAATGGGTAATGTATATTCACAAAGCCACTGCCACTTTGAGGAAGGGCATTAAATGCATGCCTTTCCCATTTTCCAAAGTGGGAGGATTCCGCTACTACAACCCAAGTCTCTGCCGATTAATGATGTTAATAATCTGCTCCTCTTGAAAAGCAGATTAAAATCTTTGCACTAAGGCATGTGTCTAGATCTCTATCTTATTGTGCGGGGAAAAGTCTGGCACAAAGAGCAACCATAAATAAATAAATAAAATACACAAGTATGAGCTCAGTGTATGTGATATCCATTGTAAACGCACACTAGATATATAGAGCTTCTGATAAAATATTGGACTTTTAACATATACAATCCTTTTGGGGTAAATTTTTTAAATATTAATGTACTACATTACAGATCAGAAAAATTAGCTCCAAAATAATCTATTGCCCATGGCTGGATGTGCATACAATAATTATATGTTAGCTCTAAAATGCTGCACAAATTATATAAGTTGTAATTATCCTCACAATTCTGAAAGGTTTCAACATTGAGTAAGCATGCTTTACGTAATACTGTTAAGAATCATGAGAGCCAGCTACCTTACAGTGTATTAGTGAACAGAAGCCAACACAAAGTGCAACACAGTACTTAACATTTGTTACGCATGTCAGAACGTACAATTCTTGTCAACAAAGGAAAGCTGATCAATATCATACCATACCCCTTTAAATACAAAATACTGAACAATTAATTCCTTAAAAGGATAATAAAGGGCACTTCAAACTACTATTTTGTAAACCAAACTGAATGATCTATTGCAAAGGAAACTTACAACTAGCAAGTGCCAAACAACATATCGATAATGCAATACAGTATTTTGTAATAACTTTAAAATTACAAAACTTCAACAGTGCAATCCCAAAAAATTACCTGTAATATATATATAGTGCTTCTATTCTATAACAGGTGCTTGCTAATTTATTTTAATGAAATGCTACAAATAGCATTACAGTATATGTAGAATACTGAAAAGGAAATAATTTTGTATAGACACTTCATTGCTCATGTATTTAATTACTGTATATGTATTCATTCACATCTCTAACCATACACCAAACACATTCCATCACATTTGTGTTCGTATCAGCGACCATAAACATTACCACCACAACTGCAGATGAATTCTTCAAAATACACATTCAGAAATATTGGTATGACAACATTCATGCCCCTTCCTCACCTTTCCATGCCAACCTCCCACAAAAATGACCCCTCCCACACAAGTCTTTTAATACTGAATTACAGTATAATAAATCCCTTTAACTGCACTGTAATATCAACAAGGCTTTTTTTGCATATACAGTACAGTTAAGTTTTTTTTGTGTGGATATGTGAAATATTCAAAGACTGATGTTGAACAATTCAGGATGAAAATTTAATGCATATACTGCATAGATCTTAAAGCAAAATTCCTGTAAAACTTTCCTGTAAAACTCACTAAACACTGTAAGGGGTTTAAATACATATTAAAATGTGCGAAACCAGCTTGAAAGCTAGCTTTAAATGTAATGTCTTCAAATAGCCTTTTATGTAATGATGTTTCCACTGTAGCTGATAGCATTCCATTTCAAGGTCAATTTGGAATTCAGCACCATATCCATGTGTGTTCTTAATTACAAAAGTAGATATATATGTAACTTTAAATGCCTTCTGCATATACAAATTTTGGTTGTTGCTTAACATTATAGTTTATTTCAGAAAAATCAGCATTGAATGTAATTAAATGCCAATTTCTGGGTAAGCTCCGGTGACATCCTAAAACTATATGCTGCAGTTATCATCTACTGGGTGACATCAGCTGTAGCACTATAGACGCCTAATGGGGACTGAAGCCAGAAGCTCCTCCCTCACATAGATGCAGGGAGCGATGGCATTTATTTTTGTCACCTCACCGGGAAAGGCAACCAGACAAACGAACATGCGCTAGTTCCAAGAGAATTCAATTCTTTGTTTACACAGTTGGGGGGAGTTCTTTTGACTGGTTTTGAGGCTTTGGTTTCTTTTGAATCCAGCAGTAGTTACCACTTGCTGACTTTCTGGTTGCCTTCCCCAACAAGGTGGTGAAAATAAATGTCATAACTCCCTGTGCCTCTGTGATGGGAAACCAGGTTCAGGCTTTGGTCCCAGTAGCTCTATGGTTGATGTGACCCAGTAGATGGTAACCATCTGAGCTTATAGCTTCAGAAAGCCACAAGGGGGGTGGTTCCTCTCCCTCGCCAGAAAAGTCTGTGCTCTCAGTTTTTCTAGCAATTGAAAATTCTATAGACTTAAGATATATAACTTATTGTACAGACGGAAAGCAATTAGAATTTAAGAAATTACTTTAATTCAAAAAATTATTATATATACAGATATTTTATTTGTTCATTCAAAAAAAATGAAAATTAATGTTGAAGTAATTTTATATTGTAATGTATTTATGAATCACAATACAGTACTTGAAAAAGTGCAGAGATGTAAAACTTTTTAGATTTATAACTAAATCCTCTGTTAAATTAAAGTACTGTATTTTAATTCTAGAATAGCGAGTTAAAAATCTGCAAAACATTAAAAAGGTGCTGTTATCAGGTAATGTTTCTACATGAATCCATATACTTAATGCCAAAAGCTTATCATACTAATAAAAATATCAATGTCTAAAAATGTATACAGTCTATGTCTACCATAACACAATCAATATGTGTGGAATTCTTTTAAGATTTAGTTAACAGAAAAAGTAGATTTGTACAGCATTATAAACTATATGTAAGTAGCGTTCTGATATTGAAAAGGATTAATTATTCCTGGACACACTTTGAGCGTAAAACTATTTGCCTGTGACTGTAAACCCCAACCATCAGTTCATAAAATAGTCAACCATTCTTCTAATGTACACTTTCAATTACCAGCTCATATCACATGAGCCGTGTTTTTAACTACTGTGTGCGCTACTGGAACCCACTATCTTATTTGAGTGAATTATACATAAAATGAAAACAGGTGACCTAATTAATGCTCTAAGGAAATGCCAGTTTCTGGGTGAGCCCTGTTAGCTCCCTGAAACTATCTTACTGATCGAGTGCTATACTAGTCGAGCGTCATCAGACGCCGAGTTCTTTATAAGCTTACTGGGGTCCATGAACCAGAACCTGGCCCCCTCTGAGAGGCAAAGGAAGCTATGGCCTATGAACACTTTACATTTAATCTTGCCATCGATCAGGGAAGACACCCAGAAATGTAGGCAAATCAAGACAGATAACTGCCTGGTTGAAAAGTGTGACCTATGCCCTCACAAGCACAAAAGAACTCCCACAGAATGCAAACAAGCAAAACTTCATCAAACTAATCCCCCCCCTCCCCCAACTCGTTACCTCCACCCACCCAGCTTCTGTTAGCCAGCTAACAGAAACTGGCACCACAGGCCTGCCCCGACCCTACAAAGTCCAAGTCCTGACCCAATGTTTCCGAGAGGGCCAAGAGCAACCCCCCCCCCCCACCCCCAAGAGAATCAACAAAACAGAAAGAAGCAGACAACTAGTTAAAGCCGCCAACAAAAACCGAGAAACACAGTCCTTAAGGAACAAATGAGAACAAAATGGTGAAGACTGAAGAGCCAGGGCCCAAGCCGAGTCGAACGAGAAGGATAGCACAGCCTGCCGATACACGAGATGGGAAGTGAAAAATATGGAAACCGCTTCCCAGAGGATCGGCGCAACAGCTTCAGTAAGGCAGACAACGCAGAAGACGACGAGACAAAGACCCCACCCAATGGCTCCCACCCTGCATCTTCTGAAAGCCAATCCGATGACAGTGACAGAAGACCAAGGAAATGCAAGACAGAGGCCAAAGACAGCGAGTCTGAAAGTTAACGGCCATCAAAGGAGCCAAAAAGAGAGAGAACTCGAGCATGCAGATGCACCAGACTAAGGTCACAAGGAAGTGCAGGAGCAAAGAGGCACTCATTGAGAAACCCCAGAGCCCCCATCCCCCTTCCCCAAGAATACCTGCAACACACAGGAACCTCCCGCCACTCAAGCGTGCGGGGTAAAAAAAAAAAAAAAAATCAATGACCAGTGATAAAATTTTATATGCTTAAATTACCTAACAATTTTGAACAAGTGCTACAGTTCATTCTCATTCATTCGTTCATTCTCTCACACACTCTTCAAACATAGAAAGGAAAAATACTTTGAATAAAAAATCTTGGCTTTAAAAAATCAAGCAAAGATATTACTTTAGGTATCACAACACAATGATACCTCTAATTTAATGTCAAGTTACATAAATGCATATTTCTCAAATCCAGTATTTAAGGATGTTTTAAAATTTACTACTATAGAGTACTGAGCTGTGTATTATTTTCAGGTTCAATCAACAGCAAAAATAGAGCATAAAACTTGTGTAAACTTGATCCGTGTATGTAAACGGCTTTGTTATTACGTTTAATTATTCCCCGACACACTTCATGTGTATAAAAATGTGTGCAATTACTGTACTGCACTTGAGTAAAAGATGAATTAAAAACCCAATCATTGTTACGAAACACCTCTAGAATTGGAATGTTCAAGTATTATTATTTATAATTAAAAAAAAAAAAATACTGCAGAAATACTGACTAGCTGCAAGCAGATTGTCGGAGATCACCAAAATACAAATTAAATCTGCAGGGATTTGAACCAATGCTAAACTGTTGTTTATTTTGATTTGATGAAAATATTTTTATAAATTATGATATTCAGTGTTCAGGGCAGCCACTTGTCTATATCATCATAACCAATAAACATAACCAGGCACGTCTTTTAATTATTTTTTTAAGCCTTCAAATAGGTGAAATCACCCAGAAACTTTAGTACTATTGCAATGACCATTCCTAAGTCATTCTCTTCTCAAATTAATTACTTAACCCTTAGACAGTCGCTATGGAAAAATAGGCATTCTTGCCTATGCACAAAAAATAAAAACTATTACAAAATTTAATTTTAATGCAAAACGTAGGAAAAAAAACAAAAAAGTAAATATTTATTGTTTCACTGGGTGGAGAAGCTCTTGAAGGGTGTGTGGTGTCTGTCTCTGGCACCTGTCAACTCCCAGTGCCCGACACTGCTTATGCTTCTTGTATTCTCCTCAGATATTTCACCGATTGTTTATCACTTGTTTCTCTTTATTTACAAGAGTATGTGTGTGTGTGTTAAATCACTTGAAAAATCACATAATTCACATAACACATGTTTCAACTGAGGATTGGTTTATCTGGTATATATGCCATTACAACCAGAGAGTAGTGAAAAGGACATGAACATACAATGGTGTTGATCTCTGGGCGATGACATATGGCCTAATTGGCACCATATGAACGAGAGTATAGATAAAAAGAAAGGCATAAGCCACTAATGTGGCCCACACACACGACACCAGGCTGCTCCTTGTACACATAGCCATGAAATGGCGGCAGGATATATTTCCATGGGTCCAGGTAAACTCCATTACATCCACAGAGCTATTATATCCATATTTGCATCACACATGTAAAACCCAGACAGTTATTGTTTAAATCGTTGTGCGATGCATTACCCCATGAATCAACATATAATGATAGTCCCTGTCTAAGGGTTAATGAAACTGACCACAGTCGCTAATGGAGGTATCTGTCACATATATAAGGATTGGTTGTGTGTAATATAAAGATGAGACTTTTTTTTTAAGAGGTACAGTGAAACTTTTCTCACTCATTCTATTTTACATTGGGTTGATGAATATCTTTTTTTCTGTTCCCCTCAGCAGCTCTTCCATACTTCATGTAATTGGCCTTCATAAGACACAGACCTCACACCAGATTCTAAGTAACCTTATGCCCTAGAAGACAATTTACCGTTTTAAGCGGTCTTCTCCCACTTTAAAGAGGTTTGGTAGATAAAATTCCTCAACTTGCCTAGAGGTAACAGGTCACCAGAAATATTTCAAAACAATATATTCACTAAATAATCCTTGACCATTAATGAATTGATTAACGTACCTCCTACTCCCTTATATAACGTAGATGATTTTGTTCAAGTGAAGCGTAGACAAATGCAATTAGTATTCAAGAAAATACGAGAACAACTGTCCAAAGCAACAGCCGAGTTCACTCTAGCAAGGAATGCACGAGCTAAACCCAATAAAATAACTATTGGATTTGTAGTAATGATACTTAACCAACACAGGTCTGGTCCTATGTACAAGTTAACTAAGAAATTTTTGGGTCCATATAAGGTAATCGAGCTTATTAAAGGTAACAAATACAGACTTAAGAACTTGTTAACAGGAGAGTATATAAATGAACATTTAGACCACATGAAGTTAGCTAAAATGACTGTTGACGAGACTGATGAGGAAGATGACAATGAACTTACCCAGACAGATACTCCTACTCGGACACCACCTCCTGTGGTTGACAGACCACTGGATGTTCAGCAACCCCATACTAGCAATTATAATCTTAGATCTAGACCTCTCGTTTCAACCGTGCACTCACCACATGTCCATTGGCTAGATGTTAACGAGGATATCTCTCAAGATGATAGTTTGTCGCATGAAGTTTCACCTGTTCCGGACCTTCAGTCAGAGCCAGAGTTGTATAGTGCTCTGGATGAGCTAGGTGTAGATATCCGCAGAATTTATAATTGATTGCACTCTGTAGTTATTCTGTTTGTTTTGAAAAAAAAAAAAAAAAAAAAAAAAAAAACTCAATTGCAGTATTTCTACCACATGTGTCTTATTATTACCATTATATATAATGTATAGTTTTTCTCAACTTTATTTTGTTATAAATTAGATGCCATTGTTAAGTCTACTACCATTTGTATTTTTACAGTGCTTGTCATAAGAGTTATTATTGTTCTAGCAACCACATTGTGGCCAGTGAATCCTGACTGCTATCACGCAGATGTTAGTCTTCTTGATCCAGGTCTTGTATATGCTTGTAAATATATTGCACATTATATATATTGTACATTGGTCTTGTAAATATATTGTATATTTCGAAAAAAAAAAAAAAAAAGAGAAAAAAAAAATTATCTATCTTGAAATTCAATTGTGGTTGTTAGGTCAGAACTTTGTTCTATTAATGTAATAATTGTTTAATTTTGTATGGTTTTCAAGCACATGCCATTGACACATGTTAATAATTTTGTTTAGGCAATACCTTGAGTTGTATTGTTCATATCTGATCAGTAGACTTACACATGTTCTTAATACTCTGATTTAATCAAAGCATTGTTACCATGATTTTCACCTATTATGATGAATTTTTTTTTTTGGTGCATATATGCCGAGTTGTTTGTATTACGCACACCTGATCTTCTTTCAATGTTTTATTATGCAAATTTCACATGTAAGCCATTATTGTATGCCACCGAGGTCCTTTCAGTATCATTGTAACTATATAGCTAGCCAGAGCTTGTCGACAAGGGACGTCGACTTGGTAGCGTGTCCGAGCGGTGTTATACTCAAATTCTGTCAGTTGAAATGTAACCAATCACAGGCAAGTAGGCCTCTGACGTCATGCCAGACAGAGGAGCATCAAGCATGCTCCCAGCAGCCTCAGTTATCCTCACAGACCCAGAGTAGGTGGACCTCGGCTGGCCAGTTATACACCTGTTTGCCTCACTCAATAAATATATACAGAAGCGACTACTGTGTCTACATTCAACCCGAACAAGGCAAACGAATAAATTGCCAAAATTGTTCTGAAGTTTACATTACCTCAAACCAAATACACCAACTGTCATTAGATGGCAGTGCTACCATGGAAACAAGAAGTGGAGGTAGAAAGCTCCTACTTCAAATTTACACACAGGAACATGGCACGTGTGAATGCCCCACAACCTCCCCAAGAACATGGTGCACTAGTAAATTAATGTTGATTATTCATGTTAATTCACACACGACCGCGTAAGTCACCAAAATTTACCCATGCATTTCAAAACTTCATCCAAATGCTTACCTGCATAACACCAATACCCTATTATCCAAAACCCTTATATTGCTTTTAATTAATATTAAGAATTTTTTTAGTAGGTAACATGAATGTCAAAATTCAAAGTACCTAATATGGACTCCATCCCTAACAAGCACTGAAGTGTCATCCTAATGTCCAGCCAGTTAAACTCCCAACACATTGAGGCTAATAGGTTTTGAAGAAAAATTCCTTGATGCTTACAAAATTTAAAGAATAGCATCTCTAAATGGTAATTCAAAGCTTTCCTTACAATGGATAACATTAAAAAAAAATCCTTTTTACAACCTCCCAAATAATATATGTACTGTATTATATCACAGTATCCTTTTAGCTTATTCACTATTATCTATACAAATGGAACCCAGCTTAACTAAAAACCAGATGTAATACTGAAAAATAATTACATTATGATCATAAAATCAGATAGCTTCCTAATATTGATTCACATGTCATAGGCTTTTCCTAGTCCACTGATTAGTCATCTGATCATATTTTATACAATACAATAATTAGCCCCTAAATATTACACCATAACAGCACTTACCTTAATGACGGCTTGTTGAATAAGCTTCATGGCTGCTTTCACATAAGCCCCACCATCCGAGCTCTCAACTAAGGTACCCGGCAATTTTCTTATGATATCACAAACCTGAAAAATCCAATCAGTTATAAATCATGCACTGAATGTAATTAAATGCCCTTTTAATTTTGATTTTTTTTCAATAAAGCCACACTAATTCAGATTCAAATGAATAATGCAGCAAGTAATACATATGACAATTATCTACTAAACCATGACCTGTTTACAAGGAATAAATAGGTTTTCTCCAATAGATATGAATGTCAAAGACACGCTAAACTTCTCATTAGGAATTTTTATTAATAAAACAAAGCATAAACTCACTCACTTTGCATATCTGTGCAGATATGAAGTCTGTCAATGAAGGATCATTCTTAATTTGATCTTCCCATTCCTCAATAAGCTTCTCCAGTTCCATTCCAACGTATGTTGTCACCATTTCTCTAATATCCACAGGTAAATCAATGTCTTTCTGTAAGGAAAAGTTCCATCAAATACCAGCAGTTCTTAACTAAACTTAAGTAAAACTATTACTTTTGACATTTTATACACGTATTTTATTATTTTAAAAAGTGAAAAATTATTCAAAACTCACTTGAGAATTTATCAATGATGACTGTAAATGCAGCTTCTCCAACCGAAAAAGTACTTTGTGTTTTTCTACTTGTAGACGAAGTTTCCAGTTCTCGTGCTTATACTTATGGAGCTCTCTCTCTACTTTCCAGTCTTCCTTATCACCAGTGCTTGTCGTAATATCACCGAATTTATCATCAATATCCTCTTTACAAATTTCAACACTTTTCAAATACTTAAGCTTCTTAACTTCTGCCTTAAGAGCAAAGTTTTCAAGTTCAATTATCATCTTTTCTTCATTTAACTTATCTGACTGTTGTAAAACATCTAGGAGTTGAGACATGTACTTCTTTAATTCTTCACACATACACTGAAGTTCTTCAGACTGCCTTGATACACAACTCTTCAAAAACCTTGAACAATTTTGGCTCTCATTTGATTTGGGCTTTACGATTAATATGTCAAGATTATTAACAACATCTTTCAACTTTTCAGAAGAATCACAGTTACCTCTCAATATAATAGCTTTCAATGATTTTTGAAGTAGATTCATTTCTTCTTCTTGCTTCTTTAAATTATCCTCTGTTAAATGAACAGTTAACTTTAGTTCATCCAGCTGTCTTTGAAGGTTCATCTTCTCACTAATATTTCTCTGGTAATCTTCCTGCTCTGCCCTAAATTTCACTTTTTCAGATTCTAATTCATTAAGTCTACTCCTTAATTTGAGCTTCTCATTCTCAAGAGATTTGACACTAAAATGCTGGTCATGAATCTTTGTTTTTAGTTGTTCTATTTCATTCAGCAGTTCCTTGTTTTCTTTCTCAAGATTATGGATTTTATCTTCCCAAAATTTGCTTGAATTTTCTATCTTTTCTGATGGTTTTAACCTAATTATAGTAGAAATATTAAATTCTTTTACATCTACTGACATTTCTTTTCGAGCATGTCCTTCAAGATTATTACCACTATCTGTATTGGACTCCCCTTCAATGGCATTTGGTTCCAAAATTGATGAAGTCGAGACAGAAAGGCCAATATCACTGGTTAACCTTCGATGTGTGGATAACTGGAATTCCCTATCAAGAGCAAGCTGGGCACTTGCCAATTCTGCTTTCATCATCTTGTATTGTTCCAACATTCTGTCACGATCTGTCTCGCATTCATTTTTCTCCCTTTCCATGCTGTCCCGTGCTATTCTAGTTTGCATCAAATCAGATACTAGAGCTTCCTTTTCAAGACTGGTATTCTTCAGAGCTTCTTCAAGAAAACTAATATTATTCTCTGCTTCCTTTAGTTTTTCCACCACAGATTTATTATAACCAATTTCTTGGAATCTAACAGTTATACCACTTGCTGCTTCTAGTTTTGAATCTAAACTTTGCAAAGTCTTGTTCAAACACTCACACTTTTCTTTACATTGCTCTTCTATTTTTTCATTATTAGATTCTACCGACTGCCACCGTTCAACCAATGCTAAATATTTCTCCCTAAGTGCATCAGCATTTACACTTTTATTTTCAGCTTCTTTAAGATCTGAATGCATCTGCAGTAATTTTTCTGTTAGAATTTTATTATCTTGTTCATGCTGAGCAAGTTCATCACATCTCTTGGTCAACTTTTCATTGTCACCTTTAAGAATAGAAATTTCTTTTTCAAGTTCAATTTTACTTTTAATTTCATTTTCAACTTTACTTTCTTCAATTTTCAACATTTCAGTACATTGTCTTAATTCATCTGCAAGGATGCTTTTTTCTGCAACCCAAAGTTGCTTTTCTTCCTGCAAATCTTTACAAATAACCTCATGCTCAACAACTAACCTTTTACATTCATCATGTTCACAAAGAATCTCATTATATATCTTTAAAGTTTTTTGATAATCAGCATTTAAATTCTCCTTGGAAGCTTTGCTTTGCAATAATTCCTTTGACATGACATTCATCTGAGAATTTATATTTTCCAATTTGTTCTCCAAGTTCAGCTTCTCTTCTGATAGGTTCTTCACATTTTGCAATTCCACAGCAAGCTGCTTCTCAACATTATTTCTTTTTTCAACCTCAACTTTCAAATTTGCATTCAATGTCATAGCCTCTTCCTTTGAAATGTCTAAAACATTTTGTAATTCACCATATTTTGTCTTCAGTTCTTCAAATGTCTGCTGAATCACATTTCTCGTGTCACATTCCTGCTTTACTCTGAGATGTAAATCTTTTTCTCTCTCCTTACTATGCTCTACTTCTACTTTCAGTAGTTCCTTCTCATTCCTCAGTTCAAGCAAAGAACATTCAAGAGTCTTGAGCTTAACTTTCTCTCCTTCCAGCTGTTCTTTAAGGCTGATATTTAGATTAGAAAGGGAATTCAAATTTTCTATAAGACTTGTATGATCTTCTTTCTGTGCTTTCTCCAAGGCATCAATTTGCTGGGTTACTTGAGAAAGTTCATAATCATGTGAAGATTTTATTCTCGACAACTCTTCATTGTGCCGCTCACTGGAAAAGAGAAGGAAAAAGAAGTTAAGTCCATACATACCTGATCATTACCCATTTCCCAACTCATGGGGTGGGGAGGCATCTGCCCAGAAAAACAAGATTGTGAAAGTTATGGTTATTAAAGAGAATTAACACTTTCTATTCATTATGTAATTCACACTATAAAGCATTATGAATAAATATAAACACACTCCAGCAGCACAACGCTGCCTTATAGGGCTACGAGTCATACTTGTTGAAAGTTGCCACTCTTAATATCACAGATTCACTACCTCAAACTTGATTTTTTCTAGCCTTATCTCTACCACCTTTCTCACTACCTCTTTTTTTTTTCTTTTTTTTTTGAGATGTATACAAGAGTTGTTACATTCTTGTACAGCCATTAGTACGAGTAGCGTTTCGGGCAGGTCCCTGGAATACGATCCCCGCCGCGAAGAATCGTTTAAATATTTATCATGACTTCATATTTCTGGCCTTCATATCCTACCTTTAAATTGACTCAAATACACACTCTTTACCACTGTATCAGCAATATTTGTTCAAAATGGCCACATCAACTCCATGGTCTCTCTTTAATCCAATGATTCACAAATTTATGGGTCCCCCCCCCCCATCTTCCCATGACATTTTCACACATCTCACATTGTCTATTTCTACTACTATCCCATTTACTGTATTTTTAATGTTCATGTTGCACCATTTCACATTCATACATAAGGATCTACACTATTACATGTATATAGAGTACTGTACTTTTTTAAGATATTTATCGGAGGTGTCCAGTTAATGTGTGTGCTCTTTGGTGTCAGAGGTGGCCATTTTTATGGTGGACTGAACTTTATTTTCGCATCACCTTTCCAGCTGTGTGGCAAGACCATTTGAAAAGTTACTCATCACAGTTGGGGCAACAGTTCAATAAAACCCAAAGATAAAAGAGGTAGTAAACAGCGACAAACATCCCAGTTACCGTGGTAAAAATCTATCTTAATAATGCAATCCATACCTTATCTGCTGCTTCACAATCGTCAGTTGCTGCTCAAATTGCTGCTGAACAGTAGTTAGTTCTATCTGATGTTTTTCATTATTTCGTGCCAGCTCTGTTGTTACTTCTTGAAGCTGCTTCATGAGAATCTGAATCTGAAAGAAACAATACACAATACTATTTTAACAAACTACAAAGCAAAATATTAAAAATAAATTATGCAGACCCTCAATCGTACATGGGGGATGCTTTCCTTAAAACTTCATATAGAACCAAAGTGCACACAATACTGTTATGTTTAAAAAATAATAATAAAGCTTTCGATCGCCTATGGCAGCATTTCCCAGTATCAATTATATTAAAATATAACAAATTGACTAAATACAGAGTGCAGAATATGAAAAGCAAATTTCTGAGCAGTACTCTCCATTACTCCATAAGGAAAGATACAACTGACGCCTGATTGCATATAACTACTGTAAGTTATATGCAATCACGGCAGGTTGCCAATTTTCACTGAAGTGAGCTTATCAAAGCATCCAAGAATAATCATAATGGTGCAATGGAGATAAGAAAATAATAAGTCCTCCCCAGAATGCAGCCAAAAAGTTGCTTAACCACTCAGCTGTGCCACTATTAGATATGACAGGCTCCCAATGTGAAGAATTTTTTTTTATTCTTATAGTGTTAAAAGGTATTCTCTCATCATGGAAAATTAATATAAATATTGTATGTAATACACTTTGGTCATAATGGGACAAGGAAGACTGGGAATATTCAAGCGCTGACCGAGGACACTATGTAACCCTATGTAATTAATCAATTTATTTACAATCCTATGTAAATACATCAATTAGCCAAGTGTAAATTACAGAATGAGAACTATGCTCATGGTGTCCAGTCTATCCTAAAAAATATTTTACCTTATTTTGTAGTTGCAGATGTTCAGATGACCAATCCTTATTCAGAAGACTATCTGTTGTTTTCTTAAGCTGCAAATTTAAGTTTTCCACCTGTCTTCTGTGTGTTTCAACTTGCTCAAGGTACTCTGCCTCTTTGTCATCTTGATTCTGTATACATTCGGCTAGTCTTGTTTGTAGCTTGCCTATCATCTGATCACGCTGATTAAGAGCAGACTGGAATTCTTGAATCTGCAGCCGAAAAAAAAATTATTTTAAAACCTACCACCATAATTTTATAAATATTTAATGAGTTTCCTTACTTCCTGGGATAGGACATTAAGAGACCCATTCTTTAACTAGCACCTAAGGAAAACCATCCTTGTGCTAGGATGGCACTTAAGGAAAGCCATCATCGCAGAATACCCCCATTTTTATTGTGGTGATTACAGTAGTGAAGCTTAATAACTTGATCACCAAACCATACATCTGACAATGAAGAAAGAACATTTCGTTCTGTCCTGGACCATTATCAATTTGGGTAAAATTGAATTCTTGTTGTTAGTATAAACGGTACCAAAAAGTTAAAGGGTAAGAGACAGAAATTAAAAGAAAGGAAAAAGATTAGTGTTTGTGTAACAGTTATATTTTCTTAAAAGTTAAATCACAATTGGCCACAAACCTTTGCATTGTACTGCTCAATGATTTCCTTTTTCTCGGACGATGAAACAGTACTCTGCAAACGCAGTTTGTAGTTTTCGTGCTGAAGAGCTTCAATTGTTTGCTGTTTAGCTGGGTATGAAAAAAATAAACAAGGCCAGTTGAATATATACTGGTCAGATACACACAACCTAAAGCAGACCAAGTTATTTATCAAAAAACAAAAATTCCATTATAAGAATACAAAACTTTTCATTTTAATCTCACGCATATACAGTATATAAAATAAAATGTGACTTTAAAAAAAAGTGACAATTTAATGAGTTAAAGATTACAAAATATAATTTAAAATTAATGACAACTGATTGCTACTGCTACTGATGTACAGTAGCACAAATATTAATTAAAAACAGATTTTTCTAATATTGTACTATGCTATAATTACAGTACTGCATATGGCTACATAAATTTAAAAATATAAGAGCAATGACTTACAATTGTCAAAAGGCAATATATATATATATATTTCTATTTAAAACATAAAAATATTAATATTCCTCTACACTAACCATCAATTTTGTCTTGCAATTTGTCTCCAGGTGACTGGACAGCTGCATCAGGGTGAATGGGATTGTTTTCCTCTCCACCCAACTGAAAAAAAGTTTTTTCCTTCTTAGTTAAACATAAATGTATAAACACTGTAAAAAAAACTTTAGCAATATTTATTATTATTAGTATACTAGGGTGGATCCAGCAATGCTGGAATCTAAAGGTTCCAAACTTAATGTTACAGGTAAATTGGTTTAACACAATTGTAGTGCATTTTGATGCAATAGTTCTTAACTCTGGAAACACGCCAATAAGCAAATTGGTTCAATCAATACCTAGATCATCTTGGGGACAAAATGACTTATACCCTAGTAATGTACATTTTACATTACTCTCCTTCAAGGCTACATTTTCTTGTTGGGGGAGCTCTTAAACTAAATACAGCACATACCACTATGCAATGCCATTATGGTTATCAGGTACTGTAATTTGAAAAACTTTTAACTTGGCATGTACCAAATTGTCAAACTTTCTGGGCAACCTCTTGTATATTTATTTTTGTCAGATTGAAAGTCAGAGAATGGAATGCAAATTTAATTGGCATAGAATTAACAGGTAATGTTACAGATGAGAATTTGTTACATACACCGTGAGTGTAAGTGGCAAGATATCTTTACAAACAAATTAATGTGTATGGGGTGAATGGTATTGCATTGTTATGAAAATGTTGAAGCAAAACTGATAGGGGAATAATTAATATACAGTACTGTACTGTGTTACATATAATTCTGTACTGGGTTTCCTTGTTTCTAGTTACTTGTGGGGATTTCAAAGTTTTCTTGATTAAACAGTATTTGACAATTCCTCAGCAAGTTACCCACAACGGTCAACTAACAACCAAGTTCTTAATCACTGCTAGGTGAACAGAAGCATTGTGTACAAGGAGACGCACCCAGCTGTCTCATCCTGCCCAGCATATAATAATAATAATAATAATAATAATAATAATAATAATAATTTATTTAGGAAAAGTACATACAAAGTTGCAGAGTTACAGTACAAAGATTGTTTGATTTAAAGATAGAGGTAGTACATACAATACCTAAAGCCACTAGTACACATAGCGTTTCGGGCAAGGTGAGGTGGGGAAAAAAAAGACACTAGACTAAAACTTAATAGTAATTGAGCTTAAAGTATAAATTGCGTTGAAAGAAAAAATAATAATAGATAAAAAAAGGGGGAACATAGTAGAAAATAGCCAATATACAAGTTGGTCAACAGCATTTTTTTTTTTAAATAGCAAGACATGGGTTGACATTTAGAAGTAAGGTAGGTTACATGGAGTTAATTAGGTAGTACTTAGTTTTCATCTTAAACTGGTTGAGAGAGGTACAATCTTTGACATGATTGGGAAGGTCATTCCACATTCTGGGCCCCTTGATTTGTAGAGCATTCCTAGTTTGATTAAGTCTTACTCTTGGAATATCAAATAGGTATTTGTTTCTGGTGTGGTGCCTATGAGTTCTGTTACAACCTTCTAGGAAGCGTTGAAGCCATTAAGTAATATAAGTAAGAGAAGCCATTTAACTCGCATGGTAAATAGATATGAACGACATTTAACAATGAAACGCACAATAGCATATGGGGGTATTTAACATGCTGTAAACAGGATAATTTTACCAGCACTAGCAATTTTCTGTACATTAAAGTTCAATAGATTTTTGGGTGTACCGAGACCTAGCCTAATCTAGATTAACTTCAACTCAGCCTAACCTAACAATGTAAACATTATATACAGTAGTTTTAATTATAATTCATTGTGTCAGGGGACAGGCAGCCAGCATATACATACAATACTACAGTACATGTTAGGCTTGAATCAAGGTCCCCCCCCCCAGGATACAACCCCCACAACAAGCTAACTCCTGGGGTACCTATTTACTGCTAGGTAAACAGGGCGCATTGGGTGTTAGGAAACGCACCCAACCATTTATCCCACCCGGGATTCGAACCTGGAATTCTCAATTGAGTCGAGAATGAACCCGACTGTACTATCGGGGACCGTAATTGGATTAAACTACATACTAAGTTTTTGTGTACGACTTATCACACACACAATCGTGAGACTCCTTACGACACCCCTTAAACACCCTCATTCTTAGCTACAGCCTTAAGCAAAATTATTGCTTTCTCTTAACAGATAAAACTATACTTTAAACATTTCTGCCTGAAGCGCCGTGTGTGTCAGTGACTTTGCAAGATTGTTACAATTTAGACCCCAGTGTTTGTATATTCTCAACACCCCAATGTACATTCTTGCATATAAATTAAAAAAAATAAATAAACCTTCATGTCTGTCACACGTTCTGGTTTCTGGCAACAGGAACAAAATAAACAAAAGCAAGACCAAAATATTGTCTTTAATGCCAAACAAAACACGTAACCCTTCTTTAAACCAATAAACCACGAACTAGCAACAGCGACATCAGCCTATAGGCCTGGCAGCCCAGCACCCTGGCCTAGGCCTACCCAGACCTATAGACCCCCCCCCCCACCCCGTCTCTCCTCCAGCAGCGCCTAGACCCCCATTCTACTATAAGATATAAAGAGGCAGGCAGGCAGGGAGGTAGCATGGAGGAGGCCCTGACCTGGTGAGGTAGCCCCGGGGCTCCAGGAGCCTCCATGACCAGCGAGCGAGGGCGACCATCCCCCACCACGGCCATCACCACCACTGTCCTCCTCCTCCACTCTTAAAATCTAAACAAACTCATATTACTTTATCCTACCCCTCCCTCCTTTCAAAATAACTAACTATATTAACTTACATACATTTTTACTTTTATATAGATTATATATTATGTATCTAAATCATCTTATAGCAGCAGGATTTTGAATATACACGTCACAATAGTTATTTACGCCACTGCTTAAGAAAAAAATACGAACAATTACTGGATAAATAATCTAGTATTTTTCGTATTATATTAAATATATGTAATAAAATTAATAAAGGAGTCTATAAGTAACAAAATAAATTACATAATATAAACAGATAATTATTATATTTTGAGAAAGTTTCAAGGAGCGGAGATAAGGATATACCGCATGAATTATTTTTATATAAATAACTTCACTACAGAGTAAATAATAAATAAATAAAGAGCGGAATGTTAATGTAGTGATGAAAATATTAATGCTAAAGAAATTTAGCATTAATTTAGCATTCTAACACATGAGTGTCTCCACAGGAGAGCAGTGACCTGACACTTGAGTGCCTCCACAGCGGAGTAGTGTCCTGACACTTGAGTGCCTCTACAGCGGAGTAGTGCCCTGACACTTGAGTGCCTCCACAGCGGAGTAGTGTCCTGACACTTGAGTGCCTCTACAGCGGAGTAGTGCCCTGACACTTGAGTGCCTCTACAGCGGAGTAGTGCCCTGACACTTGAGTGCCTCTACAGCAGAGCAGTGCCCTGACACTTGAGTGCCTCCAGAGCGGAGCAGTGCCCTGACACTTGAGTGCCTCTACAGCAGAGCAGTGCCCTGACACTTGAGTGCCTCTACAGCAGAGCAGTGCCCTGACACTTGAGTGCCTCCACAGCGGAGCAGTGCCCCTGACACTTGAGTGCCTCCACAGCGGAGCAGTGCCCTGACACCTGAGTGCCTCTACAGCAGAGCAGTGCCCTGACACTTGAGTGCCTCTACAGCAGAGCAGTGCCCTGACACTTGAGTGCCTCTACAGCAGAGCAGTGCCCTGACACTTGAGTGCCTCTACAGCAGAGCAGTGCCTCATCAAGTGTCACAACGCAGCTTCTGATTAGTGTACCAGCACCTATGTGTCTGCTCCTGAGTGCCTCAGTGCTTGATTGTCTTTATGGCACCTGAGTGCCTAGTCTCCTGAGTGTCTCAGTGTCTCTGCTGTCGAGTGCCTACCAGTTCCTGAGTGCACCATTGCACATCTGCCTCAGCACCTGTTGAGTGTCTTGGCTCTAAAGTGCCTCAGAACCTGATCGAGCGTCTCTGCTCCTGAGTTTCTCAGTACCTGAGTGTCACAGCTCCTGAGTGTCTCAGTACCTGAGTGTCACAGCTCCTGAGTGTCTCAGTACCTGAGTATCACAGCTCCTGAGTGTCACAGCTCCTGTGTGTCACAGCTGAGTGTCTTAGTACCTGAGTGTCACATTTCCTGAGTGCCTACAGTTAAAGTGGATGTGTACACAATTATTAAGAATAAGAAAAGGAGTGCTTATTTAGCCTTCTACAATAGTATATAAAACACAATGTATAATTAAGAACAAAAAACATACAGTAGCTGTACAATGAAGTGTGCCAATACAAATGAAGGTATTAACTTAAGTATAGAAGTCTTATTAACATATAAGTTTCTTAGTGCACAATTTTTTTGGCTCAGAGTAAATTGGAAGTGAGACAACTTGTCCTGATGCTAAATGTACTTTTTTATATTTTATTAACAAGCCAAAGTAACACAAACAAGGAGTTACAAGTTCAACAAGCCACAATGTAGGGCTGAGAACAGGGAGATGCTTTTTCACTCACAGGGTTATTAACCCATGGAACCGCCTACCCGACTAACATGCATAGCGTTTCGGGCAGGTCCTTAATCTAACAGATAGTTTTAATTAGGTAATTTGTAGCAAAAATTTAAGAATATTAACAGGTACATTGTAAGAAAATGTGAAGATTATTAATAGGTACATTGTAGTAAAATTTGAGGATTATCAATAGGTACATTGTAGCATAATTTGATTTCTTTGTAAGGCTCCAATATCATTATTATTTCCCACTTCTTTACCATATATCTTTGTGTCATCTGCAAATTTGATGATGTGGTTTGTAATATTCTCATATGTCATTGATGTAAATGACAAAAAGGGTTAGCCCCAAAATTGACCCCTGTGGTACCCCACTTACCACATTTCTCCAGTCAGATTTGGAACCTTTTAGTATGACCCTATGTTTTCTTTGTTTCAACCATTGTTTTATCAATTGTAGTATTCTACCATTTATTCCATGAGGCTGTAATTTCCTTGTCAGTCTTTCATGTGGTACCTTATCAAAGGCTTTAGCAAAAACCATGTACAGTATACTTACTGTACTACATCCACTCGAAGTTTTTTGTCTGAATAGCTGGTTACCGTTTGCAAAAATGTGATATAGGCCTATGAAATGCTGTATCATTATGATACAATATAATGTATGATAATGTAACTGGAATTGTATGACCTGCTGAATGATACTTTTTCTTTAATTTACATACTGTAGTTATGCTGATATTTAGACCTGCAACCAGGTAACAGAACTGCTTAGACCCTTCAGTGACATGTGTATTTAAATTTTTTGTTATTTTCCATTGTTGGAACAGGAAACCTTTTAGATTTATTGAGGTTCCCTTAAGCCTGCTCCAAGATGCAACCCACAGCAGTTGGCTAACTCCTGATTAACTATTTTCTGCTAGGTGAACTGAGGTGTTAGGTGAATGGAACTGTTGTTCAAATGTTTCTGTCCTGCCTCAGGAATTAAACACAGGACTTTATGGTTATAACCTTACTATGCTGATCACTGTGCTTCAGGACCCATCATCGTTTTTTCATGAGAACCCTTATCAAAACTATTTCACCCCAGAATCATGCCTGCTCTTCCATATTTAAGAGGTGGATGAAAGCCTAGCACTGGTTATATTAACTTAGCCTAATAACAGTTACAGTACTGTGTTACTGTCTACAGTAACACATTATAGTATTTAAAGGCCTCATGAGTATTTAAATGCCTCATAAAATTTTACTACAGATACACATACAGTATGCCTATTAACAGTTGCTTTGTAAATATGTCACAGAACATGTACTGTAATGTAATTCACATAACTTTGGCTTTCAGAATTCATCCTTCCAGTTGTTCATATCCGCATAGTTCGTGAGAGTGTCATCCATACATTTGCTTGTGATTTCTGTCAGAAGAGTTTTGAGTTTGCTGATGACCTTACTCATCATGTGAATTCCAGCCATTCATCTTTGAATATCCAAGAAGTCTATGTTTGTCCAAGTTGTCGGTGTTGTGTTCTGAGCCACAATGATCTGCTAGACCATCTTTCTGCACGACATCATGTAAGACTTGTGTTTGTCTTCATGTAATATTTTTCCAGATACAGTATTACAAATGTTTACAGTATTTTAATGAGTCAGTGTAATTACTGCAATATGTCACTATTGTAATTACTGTATAAACTATTGATTTATCTTAATTAATTTCAGGTGGAGACTGGTATCAGAGAAAATTCAACCTTATGCGAATATTGTGGCCTAAATTTAATGACCAATCAGTGCCTGCTGGATCACTTGGTGCTCGAGCATTATTCAGGGATGACTGAAACATATGTGTCTGTTCTGGGTATTGTTGAACTCAGCCTCAAAGATATCTTTAGTATGGGAATGGGAAATCCAGATTGTAAGACTCTTTTCCAAGTTACTGAAGTATCATTAACAAAATATAGAGACAATTCTTCAGAATCAGTGACAAAAGCTACTAAAATCAACTGTGTTAGACCAGATAATTTACAAACAGGAATTGAAGGCATTGTGAATAATATATCATTTGAAGATACATCACAACAATGTAGTAAAAATATTAATGTTATATCTTCCTTGGGAAGTAGGTCTTTAAGCTCTATAACTGAAACAGCTCAGGGTTTTCCAGATGTTTGTGGTAACTCTTTGAATGAGATAATATATGAACAAAACGAGCGACAAGAGTGTGAGTCTCAGCTAGAGATGATCATATGCTGTGACACAGATGAAAAATCTCCTGCAGCATCTTCACCTGGAGAAATCATATTGACTATAGAAAGTGAGGAAGAATTAATATGGAGCAAAGATATTATGTCACAAGTGATATGTTCAAGTGGAATTCTGAAAAGGTCACCTGGATCCACCGAGAGGAAGGAGCCAGTGTCTCAAAGTGTCACAGTAGAGCAAGTAAAGAACTGGGGTGATGGTTATTCCCCTGGAGTGAACCATGGGACTCAAGCACAGCAGCAAGCACATTGTGAAGGAAAGCACAGTGATGGTATACCAGACAGACAGTGTCATTTGAATATGCATGATCTGAAAATAAACTTTACCAAACCGTCTGTTATTGACACTGGTGCCAAATCTTGTAATTGGCACTTACTATCATCAGGTAAATTATTAAATAGACATGCAGTAATGTTTTCATATTACATATTTGTACAGTAAAATGTAACTAAATTTAAATATGGCAGAGATTGAGCTTTACTGGTAGGAGTTCAGTTGTATAGTTCTGAGCATGGGTAAATACCTTATCTGAATTACTGTACGTATTATAATTTTTTATATTGAATTTCGACAGTGCATTATAATGGGATGCTGCTTGAATTGCAGTATGTATCTATTTAAAATGTTTAGTTCAATATGCATCATATCTGAGTAAATATTTATAGATTGTGAGAATGTTTTGATAGCTTAAAAGATTATAAGTCTCTTGATTCTAACTGATAACGAAACTCGTGCAATGAATATAATAAAACACCCATTACTGGAAGGTGCAGATACTTTTCCTTATTTACCAAGGCATGCCTAATTTCCTTCAAGAATTTGCTTGTTGTACTTCTCCTATGCCTTCTGTGGAAAGGGTTTTCCCAGTTTTGAGTCAATCTCTGATCTCCAAGCTACTTCTTGCTTCATATAATAAACCAGCTGCTGGTCCTGGCTCTTGGTAGACAATGGACAGGTCTCAGAAGGCTGATTTGCTTAGCTAACGCTTGGTAGCACCTGAGCTAAGCTGAGGAAGCTCAATAGCTTCTTTTCTGAGGGGCTCAGGAAGCCCCTCAGAAAATATGTACTGTATGTGAGAGGTGTTATCATATATTACTGCATTTACCTCAAGAAAAATTGATCTTTTAATATAGCTGAAGACATATATAGAAAAGGATCAAGTACAAATAGAAAATAGGGCTGCAGTATTTTAAAATGTAAAAGAAAGTAGAACTTGACCAAGAGGTCTGAATAAAGTGATGTGTGATAATAATTATAATGCTGTACAGTAATTCATTGAGTCGGGGGACAGGCAGCCAGAGCATATTCATACACTTAAGGGTTATATCGAGGCCCCCCCCCTCCTCCCAGGTCGAATTACTAACCCCACCCAGGATGCAACCCTACAACAAGCTTAGTAACTCCTGGATACCTATTTGCTGCTAGGTGAACAGTTGCATCAGGTGATAGGAAATGTGCCCAACCTTTTCTGTCCCGCCTGGGATTCGAACCTGGAATTCTCAATTGCAAGTCGAGAACAAACCTGACCGTACAGTACTACCGGGACCCTGACAAATGATGTTGTTAGTGCTCTATTTGTTTGATAATTATAATAGAGGAGAGATCAAAATATGTTAACATTTACAACTGTTAAGTGGTTACTGTATACTCAAGACTTGTGTGTTAGTAACAGGTCATGTAAATGTATCTCTTTACAGTAAAAAATGGAAGTACCAAGAAAGTTAAGACAAGCTTCAGTGCTCAAAGAGGTGGTCAGAAAGAGAAGGTGTGCAACATCTGTAAAATGGTTTTCAGCCATCGTGTAAGTAAACTGTTTCCATGGGGCTCTTAATTGTTACTTTACATGTTCACCACACTCCAGTAAATCATCCACAGCAGCACCCAGCTGCTATATAAAACTAGGTGTATGGTACTTTTCATGAGGTTTTTATACAGTATGCAAAGAAATTTATATTTTTTATTTGTTGTTTCAAGACATTGTCAATTCACTGATGGTAACAAAATGATTAATAATACAGTATATTGTTTTGTAATGAAGAAATAGAAGTTTACTGTGTTATTTTTTTTAGGGAAGCCTAGAGCAACACGAAAATGCATGCCATGGTATACGCATCAAGTGTGACCTATGTGATGCCAGTTTTGTTTTTTCTAAATCACTACGCAACCACCACCTAAGAAAGCATGCTAGCACTGATGGTTTCAAGTGTGAGGTAAGTGAAAAATTTCATTCCTTTAACTTTTAATGTTATTTTTGTCTATACAGGAAGTTCCCGCTTTACGAACATTTGTCCATACAAACATTCTCCCAGATTCCCATGTACCCCCTACATGCATAAAATCCTTGTACTAACTCGCTGAAACGTTCCTTTGAAATTTACAGCAGCGTGAACATCTGTGCAGCATCCACATGGAGTACAGTATTGTATGGGTGGGGGGAGTGCATAGGAGTGTGGGTAGATGGCTGGGTGTGTGTGCTACCCAGTATCATGGCCAAATTATTTTACCTACGAATTTTTTTTCCCATGATCAGGGAAATTAGCCAAGGTGAATACCAGGGAAACCTGAGCTAAGATGGTCATGTGTAAGGTAAGACAGGGAATGATGGTGTTCAATCCCAACAAATTGAGGATATATTGTAGGTCCACAGAATCCTGCTTTCAGAACCAGGAACAACCAGGATACCTACCGAAGGGTTGAGGTCATCTCAACTATGGTATGCCAAAGTCCAGCCAACTCACAGTAACCTGATGCAGAGCCGGTGAGCAATCCTGATCTGAAAGCTCCAACCCCAAGAATAGGGAAGGGATTAACCAACTCCACTACAGGTCAAGAAACATGAATAAAAAACATGAATTGTGGGAATAAGAGCTGGCAAAATGAACTAGATGCCCTATCCATGGTAGCTTCAAAGTGACGAACTACAAAAGAGCCAGTGTGAACCACGAGCAGAATCATCTTTCTGCGATTTAGTACTGAAGAGGTGCTTGCAGTAGGAAGTGAAATGGCCTGGGAATCACTCATCAAAGGACCTATTGCGGTCAACAGCAGGTGACTACTACGACCGATGTGACCCTTTAATTGTAGCAATCCCAACAAGATAGTTTCAGGGAACCACCAGGGATGCTTGCCCAATAAGACTATTATTGAGCTTAGTTCACTACTGTATATTACTGTTATTATTAAATTGTTCATTCTATCTATAGGTAACATCGTGCATATCTGCCAACAAAGTCCCCATCTTTCCAAACACATTTTTTTACTCTACAGTATTTATCTCCCTTTTCTCCACCATGACTCATTTTAACTTTTTTTTTTTATATATATAAAACATTATTTTTATTGCAGGACTGTGATAAAATTTTCAAGTGCAGAAGTAACCTTTGGTCCCACCGTCTAGTCCATCTGAGTCAAGAGATGCGGAGATTCCCGTGTCCTCAATGCCCTCAGCGATTCACTACAAAGTCTAAATTAAATATTCACCTGAAAATTCACACAGGTAAACAGCTTCAGAATATTTTCCTGTAGCTAAGTTTCCAGAGGGAACATGGAATCAAAGTAATTCAAGAACTCCATAATTTTATATATGTATTTCATTCATTATCAATACCCCATTTCCCACTTTCATAATAATGGGAAACATCAGGTTGGAGGTAAAGGGAAAATACAGTAATGCAGTACTGTACAGTGAAAGAAGGTTATACCTAATTTAGAAAATATATCTATCATTCAGCCATTTTTATATCATTCACTTTTGCATATGAGCTATTAACCCATGGAACTGCCTATCTGCCGAAGCCATAACTGCCAAAACTGTGTTTTAAAATATATCTTGAGAAGATCATCAGAGCCACAAGGCTCACCCAAAAAGCATTGTTTCATGACATTCAGTGCAGGGTTTCTGGGGGTAGTCCCTTGTGGCTGCCTGAAGCTAACTACCCACGTAGAAGAAAGAGAGGGATTCACCAGGGAGGAGAAACCGCACAGTCAAGATGAGACTTCAGGCCAAGAGATGCAACCCAAGGCGACGCAGGCATGACAAGACCCGTGAACATTAACCCTTGTTCAGCACACCTGTTAAATGTACAAACTGTGTGGTGCATAGAGAAAAAAAAAATTCAGGATTTTTTTTTTTTTTTTTTTTTTTTTTTTTTTGACATTGTTAATTGGTATCCAGGAAGCATGATAATCCTAGTAAAAAATCTCGACCTCTTGTGGTTTAGCTGTAGCGGCCCGAAGTTGCATTTTTTCAGTAGAAATATGGCAAGTGCTGCACGGGAATATTGTTGTCGATTACCGAGGTGAGCTTGCCGGCTTCAGGGCACTGATTAAGTTCCACCAGTTGCAGAGTTCTATTTGCTTACTGGGGACCACACGCTAGAACCTGGCCCCCCCTCTAAAGTGGTGCAGGGAGCGATGGCCTATGATTACTTTACATTTAAAGGTTATCTTTGCCACCACCAGGAAAGTGCCCAGAAAGATAGGAGTCAAAACAGACTACTGCACAATTTAAAAAAAACAGACCAAAGCCCAAACATTGCCCAAAGAACTCCCCAACAATGAACGTTGTAAGCCATCTCAGCAAGATAGGTTCAGGGAGCCATTTGAGGTCTATCAGAAAAAGGCATTTCATTATATTGATTTTTTTTCCTATTACTGTACTGTACAAACTTAAAACCTAATGTTTTCTGCTTTCTCACACCTACATTTTTATTGTGTTCAATCATCATAATTTAGGCCTTTCAATTATCATTGAAAGCTTGAGCATAATTTAAGACAAATATTTAACTTTTAGTAAATGTAATGGAAACCTTCCCATTCTGTTGCAGGTGAAAAGAAATTTCAGTGTGAACAGTGCGAAAAGGGCTTTGCTTATCAAAGCTTGTTTGTGCGCCATATGAAGAAGCATTTTGCAGAGAGAGAGAGCAATGTCTTGGGGTGAACAAACAGAATAAATGTGAATTTTATCCATTTTTAATCATTCGTATATTGTGTCAAACATATCACATTGCAGTTAGCTGAACTAATCTACAGTTGAAGGTAGTACAGTTGGGATTCGCTCTTAAATCGCAATCGAGAATCCTGGGTTTGAATTCACAGTTGGATTAGGTTCCGACCACCACAGGATGCAAACAGGTTAAGATCCACGAGCCCACTATGAGTCGACCACAATCACAAAGGAATGTCTACGCTGAAAAAGCAGATTACGAGATTCACACAATTTCATAAAAGTTCTGCCATATGAAGATGCTTACTGGGAGACTTATGTTAAAAAAATTAGATATTTAACTACTGTATACTGCATTACAAGTCCTGGAAGAATATCAGGATATTGTAACAAATTTGAGTTCAGATTTTAGCATGTTTTATACCATTTGCCATACAAAGTATATCTAGCTACATTTGTAGTCATGTTGTTTGTATATTACATGAAAATAAAACAAGCAAAAGTTTTATTGACTTTATTTTTAAACAATCCCCAAAATATCCAAGGAATATTAAAATTTACTATGACAAATTGTAACCCAAGAGCAGTGATCATTACTGCCATCAGTGAACAGAGAAACCAAAAAATCAACATGAATTAATCCTTGGGTATGATTATATTTTACTCAGCATGTTAGCCTAGGCACATCTCCACAAATCCATAATTACTAAGGTAAGGTGTAATAATGTAAAGCAACACACACAACAAAAGTAACGACAAGAACAGCACAAAACCACCGGATTCCTTACAATTTGTTTACAAATCGACTGTTTATGCTTTGATCAATTCAAGCTGCTGTCCAATTCCTCTCTCCTGAATTACCTAAAACAAAAAGTCCACTCAATGAAATGCATTTTGCAAAATGAACATGCAAACAAAGGCAGAGTAAACTTACAACCAGAGCCAACTGTCACAACATTATGATCAAGTGAAAATTAGAGCAAATTTGTTATTCCCCCCTTTCTACCATATTCCTACTACCATTTCTTTGTTTCATGTAAAAACATGAACAAATATAAATTTTATATTTGGCAACAATACTGAAATACAATTTAATATTTTGGGTTTGAGGCACAGTGTACAATTCCTGTGAGAGATTGGATGAAAAAAATTAAGGTTATGAAAAACTCCATTATAAAAAAAAAATGAATTATATAAAGAGCATCAATTTAAGCAATGTCTAATATAATTCAAGATATATTATCTTGAGCCCCTCTTTAAACAATATATCCATTAACTTGTATAACTTAAGCATGTTTAAAATGAGCTCCTGTGACCATGTAATACGTAAGTACAAATATAACTAATAAAATTCTGTTAAGACAAGCTTTTAAATTTTTTGAAAATAATGACAAATTTATACACACACACTTGCAATATAATTTTCTTTGTTCATATGGCTTTAATAACAAGCTAATTAATGTATAATTTCTAAAAATGGAGCAAGATTAACTTTTAATCCATTTTCAACATTTATAACTATTTATACTTAACTAAGAATTTCCCTGAATATTTTCCGAATGTACCCAACATTCCCTACATTTTAAGCTTTAATCTATAAGAATAATTAAGGACTAGTTTAGCTCCACCTTATATATCTCCAGTTAGAAGTTAAAATTTGTAGCCTGCAAGTTCGTAACATTAAGCATATGCCTGTACATATAGTACTGCACTCTATAAATGTATGTCTTCTTCTGAACATGCGTGTAAGTACAGGAACAGGTACAGTATGCATATGTGGAATACATGTCATACACAAATACAAAAAAGAAACATTTTTGCAGGTGCCCAATTCATGTGGCCTCTGTACTGTTTAGTGGTAAAACCACATCAATAATATATTAACTGTTGCTTCAACAAGCTCCAACACAAAAGCATGTACAGTAATCTTTTCAAAACATGCAAATTTTAGGCATAGATAGCTTTACAGTTGACATCTTTAAATTAGCATGTACAAATTTGGATATTTGGTAACTATCTCATCTGCCAAATAAGGAATCTTATGCATGAATATTAGTGCAGAACTTTAATTAGCAGCGCTCAGAATATCCTTTGGATCAGACAAGTCACTCAACGAGTAACAATACACGTTGCAGAAATATTTTATATGGACAATGCATCAAAGAAAACCATGTAAAAACCTGTTACCCTAGTTAAATGCTAGTTATGACAATGTTATGCAGGACACCCCAAGAAATGTTTAGACAAGCAAACTGCCTCCAATACAAGTACTGTACCAAGATATCTTGAGAAACAGAGCCATCTCAAAGTTTAAGAATCTATTTACAGTACTCACAATTGCACTACGATATAGTAACAGAAAAAAGCACTGCATCTTTTCCTACTAACACAATAATGGAAAAATTATCTTCCTTCCAAATGTTCTGTAAGTCATACTGCAATTTTTATATTCATTTTGATTTTCATAATGATACAAGTTTGCTTGTTTGGCAATAATAGGAAAATAAACCAATTTTTAATATGTCCATTAAATTAGTTTGTTATTCGACATCTCAATCATCTTTCTTTGATTCATCAGCTCCTGAAACTTTCAGCAATTCCGCTTGAAGCTTAGAGTGCTCCTCCAGCATTCTGTCATATTCACGTGTTATACCTTTGGCCTGTTGCAGCGCTGCATCACGTTCCTTCTCAAGGCGCTGGTTTTCTGAAAAAGTACATCATTAAATTAAATTTACGTTAAACTGTGATAACTGAGAAAGCAATAGAAAAATGAGGTTATACGAGGAAAAACCCAGCACTGAATGTAATGGAATGCCTCTTACTGGTAGCCTTGGTGCCTCCCTGAAGCCATCTCACCAAAATGGCTCCCCATTACTAGGTCACATCAGTTGCAAGAGTCCTGTTAGGCCTACCAGGGACCAGAGTCAGAACCTGGTCCCCTTACAGAGGTGCAGAGAGCTGGAGATTATTATCAGCACCCTTACTAAGGAAAGCATCTAGAAAGGTTCATAAAAAAGAAAGCACTGAAATGGTCAAATGACTCCACAAACCATTCAGGTGAAACAAACAATTCATTAATTAGTGTAAACTCATTAGTATTGATAGCCACCATCAGGTGGCCCAGAGCCCTGGTCTATGACAGCTCCACCAGCCAACCCAGAGCCAATGAACAATGAACCGACAAACTTGATAGGAAATGAAGGCGTCGGGAGCCACCAGGCTCTACAAGAAAGGTATGTTTAATCACATTAACATTGATTTATTGGGAGCAGCCCTTGGTGGTTCCCTGAAGCTAGTCACAAAGAAACAGGAAAGGAAGGGACTTGCCTTGGAGGAAAGGCGGAAGCGACTAACCTGAAGAAGAGACCGGCAGCTAGGAAAACTCGGCTCAGTGCCACACAAGACAGGCACTAAGGACATTAGCCAAATACTGGGCCACCAAGAACGTTAACCTCCAAACCTTTCTTATTTAAATATTGCATAACAAGCCACCGGATTAGAAGTAATAGCCACTTTACTACTCTTTACTTGCCTTCCTTCAGCTCCTTAATTTCATTTGATACATTTGCTTCTTTCTGCTGATCTTCTTCTTTCTCTGCTTTGTCCTGCTTAAGGAGCTGTGCTGCAGCTTCAGAAGCCGACTGAGCCTGCTTAATTGCTGCCTGTCCCTCAGCCAATGCTACAGCAAGACGCGAGATGAGGGTTGTCAGACGCTGTAGCACACTAAAATAATAATAATAATAATTACAGGAAGGGTCATCATGTACTTCAGTTAACTGAGCTATAGTGTGTGTACATCAACAAGATTGGTGGAATGAAAATGCAAAAACAGCCAAAATAAAGATGATAATCAAAATTTACATTAATTTGGCAATGAAAATCTCAAAATGAAAATTCTAGTTTCCTTAGCAGCTATAGATTTAGTTGCAACAAAGATTACTTACACCCAAAGAATGAGAGAAAATCCAGAGATGTAGAAGTTGCGTTGAGCTCGAAACAGCCTCATGTGCGCTTGCATTTCGGCATCCAAATGAATGCCGTGGTCACCTCGACTGTGATCAGAGAGTTCGCTGCTGTACTTGCGCATTTCTCGAATAGCATCTGTATGAAAAAAAAAATCACTCAACTTGACAAATCTTGTTAACTTAAATTTTACTTAGTTGTACAATTTTGGCATTTTCTCCCATATATTATTAAAAACAGGTAACATTTAGGTTATGTTTCTTTTGTATTCCAAGACTGAAGAATAATGATAGAAGTAGTGAGCAGCATTAACAAGTGCTACGGTACTCTCCTGCTTAGGCAAGGAGAACCTGCCTATTCCTTTACCGCCTATTCAACAACATATCTGCATATTCCAGTATAAGAAATCAACATCAACGACAACAATAATACGTCCTCAGAAGCCTGTGTCTAGACAAGACACCACCCGCTCCACTCTCAAGTTTCCGAGACACCTGGACACCTGTTGTCAGGGTCCCAGTGCCACTCGCTGGTCGTCCAGCCCTTAACTGCTTGTTTGAGACTGCCGGCGATAGTTACCTACACATCAGCGCCATCTACACTAGGTCTGGCCCGCATATATAAGCAGCTCACCACCGGCCAGACCTCAGAATACCCTTCGTGCTCTCAAAGCTGTAACATGTACTGTAGCCTTCCCAGGAAACAGTAGATGCGTACAGCTTCTTGTAAATTGTATTCAGTTTTGCACCTCTCTTTGCCCTTAATGTAACTGTCACATGTTTGTTTCTTTTGCATTCTATATTGCCAAGAAGAATATGGGAATTGTTTTATTTGTTGTTCAAGTCATTTTTGTTATATTAAATATTTAAAGTTTTTCATTCTTTTGGAATTTACCCGCAGCTCTCACACCGTAAAGAAGTCAGAAGCATTCTTATTTACTTTATTTTACACTTTTTTATGTGATTGGCTTAACACCAGCCAGAATAACCACTGCTCTATTCTTTCAGATTAACGTCACATTAAATTCAATAAATTTACTAAGTATATGAGAGTTTTTTTAAATGGCAACTTTTTAAGAAATGAAACGATGAACCAGGAAAGTATGACTTAATGAGCTAGCAATACAGTACATAGTGTGTGCTTCTGAAGAAATCTGGAATTGGCAACCTCAAAACCCAGCATTAAATATAATGAAACATCTCTCAGGTAGAGCCCCTGTAGCTATTTTTGAGATTGCTCCAGTCTACCAGCCACTTCAGCTGCAAGAGTTCATTTGGACTACCAGGGACCAGAGCCAAAACATGGCTCCCTCCCACGAGATGCAGGGAGCAAAGGACATTCTGTCATTTTACCGGAAAAGCATCCAGAAAGTTTGAGAACCCAGCAGTTGTCTGTAAAGCTTTTCTAAGACTCAAAACCACTAAATTGCCAAATAACTCCCCCAAAAATACAAAATAAACAAAAAACAACAAAACTAGCTAGAACTCATAGTACCAAATGCCACCACTAGGTAGCCTAGAGTTCAGTCCAGGAGCAGATAAACACCACACAAACTGACAAACATGGAAGGAAGGGAGGGAGACAGCCAACGAGGCTCTACAAGAAAGAGATGTTTCATTACATTTAACACTGGGTTTCTGTGGGAGCCCCATGGTGGCTCCCTGTAGCTAAATAACCAAAGGGAAACATATCAGGGACTTACCAAAGGACAGGAGAGGCAGCAGACACTAAATTGAAGTACTGTGGATACCAACGGCCGGAAAACAAGACCTAGGGCAACACAGGACCGAAGAGGACCAGGGATACCTGCTGGATGGGGTTTTGAGAGTTCTTTAACTCCCCAAGCCTGGTCAGGGGCTAGGCTCGACTTGTGAGAGCTTGGTCCAACTTGCTGGTTGGAGCAGCCTGCAGGCCCACATATCCATCACAGCCCGGTTGGTCCGGCATTTCTTGAAAACTATCTAGTTTTCTCTTGAAGGTGTCCACATTTGTTCCGGCACACTGACCTGGCCGCCATGACCTCTGTTAGTCCACCAAAACCAGAGCCTGAATATCCACCTATGACATTAGAAAAGACTGCCACAAGAGCAGCATGTTTACGATCATCATGGACCTGGAGATAGACTGCAGACTGACTAGCGTTGATAACACTGTGGACAACCTGAAAAATACCTTCCTTGGCACAGGGAATCAAGAAGTGGATCAACCCAAAGAGTGTCCACTGAAGCTGAAGTGGCAGCACACGGGTAGCAACAGATCACTGTCACCAGACATAACAAATGATGCACCCCAATCAAATCAATCAAACAGCAATAACCAAAGAACCCCTCTGGAAGCCTGCTAACTCATTCTTTGGTGGAAAAAGAAATAGTTGCAAATGAAAAAAATGCCCACCAGGGCCAAATGAGCAGAACCCCTGTCTCTGGAGAACGTGAAGCTCACCAACCTGACAACTAGAGCCAAGAACCAGCAAAACCACAAGACAGCCTTAAAAAAAAAAAGGAAACCCAGACCGAAGGGGTAGACATGGAGGGGTAGATGTAACCAAGGAGAAAAAATCGATGAACCCGTTCAGGGACCAAGATGACTCTGAAGCAACATTAATGAGCTGGAGGCAAAAAAAAATACACTCAAGACAACTTGAACGGAGCCACAGAAGAAATGACATTAAAAACCAATAACAGGATGCCTCTGCCAGTGCTGCATGATAAAAAGTGACAGAATTAGGCATGAAATACAATTGAGAAACTACCATGAAAAAAAAAAAACACATTAACTGATACTGAAGGAAGATGGCGACCAGAAAGTTATGTCGCCAATAGGCCAACTAGCAAGGAGCCAGATGGATCACCCTCGTCGAGAACAATTCTAATCTTGACAAAAACCAGAGCAACCAATGAACTGGGGGATAAAACATAAATGCACCCAACCTCAACTAGTCTAGTTGAAAAGCATCCACCGCCAGAGCCTCGCAAACAGGAAATGGCACCGCAAAGGGTGGAAGCTACAGGGATCCACTGGGACTTCCAGAAAACACACTTTGATTTTCTTACCTAAGAAGAAGAGAGTAAGAAGTCCAAGGAACACTTTGAAGTAAATGTGTGACATGTTTCCAATACTGCGAAGAAAGCGGGACTTGAAGATTGTGTGCCATCTGAAAATTACACAATTTGTTTTACTCATGTAAAGTAAAATATGAAAATGGTTTACAAAAAAACATGTAATACAAAGACAACATTAACCCTTTGGCAGCAGCATTTCTGCTTGGCCTCATACTCGGGTCTCAACCTCTAAACATTATAACCGAGTGAAGCCAATGAGTGCTGAAGCAAGATGTGATTTTTCCTAATATTAATTTAAACTACCCTACATGCCTATCTCATTTACGATGGAGATGCATTCCTAAAAATGGAATCATTAGATTAATCAGCACTTTAAAGGGTCATTATAAATAGTCCCTATAGAGAAGCATTCTTTACATTGTAATTATACACCTAAACCAAGATAATAAAGTATCACAGAATTACTGAAACAATAATACTAAACATTATTTTATAAATACAGTATATACAATAGGTACTCATTCTGTGCATAAACACTACTCTTCCTAATCCCTCCACATACATGACAAAGATAGAGAAAGGTATCTAAGGTTCTGAATACTACTGTATACTGTCACCAGAGGACCACATGAATGGCATTGTGCAAGGAGTATATGCTACAATTTCCAACTTAAGAATCACTTTTAAATACTATACAGTACAAAGATTGTGAAATATTAAAGAAACTGTTCACAACTTTTGTGTAACCAAAAATGAAATATGCAGCAGTTGTATGGTGCCTATACCTCAAGATGCACATCAGAAAACTGGGTGGGTGCCAAAACTATCAGAAGTTTCAAAGCGTCATACGACAGACATTTAACTGACATCCATCCCCTCTTTCTTTCTAATTTTCCATTGCAACCCATACTCTTCCACCTCCCCCACCATAATAGATGTTTATATATGGTTCGTAATATTTGAGAATTATTATACAGTATCTGGAAGATACAGGAAAGAATGATATAAGGACGTGATGTTATACACGAATTTGTTGTGTAAGGTATAACTGATGACCAAAAACATGTGATGAAAGGTGTGATAAAAGGAGCAGATAATCCACAGGCATTATGGGAGTGGGGTGAAGAGAGCATGTGGAAAGGGGGAAAGAGAATGCATGTGAGAGAGGGGAAAGAATGCATGTGGGAGGGGGAAAAAGGGAGTAGGTAGTGAGTGAGCATATGGGGAGTGGGTAGTAAAATGAGTGCATATGTAGAGGGGGTAGTGAGAATGAGTGCATATGGGGAAAGGATAGTGGGAATAAGTGCATATGGGGAAGGGATAGTGGGAATGAGTGCACATGGTGAGTGGAGAATAGGGGGTGTATAGGAGGAATAAGAGTGAGGGGATTGTAGTGGTGTTCGACCGTTTGGTCTACCCTACGAGCCGCTCCAAGCAGAAGTGTTGGACCAAGGCCTGGTGGACCAAGCTCTCACAAGTCAAGCCTGGCCTTGGGCCAGGCTTGGGGAGTAGAAGAACTCCCAGAACTCCATCAAGCAGGTACCAAGCAGACCATCAACCAGGAGGGAGGGGTTTGGAGCACACTGGGTTTCAGAGCTTCCTCTAGGTAGAGTTAGTGGCCGTTGTTTAGACAAGTCTGTACTGTATATGATTATCAAAATTACCAGTATAACTGTTTTCTTAAAGGGGGTACCAGCTATGGAGCTGAACTCACATCAAAATATCCCATGTTGTAGATAACACCCAAATGCCTTGTGGTACTTGAGCTATAGGTGAACCTTATTTAACATGACCTGAGTTAACACACACACACACACCCAAGTTAAATAAAAGATCTAGAAACATGATATATGATTTTATACATACCTAGAAGGAGAGATTAATGGAATAAGGAGCAAAATAGTCACAGCCAGCTCCACATACATCACCCCCGCAATCAAGGTCCACTGGATACTCATCTTGCTATTGTTTGCTAGAAAACAAAGAACAGAACATTTAATACAATAAAAAGATATGGTTCGATAATATACAAAATAGAGAATGGGATCCCCTGGCCAGTAGATCTCTGAATACAAACAGGGCGAGGTAAAATTTATGCAATGTTTACAGGATTGCTTTACAGAACTGAGCAGAGGAGTATTAATGATATTTGGGAGTAACAGCTGGTGAACAGAATATGTGATACAGAATTTCTAAGTACAGTATCATATTCATTGGAATATAATACTAATTTGTTTTTATTTTATGGTTCATTATTATGATAATTCATAATTCCTTAAAGATGCTGTTAATACATTTGCTTTGTATTATTTCAGATAGTATGTTGTGACCTGAGTTTAATAAAGCTGAATATGATTATTCAAGCATATTAATCTACCATTCTCAGCTAAATTTATTACTCCGTTCACAACATACTATCTGAAATAATACAAAACAATGTATTAACAATATCTCAGAAAGGAGTTACTAGTCATAATAATGAACCTTACAGTAAATACCTTATGTATTAGTAAATGAGTATGATTCTGTGTGCAAAGTTTTCCCATGCATTTTCATGATAGTGTCCCTGCACTCCACGAGAAAGAGAGAGAGGACCGAGACGCCACACACACAGGTTGTGTGGTGTGCACTTGCGAGGTACTCGCCTCACTGTGTAAGGTTATTGACCTCCATTTAATCCATATGTCTGGAACTGTAATTGTTAATCTAGTGAGTGAGATTTTTCCTTGTTAGTGTATAATACTCTTTTCCCAATGTTTAAATAAATGTAATGAACACACTTTGATTGTTTCTCGAGTCCCGCAAATTAAAAAATATGGTACTGACTCCACGTGGTCACTCTTGTGTTTGAAGTGTGTATAAATGCATATAGGTTCTACATCCCTGGTTTCAACTAATGTACAGTAAATAAGAAATTAAGGATGGGTTTTGTGAGTTCATAATCTAAAGGGCGGCTTACAATCACGTGCCCTTACACGGCTTCGTGTAAGGGCACGAGACATGCCTGGTTTGTCAAAGCTCTTCCTGATTATGTCACACATTATAGATATATCCCTCAATTCATTCTCTCCACCTCCTTCATATATTTGTGTGGGTATTGGAATGTCATCTAATCTTTATAGTGTGAACACTGATGTAAAGTATTCATTCAAAGTGTTTCCTGCCCTTTATCATCCATTACAACTTGGTTAGTTTCGTCCTATCGAGTCCTTAGTTTTGGTTTTACTTCTTATATGGGCAAAGAATAACTTTCGATCTATATGTTATGACCAACATCTAACAGTAATAAGACCTAGGTGAATTACTCAGATTAGGCAAAATTGTATATTTTATCAATAAAGATAATAATAAACATACCTTTCTTAAAAGGGTGTCCAACAAGGACAATGCCCTACCATCCCACTGGGAATGCACAGGTCAAATGGTATCATATGGCTATTCACCTAACATTGAAGTCTCACAATCTACCAGAAAAACATTGGGAATTGGTGCTTCCAGATGCACTACACTCCATTAGAACTGTTTTACCTTTTTCAACTAATACAACCCCACGAGTGTTTTTTTTTTTTAGATTTCAGCTGCACTTGACTCAATGAATTTGATTATGGCTTATGTTCACTGGTCCAGTGCTACTTCGATGTCTTGTTCAGTTTAATATGATTGGCCCTCTAGATGACCAAGGTTGAGCTCATTGATGTAAATCCAATTCATGCATGTACTGGGCACCTGGATGGATGACGATCTACAGTATCTATCTGTGGTTTGGCTCCATTCATGTCCAACTAGTTCGACAGCTCTGAAGAAGCAGCATGATGTTGGGTCTGATCACAAGAATCAACCATCTCCAAATTATGACATTGGGACGAGAAGCATGGACCCCCCAACTACACCTAGTACAGTACAGTATTCAAGATTTTGAAATGCCATGTGGAATACCCAGTGACAACGTCCCACCTTCTCCAAGGAGACCTAGAACGTTTGCCGGGTACCAAGACCTCCTGATCGTTATGGCTGAGATTAAGATCATGTAGTGTAACAATTAGTGATGATGAGAAGTATTCATTTATCTGCTATGTTCGCTTACTATTAGCAAAAATCTTAATGGAAGAATGTGATAGTATTTACCCTGCATGTCATTTAGATTAAATTATTCTATATTACAGGATAACATACTGTTAACTTTTCATATTATAATTGTATATTTTGCCTCTCATCTTCAGAAGGTAGCATCATTTACCAGTACTTATCACTTAATTCTGTGTAAGATAAGGCTTATGATATGATAAGACATTCTTAAAGATAGTGCTTGTACTATCACACAAATATTAGCATACATCTCATCATAAGCACCCCAGCACATCCTTACACTTACTCAATACATCCACTATTCACATGGTATCATCTGTCACTTTAAATCTATATACAATATTAGTATGCACCTGAAAATATACAATAGACATTTAACTGTTGCTTAAAGTTTCCTACATGTATGCATATGAATATTGTGGGCAATGACAGACAATTATTGTCTGTCATTGTCAACTAACACTCTCCATCCCCTCCCCCTCTCTCTTTCTCTTCTCATTCATTCTCTCTCAATTCATTCATTCCATCCCCTCCCCCCCCTCTCTCTCTCCATTCCTCCATCTCTCACTCTCTCCATTCCCCCACCCCCCTCTCTCTCTCTCTCTCTCTCTCTCTCTCTCTCTCTCTCTCTCTCTCTCTCTCTCTCTCTCTCTCTCTCTCTCTCTCTCTTTCATTCCTCCATCTCTCTCTCTCTCTCTCTCCATTCCTCCATCTCTCTCTCTCTCCATTCCTCCATCTCTCTCTCTCTCTCTCTCCATTCCTCCATCTCTCTCTCTCTCTCTCTCCATTCCTCCATCTCTCTCTCTCTCTCCATTCCCCCATCTCTCTCTCTCTCTCCCTCCCCCCATTCCCCCATCTCTCTCTCTCTCCATTCCCCCATCTCTCTCTCTCTCCATTCCCCCATCTCTCTCTATCTCTCTCCCCATCCTCCTCTCTCTCTCTCTCTCTCTCCCCCCCTTCCTTTTGGGATGTATTTTATAATCTCAAAATTGCTTAAACTTGGGAAGCAACTCATCCTTTATTGCACTCAAGACAATTTATTTATTTATTTATATATACAAGAGTTCTTACATTCTTGTACAGCCACTAGCAGACATAACATTTTAGTCAAGTCCCGAAACCTAATTTTCACACACACACAATCCCCAGGAAGCAGCCCGTAGCAGCTGTCTAACTACCAGGTACCTATTTACTACTAGGCGAACAGGTGCATCAGGGTTAAAGATTCTCTGCCAATTCATTTCCGCTTCCGCCGGGGATCGAACCTGAACGTTAGACATTACTGTTGCTAGGCCTAGGCTTACAAGGCCTATGGCCTAAAAGTATCTCTGTTAATTTACAACACTTGCCAGAGTAGACCTGATCAAATGTAAACTGTTAACAGTAGTTCTGTATTCACATATCTTACATCGCTATGTAACTGAATGTAAAAAATCTCAGAAGTCAGAGATTATTTTATTACAAATTTTAGACAAGTATCCAAAATTTTCTTCCTGTAGGTCGTGCATGCAGATGGTTCTAAACTTCCTCCACCACTGGATAAGGATCGGGTGCTAGATTAATGTAAATATAATTTGTAATTAATTTATGGTGTTGGGGGACAGGCAGCCGGAGTGATTTATACACGTTAAGCTTATATTGAGGTGCCCCCCCTCTCCCCGAGGAGGAATTACCGACTCCGCCCAGGATGCAACCCCTCAACAAGATGACTAACTACTGAGTATCTACTTGCTGCTAGGTGAACATGTGCATTAGGTGATAGGAAATGCACCCAAGTATTTGTCCCACCCCGGGATGCAACTTGTTCACCACACATGTAAACTGACTGACTTGAAGACTTCTTGTCCAGTTCTTCGACCAATTGTGCTATTAATAACTAATGACATATATATATACACATTACAATCTGATAAGTGGGTTATAGTTTAAATTGCTTAGTTAAATTAACTTTAAATGTTAATAAAAGAACTTTAAATGTAAATAAAAGTTAAATGAACATAGTTAAATGAGCGTACTAGTGGCTTTACAAGAATGTAATTACTATGCTATGTATCCTCACAATCCCAATGTACCTTCTTGTATATATATAAATAAATAAATAAAATAAATAAATAAACTTTGGGGTTCAGTTCCTGAGCTCATTCTGTGCCTAAATATAACAAATCCACTACAGCCCACAGGATGGGTAGAGAGAGCATAATAAATTATTAAAACGAAATCGTATCTGACAGACATTTTTCAATAACACATAATTACGAGTGCCAACTGCCCAATCTTAAACTGTAATGTCATCGTGTATACGACTCTCCGACGCAGTTACAATACATAAAACATCATATACGAAATACTAATATCCCACACCGCTATTTAATAGACCTAACTTGCCAGAGAAAGACAACCACACAAAAATATTCCCCAAGAGCATCAACAAAACGAAATAGTTTGAGAGGCTGTGAAGATGGCGTGGCAGATGCCCCTACTGCCACCAGTAGTTGTCATCTGCACCACCACACCCGCGCCTGCCCTCACCTCTCACCTCACACAACACCCCTCCACCAGGATACAGACGGCCCAGGCGACACTGAGGCCCTCCAACACGGACACACTTCCCTCACACTTGACACTGACTCACTCAGCTACCTCCTCCCAGCGGCCGCGTTCACCTCCCAACTGGTCGCGTTCACACCGCCTCGGCTACGTTCACACCCCGAGGCTCCCCAGCCTAACACAGCCTTACTTGACTATTTTGTAACTAGCTCATCAAGATTGTAACTTGTTTAGCTAAGTGAATTGTGGGGTTCAGTCCCTGAGCCCATTATGTGCCTCTATAACCCTTTCTTCTACCGCCCACAGGATGGGGATGAGGTGCATAATAAATGAACTAAAACCTTACTTGACTCTCTATCTATCTCTCTCTTCCCTGTGCAAGGATATATATACATGGATGTGTGTAAATGTACATGTATATGTAATATTAACAACTGTTCAAGCTTCACAAGATTGTCACTTGCTGACAATCATTGTCACTAAATTGATTGTCACTAAACGAACTGCCTTAAACGCTATGCGTATTAGTGGCTTTAGGTATTGTATATGTACTAGCTCTATCTTAAATCCAACAGTATGTTTGTAACTCTGCATCTATGTATGTATTTTTTCTAAATAAATTATTATTATTATTATTATTATTATTATTATTATTATAACTCTGGGGTTCATTTCCTGACCCCATTTATGTGCCTCTGTAACTCTTTCCACCACCGCCCACGGCATGGGTATGGGGTGCATAATAATGAAATGAACGAATGAACTTCTCCCATGTGACCTGTATGTGAGACACCATGAATGAACCTCTCCCATGTGACCTGCATTTACCTGAATTTACCTGAGGGGTCAGGTAAATTCGGATCCGGATATTTTCTTCAAAACGTCAGATGTAACACAAACAAGGAGCAACGGTTTCAAGGTCAATAAGCCACAATATAGAACTCAGAATAGGAGATGCTTTTTCACCCACAGGGTTATCAACCCATGGAACCGCCTACCCGCCGTAGCCGTAAATGCCAAACCTGTGTTGAGTTTTAGACTACTGTATACCTATAGAACAGATCATCAAGGCAACTTGGGAACCTTCAACAGCAGATAAATATTATAACATTGACTGTTATTGTTCATTTGTTAAACACCCGACCATATAAATAAAAAGTTTATTTATAAATTTATATATAAAATGAGAGAGAGAGAGCGAGCGAGAGAGGGGGTCACAGGAACTGAACCCCAAAATCTAAAATGAATTTAACTAAATAATTACAAATAAAACTTATGTATGAGACTATTTTTAGGTAGAGGTGTGATAGGTTCTTCGAGTAAGAGTCAAGTTAAGAGTTGGAACTTGGAAGACTTGTGGAGGTAAACACAGACACGTGCAGCTGGCCGCCGACCCTCATGCACCTCACTTAACATTATTATATCATAATGGCGCATAGTGATTCCTCTGATGAGGATAGTGTGGAAGCGCCGTCACAGAACAAAGAACTTACACAAGCTGATGAAGCAGAACCAAAATTGAAGGGTACAGAAAGGGTAAGCGTGATTAAAAGTCATTTAAAACTCTTGTGTATCAAGTTCTGTGTTAGCTTTTAAGGCCTGTCCGAAATGCTGTGGGGTGTTAGTGGCTTTGTAAGACTGCCACATCATCACCAGCAAGTATACGTTCACAACCCATTGTGCTTTCTTGTATGTGTGTAAAATAATAAACAAGGAGCAACTGGGACCTGGAGGTTTGCAGTCACATTGTAATTACCTTTAGTGTAATTACAGGATGAGAGCTATGCTTGTGGGTGTCCCGTCTTCCCAGTATTCTTTGTCGTATAATGTAGTCTCCGTTGTGCATTGGTAAAACACTCACCCAGCACTTCGCGAGCATTCTGGCCTGGGGCGTCCATCCTTAACTGTATGCCTCTGTTCACCCAGCAGTGAATGGGTACCTGCTTGTTAAACGAATTGCCAGGTCGTATTCTGGGGAAAAATTTGAATTAAGGACCTGCCCAAAATGCAATGCGTGCCTTACAAGAATGTGAGAACTCTTGTATAACTCTTTGAGAACAGGCATCTCGACAAAGTTCATTTTGTAATTGTGAAAATGGGTACAGTTAAGTCATTCACGAGACGATTCAACAAAGCTCGTATTCCAAAGGGAAGGGAACTATCAATAAAGAATGCCAAGCCATTACACCTATATAGCACTTTGGAAGGGGTCAGGATAAGGATTTGGGATGAGACAGGTGGGAAGGAATGGTAACCAACCACATGGACAGTCGGGGATTGAACTGTACTTGTACTGTACTGTATATTGTTACGTTAGAATGTATTAGCTTTGGTTAGGCTGTGTTAGGTTAGGCAATCATATAGCCACTTCATGATTCGGGCACTGCATTGTTGCAGTGTTGGGATATTCTCACAATGCTGCTTGAGAGAATGGACTCACCACCAACATTTCCTTCTCTATGCAGAAGTGAGGTGGTTATTGAAAGGAAAGGGTCTTGTATGCCTTTTTGAACTGAGGGAAGAAATATTGCAGTTTCTGTGAGAGTGAAAATCTGATCTAGAAGAGTCTTTGTTGAATAAGGAATGGATGGCTAAGCTTTAGTGTATGGTGGATGTATTTAGCACTCTTAATGAACTTAATATTCTTAATGAACTTCAGGGGTCTTGTACAAATATTTTTACACTGGAAAATAAAATGGATGCATTAAAAAAAAATGACTCTTTGGGATAGTTGCATACAAGAGGAAGATACAGAAATGTTTCCACTTTTGGTAGAATTTTTCAATGCTGCTAATGTCAGCCAGAAAGTCATATATAACATAATAAATCAACATTTAAGGCCATTAGCTGAAAACTTTAATAATTATTTCCCTGAAAATGAAGATCCTCATAAAGGTAATCTATAAATAAATAAATAAATAAATTTTTATTCAGGTAAGGTACATACATACACCTTGAGGTTATCTTGAGATGATTTCGGGGCTTTAGTGTCCCCGCGGCCCGGTCCTCGACCAGGCCTCTACCCCCAGGAAGCAGCCCGTGACAGCTAACTAACACCCAGGTACCTATTTACTGCTAGGTAACAGGGGCATTCAGGGTGAAAGAAACATTGCCCATTTGTTTCTGCCTCGTGCGGGAATCGAACCCGCGCCACAGAATTACGAGCCCTGCGCGCTATCCACCAGGCTTCGAGGCCCCATACATGGTAAGATACAAAGTATTGCTTTGTCTGGATTAATCTCTGGATAATCTCTGGATTAGAGACATTATTCAGATAATCTCTGAATAATCTCTGGATTAATAATCCCTTCTTGGAAGATATAAAATCATGTGCACTTGATCCTCATGAAAAAGAAAAGCTGATTGTCTTGTGATGTCACTCTGGTGTCCAGACATAAAATGCAATCATTGTCTCAATTTTGGATATCACTCCAAAAAGAATATCCATCTCTTAGTTATAAAGCTATCAAATTGTTGGTCGTTTTTTGTGAATTCCTGTTTGCGTGAAAATACTTTTTTAGCCCTGTCAGTAATACTAAAAACCAGAGAAATCAAATTGATAATGCAAGGCTTATTTATATACAGTATATTTTTTCCATGGTATTAATTCTTCATAAATCAAAGCAAATGTATTGTGTAAAAGCAATAATTTATTTATTTTTTATTATCATTCTTTTATTTTTTGCAGATTTTGAGTAAGGTAACCAATAAACCAGATGATTATAGTTTCCTTGAGGAGCCGGGCGCTGCTAAGGTGCAAAACTTGGATTCCAATACAGAATTGTACATTTTTGCAATACCAAGTAAAACTGTAAGTGAATGGTTTTTAGTTTGTTTTTATTGTAGAATAACTTAGGGTTTTGCCCCTTTTATTAACTATTTATTAGATTACCATTGTATTGACTTAAAACAATGAGTTTTGTTGCATTTACACAAGTTCCAATTGAAATTGGGCAGTGAAGCCCTATTTATTTGTATTTATTAATATGCAATGTCATGAAAATGGAATCAGAATCATTAACTTTATTTATAACAACTTAACAAATCATTACAATTATGGCTGAATTATCAGGTATGCAGCTATCCAAATCAGATTTGCATTTTCAGCATAAAGTGATTAACATTTAGTTTACAGTTTGAAAGGTGATACACATATTTGAAAAACTAAATGTAGCTCATACTTTTTCAAACTGAGTTTAAACTTGAAACACCTTTCATGATTATTAACCCTTAAACTATGTGACCTATAAAAATAAATCTCATGGAAGTGCAAGTATTATGGACATTGCAATACAATATTTAACCATGTAAAAGGCAACTTAGAACCATCAAATTATGAAGGATTACCATGTAAAACGTAGCACATACCATAATTATACAAATTAGAAATGGCTATAAGTGTGAGGTTTATAAAAGTAATTTTTGCAAATTCTTGTCAGTATTGCTTAAGGGGTGACATTTTATTTGTATCAAGAACAGATGGCAGCATTTACCAGTTTCAATTACAGTACCTGTTATCAAGGTCAGTGAATTTGGTTGAACATTGCATTTTCCTGAATTTATCTGAAGGCCGTTAACTCTAGTGGCCTCGGCAAGGATGAGATGCTGGCAGCTTGTTAAAGCAACCCCATTATTCCTGAGGATGTTTTCCAGACAAATTTTAAATTGGAGTATTGTCTTGGAATTTATGTCCTTGACAAGTAGGTGAAAGGTTTTTAACTCTTGAAATGTGCATACCGTCTTAAGATGCTTGTCCATTCTCTTGATTGCCACATTGTACAAATTGCTAAAATAACCAGAAATGTACAAACAAAAGCAATGCACCTAACCTACTGATGCATAGAAAACAAGGATATTTGAGAGCTGCTTCTTTTCATTGTACAGTATTTTGTATTTTGTCTTTGTACACTGGGACCATAACTTTCATAATTAGACATGCTAATTGAGAGGACAGATTGGCATAACATCCTAGAATGTTTTAGGTATTTTGCATAACATTTAACACTGCTGGCAATGTACAAAATGAGATGTATTAGGTGAGAGGACGGGTTGGTATATCATCCTAGAATGTTTTAGGATTTTTGCGCAACTTTTGAAACTTTGCCGTTACAGGGTGTTCCAAACTGATATTTGAGGTCTGCAATAAACATCTGCCATCTTGAAAAGTAGGTGATTATCAAAAGACGGTACCAAAGCCATCTTGAAAAGTGACAAGATTTTTTAGGCATTTATCCTATTCTCAAGGCATGATTTTTAATAATATAGGAAGACAAAAACCTTGTTTTGAATACTATTTTTCTGTGCACATATAGATGATGCCTGATGTAACCCTTGTGAAAACGCAAGAGCTATGGCTCTTGGATTGAGGTCGTCAATTACATCATCATCCCATTTTTTGTGGGGCAACCATGATTGCCTTGAACAGCAATATGGTTACAGGAACACAGTAGCACAAATCTAGACGAGAGAACATAGGGAAAATGATTATTACATACAAAAAGCCTCTAAATTGGAAATAGAGCAAGAGAACATATCTGGAAGCTGATAATATAAATAAATGTACTAAAAATGGAAGGAAGTACTCATAGCCTGTGTGGGTATTTAATAAGTGGAATGTACTGAAAGAAGTACAGTACTGTAGTTGTGGAAGCCACCTCCAACAACTGTAAGGTCAGTTTTGACCCTAAATTTTTAATGTCAGGAAAGTTAAAATTATAATATACAGTAACAGGTGCAACAAGGCCATTAAGTAGGGCATAGTAGCTAGACCTCACTTCTTTTTAATCAGTAGGTAGACACTGTTAGGCAAGCCCCTTTTCCTCCACGTGTTTCTGCTGCTCCACCTTTTTCTTTTCTTCCTCCTTCACATTTTCCTCCTCTTCCTCCCACCCCTTCCACTATTTTTATCTGTTTCCTTATCCAAAATCTAACCCCTCCTCCATCCCTTACTCGTTACATGGCCCTATGTGTATACCAAGATATGCTGGAAACCCATTTTTTGCCACCCATGATTTAAAATGGTTTTCTTGATTTTCAGTTAGATCCACTGAACCTGGTAAATGCACACATAGTTATTGGTGGTACAAAAGAGCAAAACCTTATTGTGCAGAAACAACAATACAGAATTGTGACTTGTGAAAATTCTTCTGCGGATGACACTTCCACCCTTTTTCTTCCTGATGAAAAGGGTGAATTACACGCAGGTTTGTATCGGAAAGGTTCATTTAATTCTAGTTTCATAATTGTTGTAACACTGATGCATGTTTCAGAAATATTAGATACATACTACAATACAAATTTAATAACTTATTACAGTTATTAAAATATTTTACATTATGTCTAATTTCAGTCAACTCGATGGTCAAGGGTCGTGTGATGATCAGAGGCCAGCTTGGAGACCTTGACAATCATTCAAGAATAAATATAGATGACCTTAGGTGTGTTCAGCACAAACCACCGACAGATATAAAAGAGAGGAACTTCTGGAGTAGCATAGGTGAGTGTAGAAGGCTCCTCTTGAAACGGCATTTGTATTTAAGCATTAATGTTGTACGTGTACCAAAAAATGCATATTACTGTAAAATAAATTAAAAAATAGGCTCTGATGCAGTACTATTTTGTAGAAATAGAAATGTTCTTTAGCACCTTTTTGGATATGACCAGTTTTTGTATTATATTGCTTCTTAGTGACACTAAAATTGAAGGGTACTTCAGGATCAAGAATAAGTTTCTTCCTATGCATTTTCATGGCTAAGGATAGATTTTTAACTCTGTTTATTTCAAAGCCTGACTTTTTTTTTTTTTTTCGTCAAGACTTTTCTTCCATTTCTGAGCAAGTGTGTTCCCATCTTATCGTGGCAGAATATTTGATAACAGTAATCATGTATAATCTCAGTCATTATGTAAGATAAATTTAATAGATGTGCCGATGTGCCTCCTACTTGTTATCTACCTATTAATGGTTCTGGGGATCAATGTCCCCACAGCCCAGTCTCTGACCAGGCCTCCTGGTTGGTACAGTAGTCTGATGTTTATCAGGTTCTCTTTTGAACACTGTGAGAGGTCAGCCAGTTATGCCCCTTATGTGTAGTGGGAGGGGGGTGTTGAAAAAGTCTTGATGTTGATAATTCTCTCTCAGCATACCTTTCATATGGAGTTATTTCTGTGTGCAGATTTGGAACCAGACCCTCTAATATTTTCCAATTGTAGATCATGTATCTCTCACCTTCAGTCTAGAGAATAAAGATTTACATTTTTTTAGCAGTCCCAACAATTTAATGTTTTATTGAGTGGATTTTGACACTAAAAGACCTTTGCATGTTTTCCAGCTTTGAATGGGACAAAAATATTCCATCTTAGAGCACTGGTGTCTTAAAAAATATCATTTGTATGGCATCTCTTGTTTGAAAGGTTCTTGTTATCCAACCTGTCATTTTTCTTGCAGTTGTGACAGCTACTTCATTGTGGTCTTTAAAAGCAAGATCTTCTGATCTATTCCTTTCACAGATTACTATTGGGTCATATTCAGCCTTATTTGCATGATGCAGAATTAAATTGGTAGATTTGTCAAATAAATTTAGTGAAGTGGGCATGACAGCCGAGTGGACAGCGCTTTGGATTTGTAGTCCTGAGGTTCCGGGTTCGATCCCCAGTGGAGGTGGAAACAAATGGGCAGAGTTTCTTTCACCCTGATGCTCCTGTTACCTAGTAGTAAATAGTTCGACAGCTGCTACAGGCTGCGTCCTGGGGGTGTGTAACAAATTGGAAGCCTGGTCTAGGACCGGACCGCAGGGACGTTAAGCCTGAAAAAGTCTCAAGATAAGATGAAATAGAAATAGGAGTTATTTGGCCTTGTGCCTTTTAGCCATACTGTACTAGGTTGACTCATGGTAGTTTGATGGAAAGAAACCCTACCTTCTCTTAATGCCCAAGTTGTCTTGTTTCACATGGTTATGCACCTTGTTAAGTGCCCAGATCTTGAAGATGTCCATAAATTGTTTTTGCCTTTCTTGAGGTTATCTTGAGATAATGATCTTAAATCTACAGTCATTAGATATTTGCCTTGGTGACTCGAATATCTTAACTGTAGCAAAGTACAGTACTGTACTGTATATGTCTTTCTATTCTCGTGTTAATATCTTCGTTAATATGTAAGTTCTGCACTGTATCTTGCTTTTGCATTTACTTGTAACATTAATATCCTCTTTTTTTTTATTTAAGTTTTTAGCGGCACTACAGAGAAATATAAAAGATGGATATCATGGATATCATGTGTTAACATATTGATTTCTTATGACAGATAATGCAGTGGAATCTGAAGTAATCAAAAATACAGTCGACAAGGGAGTGGATGAAACATTGACGCACAGTGCAAAGAAGAAGAAAAAGAAGAAGCGGCGTGAATCAATGGATTTAAATGATGGCAGCCAGGCTAAGGAAGCATTGGATATTGATTCATCTCTAAACACTTCTACTACACACAAAAAGAAAGTAAAAAAATCTAAACGACAGAAAGAAGTGAATACAGACTCAAGTGCAGAGAATCTTGTAATTAGCGATGACATGTTTGAAGATTCTCCAAAAAAGAAGAAAAAGGTTAAATCTTTTAACGTTACAGTGTAATGTGTTTCAGTATAAGTGAAATAAATAAATGTTAATATTAAACAGCTGTTATTTATTGCATCATTTACACTTGTATCTTTTATATCATCAACCAATTATTTATATGACAAAAAAAATGCTGTAGTACAGCATTTTTTATTATGATCAATATAAGTTCCAAATATGGTTATGAGAATATAAAGATAATGTACAAATGAATTTTGGTGAAAGATAATAATGAGAACATTTAGTCATGTGAGGAACGTGCTGATGTAGTAAATATTGTACAGTATGCTTATTAGATGAAAAGGATATGAGCAAGACGAACAATATTGTGGAATATGGATCCATTAACATCCATAAATAAGACAGTGAAGAAGCAACCTTATAATAGTTGTGGGTAAACAAATGAAGAGATACACCACTTTCCTTTCACCTGGGCTGTAGGACTCTTGAATCATGGACCCTACCCGTGTGATGCCAAAGTTTTATTGATCGAGCTACTGAGTAGTCTTAACATCACTGTTAATTATAAATACAACCACTAACAGTATAAGTGAAGTGCACAACAAAACTGCTCAGATGATAAGTAAGTGGTGCACAATGAACTACCACTCACAGAATGAGTATGAATGCACATTAAACTGCTGCACACGCAGGGTGAGGGTGCAAAGCTAATTATCATTCACAGGAGTTTGGGTGCAAAAAAGTTACCGCTCATAGCATGAATGTGAAGAATGCAACAAGCTACTGCTGGGGGTGCACAATAAACTACAACCTGGAAGATGAATATGGGGTGCACAATAAACAACCATCTACAGGATGTAAATATATGTATCGCATGTGAGAATAGTGTTGCGATGAATATTTCAAATATGGCGCCCCCATAGTTGCACGCTATTAAATTGTTGCTGACTTTAAGACTGAAGCATTGCATTTTTGTTTGATTTTCGTTACTCTAATATTGGTTATCAATACAACATTTTCATATCTACAAGATATATGGGCGGAAATTGTTCCGTGTTTATTTGCAGGTAAATACCTGTCATTTAATTTAGAACGTTCAATTGTCTCTTTAAACGTCAATGATGCGGCCAGCCTGCCAGATGTTTGGCATCATGAAAACATTGCTAAATAACATTATTGTAAGCCATATTCATCTAACCTAATGGCAAATATGTAAAACATTACGGATGAATGCCAATGTATAACTGTAATTCACCACATACATATCAGCATGGAAGAAAATATAGTGTAAATAGAAAGGTGTATTTGGGTTGCCGGCAGCCGTCCACGTCACGTAAACAAACCCGGGAGACGCCAGGCAGACCTTCTCTCCCTCGTGTGCCTCTACGGTAATACCACCTGGCTCTTCGGCCTCTTGTGGGCGCTCTTGTGTACGTGGCAAGCTACTCCCTCTTGATAAATCAAGAGAAGTTCATGTGGTGTAAGCCGACTCATCTACATGCGAAAATCAGTAAGGATAATGGATTTCAGATACAACTATTGAGGCCAAAAAAAAAAATGTGGCACGAAATTCTAAATGTATTTTTTGTTTGCAATATATATATATATATATATATATATATATATATATATATATATATATATATATATATATATATATATTGATAGGGATACACAGGCCGTTATTTAATAAACTACTGGATATGTGAGTGTAGTTACCAAAATGTGATGTGAAATTTCGAGGAGCCTTTGTTAATTAAGCTAGGTTAAAAATGCGACGTTCTAAGAATAACATGTATGGGTTCTTGTTAACGTGTCCAACTTTTATTATGGTGTTGACAGACGTTTCAGATACATAGAAAACATTTCAAGATACAGTATGTGTCTAGGAGCGATTTGGTACTTTGTATATATGTTTATCCTTTTTCCTGTGATATTTTGCTTTAGCATTATGTATTTCGATGTTTCCTTTTCTGCAGGTTATGAAACTATATATGAAACAGTAATTTTGATAATTTGTAAGTGTAACTGGGTGGTTATATTCCATCATTACCATCGTCATTATGTTGTTTGTTAACAGGAACATTTTGTGTGGCAATCCTGGCATTATTTGGGGCTTATAAACTTGTACCAAGCTATCGCAGTTGCTTTTAACTTCTCTAAATTAAAATTGTCTTTATTTATTGCGGTAACCATTTACCAAAAGTATATTCAGAGAGCTGTGGAAGGTCTTCATATTTAATCCAAGGCATTTTTCCATTTGTGTGAGAGCTCGTTCGTTCACGGGCTGCAATATTGAAATGTGTGAATTGTGTAACTCCCAAGAAAAATACAGTGGCGTCCACATAAAAGTAAGCATTATAACGTCAGCTGGATCTTAGATTTTATCATTGAATAGGAAATTTGTTCCAAAATTGAGTTGAGAGGCGATCACGGCACAGGTGTATTTTGGGCTAGGCTCTTTTTAGACCTTGTTACTGGCTGTAATCAGCTGCCGCGTGGCTTCTGGAGGCTTGCCATTACACTTTATCTTTTCTGCCCGTTGAAATTCGCTCTTCATATATACACACATATATGAACAAATGACCATAAAATGTTCCACCATAATGACGTTTCGTGGTCCATTTTGCTGCAATTTTAATACTAAAAATAGTGATGTTATTTTAATTCGTGGAATTTATATTCCACGATTGTATTAGCATTCACAATATATTATTAATTGCTGCTGTTGCTAAGTTCAGAGTTTTAAATTTAATAGAACAATATTTCATACTAATAACCTTCTTTTCAGTGTAATTTTTTTGCCAGTGAAAGTAACCATTTTTTACATGCACACTTCCCAACTCAGGCTGATCCGTTGCAGGTCCTGGACAGAAGAGCCAGTTGGCATCAGCACACAATAAGAGTGGCATCCAGGTGCTCTCGAGCCTGGACAGGACATAAGGAAACTTGGAATCAAATCGTTCCTCTCCACCGTGTAATTGAGAGAGGCATATGACTCGAACGTGTACCAGAGTACAGACCTTGAATTTGTAGCGAATACAGAATAGAGTATAGAGTTCAGTAGAGTTCGATGCAGTATTGGACACTTCGACGGGACATCAATAGTAACCTAGTTCCGACTTGGAATTAGTCTTCTCATCGTCACTTAAAGCTAAAAAATCAACTGTGAACCGTTTTTGTACAGTATACAAATGCATTATTTTATCAGAGCTTGAAGCTGGTGGATTCTGTAATATTTTAAAGAGTTGTGCCGGAACTTGCAGGTCATTCTTCGTGAATTTGAAATTTTGTGTGATTGGAATTAAGTAGTGACTGAACACCGTGGCCTTTCCCCTGTAACGTCAATGTGATTCATTCCCCGTGGCACAAGCTTGGCCTTGTAATTGTAGGAGAATTGTGTTGTTTACCTTGGTGTACTGTCGTGGCCCCTGCTCCTGTGGCATCATTGTGGCCCCTGTGATACCATCGTGGTCGTGATATCATCGTGGCCCTTTGATACCATCGTGGCCCTGTGATACAATCGCGGCCCTGCGATACAATCATGGCCCTGTAATACCATCGTGGCCCTGTGGCACCATCGTGGCTCTGTGATGCCATCGTGGCCCTATGATACCATCGTGGCACTCCTGTGACACCAACTTAGCCCTGCTCTGTGATACTGTCGTGCCCTTTGACCGCCGTGGCCCTCCTATAGCACTAACGTAGCCACTGACACCTTTGTGGCCCTTCTCGTGACACCATCGTGGCCCTCATATGACACCGTTGTGGCCCAGCCCGTGACATCGCGGCTCTGCCCTTGTGACACTTTCGCGACCCTACCCACGTGACACCATCGAGGCCCTACCCTTGTGACACCATCGAGGCCCTACCCTTGTGACACCATAGCGGCCCTACCCTTCTGACACTATCGCGGCTCTACTCTTGTGACACCATCGAGGCCCCTACCCTTGTGACGTCAGGGAGGCCCCGCTCTCTGACACCATCGTGGACTTTCCTGTAAAGTCACAGTGGCTCATTCTTCAAGAGCCAGGACCTTGTTTTCTCCCCAGTTGACCTCCCCCGCCCGCCAAAGTGAAGGTCTTCGCAAGAGGAATCATGTCCACCTCTGCCACCAGCGAGGTCACCGATGTACTCATCAAAAGAGGTTTTAAGGTAAGTATACAGAAAGCTCCCTTTATACGTATGCATGTGTAGGCGTATATGTGGATATAAGACAGTATATGTATTTATGTGTGAGTATATGTATACTGTATTTATAAAGTTGATCAGTAACGCATCTTGGAAAATAAATGCATTTATTTATCTCGTTATGGAAATAGGCAGTAAGTAACAAGGTCTCGTCTGATATGGCTGGGCGCCTTTTTTTGATAATTACTTGCTTCCTCTGATATGAAGTGTTGAAGGTTCCTCAAAAGAAGTGTTGAACCTGTCGAGGTTCTTCAGTCCTGCTGAGGAACTTCGACAGGACTATCGTACTCTTACCGTCGATAGGTTCATTATGCAGTCGACAAGTCCATAATATCAGACGGAAGCGTGTTACTTTTTCCTACATTTCCTATGAATAATGTAAATATCCATAGGTTTGTATGTAAACTTCTCGTATAGATGTGTTTAAATATGTACTTGCCGAAGTGTCTGAGTATAGGTGTTTGTATAGTTATATGTAGAGATGTGGTGCGTATATAGAACTTCTCGTATAGATGTGTTTAAAAATATTCTTGCAAAAGTGTCTGTGTATAGGTGTTTGTGTAGTTGTGTGTATATATATATATATATATATATATATATATATATATATATATATATATATATATATATATATATATTTATATATATATATATATATATATATATATATATATATATATATATATATATATATATATATATATATATATATATATATTTATATATATATATATATATATATATATATATATATATATATTTATATATATATATATATATATATATATATATATATATATATATATACTTATATATATATATATATATATATATATATATATATATATATAAGTATATATATATATATATATATATATAAGTATATATATATATATATATATATAAGTATATATATATATATATATATATATATAAATATATATATATATATATATATATATATATATATAAATATATATATATATATATATATATATATATAAATATATATATATATATATATATATATATATATATATATATAAATATATATATATATATATATATATATATATATATATATATATATATATATATATATATATATATATATATAATATGTTTGTATAGTTATATGTAGAGATGTGGTAGATATTTACATTTATCTAGCCTAAAATTGAGATTACTGAAGGTTTCCAAAATCTTAGAAGCCTCGTGTCCTTGGTTCGCATATGTACTTTGCAGTATTTATCAACGGCAAACACAACAAATAGTGCTGAGAATCATTGCACTTAAACTTGATAATATAATGCTAAATATCATTTGAGTTTGACAAGTTATATTATAATAATAATAATATTTGGTCCTATGTATGGCTAAATGAGATCACAACAGCTGAGTTAATGTCAAATTGCATTCTACTTACTACAAGTAGTTTTAATATCTGTGAGTGAACGATTATCTCACATTATTGTTAATATCTGTTGACACAAGACTACCCACTTTATGGGTAGTTTATAAGTTCATCTTTCCAAGCCTCATCAGCTTTGATACAAATATTATTTTTTTGGAATATTTTTATACAGGTCACTAGTAAAATTATATGGTAAGAAAATAATGTTATTATTTCATTCCTGGAAAATATCGAAATCTTTATCAAGTGAGTTGTGAAATAATGCTGCTTTTGACAGGATGGGGAAGCCACTGTGCTACAGAAAGGCACCAACGAGCTATGAGTTATTGTTACTAATGATGGGAACATCCAGTCAGCAAAATCATTGTGAGTACGAGGATTCACGCTCAAAATCAACCTTACGCACTCTTCCCCCACACACCACACTTTACGCCCTTCTTATGAGGACATGCAACATTGCACATTGATATAGGCAAATGCACTCTTTGATATCTGCACCCTCAGTTACGAGATTGACTTTATTATCAGCATATTTTTGTTAAGTTTACAATACCAGTACTTTGTTTAAGATTTGTTAAGCCTATGGAGTCTGCCTCGGTAGTGATAGCTATATGGCTGTTGAATGAATATATGTTGATAGCTTATATGCAAATTTTAGATCTTGTCTCCTTAGGTGATATTGATAAATGTCGTCGAGTTTCTCCACACCATTCTATACTTGATAATTTAAGCTGATGATCTCTTGCGTATTATTTCAGTTTACAGTATGTCTTATGTTTCTGGAAAATATAGTTCACCCAAGTTTCCTATAGACATCATAAAATTTTAACAAATGCAATAAAAATGAACATTATCACATTAATTTCATCAAAATGTAATTTAAGCGACGTGGTAAGACAATAATAATAATAATAATAATAATAATAATAATAATAATAATAATAATAATAATTTTATTCATAAGAATGTGCATACTGTACAAAGAAGATGAGATAAAGGGACAATTGTAGGTTCAGGTGTTACACTTAATGAAGCCATTAACTACTACGCTTCAGTATGATGGGAGGAAGGTAGAGAGGGTAAGAGACCGGGGATAGGGGAAGAGAGAGATGAGAGAAGGTAGGGGGAGGGAGAAGAGAGACCCGGGCACAACCGGGTACACTAACTTTATATATGTTAAACACGTTTGGAAATAATATAAACAAATACTGCGAATCTGTTTCATGCTTTGCTTATGAAATACATAATGGAATACGATAATTCGCTGACTTCTATTACACTGCATTAGGAACTGTAGTTACAGAAGAACAATACCACAAGAGCGTACTATATTTGGTTAATTATGACCTCATTGCTGGCATTGTTGACCTTGATACGTTGTTGATACCCAAAGTATAATAATTTAATAATAATTCGTTTTGGCAGGGGACAGGCAGCCAGAGTGTATGCATACACGTTAGGTTTATATCGAAGTTCCCCCCCTTCCCCCAAGGTCGAATTACTGACTGCGCCCAGGATGCAATCCCTCAACAAGCTGACTAACTCCTGGGTAGCTACTTGATGCTAGGGCACTAGAAAATGCGCCCAACCATTTCTGTCCCGCCAGGGACTCGAACCCTGAATTTTCGATTGTGAGTCGATAACGAACCCGACTGTCTTTACGGGTCCCTTAAATGCAAATAATACAAAATAATACTTAAATAATACAAACATTAACCCAAGCATACAAACCATATTATATATTCACACACAACGTAAAATAATATTTTGTCTTTGAGTATTAAACGCTTAAACTTTTTACGAAAAAAAATCAAGCCTTAGAATATTACCAACTTATGTAAACTGTTTTTAAGTGATTTTTACGGTATGACTTTGTTATGTATATTAACGTTATATCTTGTGTCAGACAGTAAATCACAATAACGGAGTTGAAAATGAAACACAGTAAAACCCACACATCTAAAAAAAAAAAAATATTGGAAGTAATGACGTTTTGGTCCATCCTGGACTGTTTGGTGTCATTCCATATGGTTTCTATTTGTGTTAATTTTGTGAAACCGATATACGTTTGGTTTATGTTGTATCATATACCATTTGGGGGACCTTCGACAAGCCGCCGGCTTCCTGTCCTCGTTGAGGCCACTAGTGTTAGTTGCTCCCCAGGTAAATTCCGGTAAAATCATTCCGTGGCTTCATTTACGTGCAGATGAAATGGTATAAATTATATTTTCCACTTTGACGTGCACCTATGAAAAATTACATGTTTATCATGTGACAAATCTTATATAAGGTCTACCCGGTGTCCGTAGCCCCTGAAGCTGTAGTATGGGTTTCGTTCCAGACTTCTTCATGAGTATTCATCTTGGTTTATTTTCCATTTATTAATCGTTATGTTCCGTTAACGACCCGTTGATTTTTACTGTCGCATATGTTAGTGTGCTTCCCAGATTTGTTTTATCCGCTTATATGTGTGATCCATATTGCTTGGATAGCTCATTTACCGAGTTTGGTGTATGTATTGAGATTGTTTATATATATGCAGTATGTCGCATACCTGAATGTTTAGTATACCGAGGTGTGTTGCTGTATGTGTTATGCTTGAATGCTGAATGTATCGACGTATACTGCACTGTAGTCGTGTGTCCGGATACTCAGTGTATCGACGTGTGTGTGTGTTGCAGCGTGCAGCGATCGTGGGCATGGCCACTGGCAGCAGTACCGTGTTTGAAGGGGTGGTGACCATGGCTGTGGACGGCTCGAGTACGGCCGCTGCTGTTGTCGGCTCCACGCTCATACTGATTGGAGGTGAGTGCACTCAGCGCCTCTTTTGTTTACGATCCCGCATGTTTTGTGAATCCCACTTATTTGTCTGACACTCCAACCTCTTCTCTTGACACTCACGTGTTCCATTTCCACACCTCGCTGTTCCATTTATAGTCCGATCTGTTCGCTTTAGGCCTACACTATCATCTGTTCTTTTGTACTCTTAGCTGTTCTCGTTATAAATGCACCTGTTCTCTTTACACTCCTGTCTGTTCCATTTACTCTTCCACCTGTTCTATTTAAACTGCATCGGGTTTTGCGTACAATACCTCATGTTCTAATTACGCTACCACGTGTTCCTCATGTTCTAATTACGCTACCACGTGTTCCTCATGTTTTAAATACGCTACCACGTGTTCCTCATGTTTTAATTACGCTACCACGTGTTCCTCATGTTTTAAATACGCTATCAAGTGTTCTCTTATAGTCCTATCACTCTTTACACTTCCATCTGTTCTGCATACATTCCCGCTTGTTCTGATTACCCGTGCCAGTTCTCTATAATTCCACCTGTTCAAATTACACTCTCACTCTTGTTACACTCCCACCTGTTCTCATTATACTCCCACCTGTTCTCATTATACTCCCACCTGTTCTCATTATACTCCCACCTGTTCTCATTATACTCCCACCAGTTCTCATTACACTCTCACCTGTTCTCATTACATTCTCGACTGTTTTGCTTCCATTTAATGCATGTTCTGTTTAGGCTTCCATTTTATATATTTTTCTCCCAGCTGTTTTGATATATGTTCATCTGGTTTGATTACACTCCAGCCTGTTTACTGCCCTAAATATTTTGTTCACATTCCCCACCTGTTTCGTGCACACTTCCAAATGGTTTTTAATCTAACAGGCGTTCTCTCGTTATTCACTCCATTGTTCTTTCATACATGACCGTTCTTATCTGTATAACTGCTGTATGCCTGTTTCTCTATGATTCCATAATGCTGTGTTTTAGTTTCAGTGACAAGTAAGTTCACATCCGATTGTATAATTCATTTCTGGAAAATTTTCAGCGATGATGACAGTGGTATCGGCAGTCGGGTATAAGAGATACACCAAATACCGTGCCCGACAGGTGGACACTGTCATGGCTAAAGCCAGACGTATGGCTCGAGGCGAAGGTGCCGCCCCTGCCCTCCTCGATCTGGGTTCCGGGGGAGAACTTCTGCGGGTGATGGCTGCCTGCGAGAACACGGTCACCATCTGTGATACCGTAGTGCCCGCTGAAACTTACTGTAATGGAAAGATTTGCGAGATAAACATGGGAGAGATAACAGCAAAATCTGGAAGATCGGGAAGTGTTGATAATCTAGCCACAAGGATATCGAGGAAGAGTGGCAGCGTGGACACGCTAGCCACAACGAACTCCAGGAAGAGTGGCAGTGTGGATAATTTGGCTGACCTACGAACTATAGACATATACCCTGGAATGATAGTGATGCCGGTGTACTTAGAGGAGTCGAGCTGCACGGTCCATGTTTACATGCCGGACGAGCACGAGGCTCCTCTCTGGCTGTACACAGACATGGTGATGCTCTTCTGGGTAGCAGTGTTCCTGCTCAGCATTGGCCACACATTTCTCAACACGGCTTTCATAATTCTTGGACTAGCATTTAACATTCTCCCCAACGTTTCTATCGAGATTCTCTGCAGTGTCTTCGGCTGCACTGGAGGTTGGTTACACTAATACTTTTATTTGTATAAAATTACTTTTTGGGTAGTTATTCCTGCTTTTTGTACATTTCTGTATTGAGTGTTCCCAAAAAGCATAACGGCAGTTTTAAATAAGTGCTCTGCATTCTCACTGACAGCTTATAAACAGCTGTCTAATTCTGAAGTACTGTATTAATATTAAAGATGAGCTGCTTGTTTGTTTGATTACGTTACAAAGTGCTGATAAGAATGATAAGAAACACCAAGTAAAGTAGCAGCTTTTATTAAAGATGTTTCGCTTCTTATAGATTCTTAAAGCCTTAAAGTCTAAACGCCATCAGCAAATCTACTCAATAATTGATGTTTGTTTACATACTGTACTTATATCGACTATTTTTTTTTATTATATCGAGAGCGTAACACACTATTGCTTGCCTCAATTTACCAGCATGTCATTAATATCGTAAGATTGTTTTTAATTTGTTTTGCAATTAATTTAATTAAAATGTTGTTATTAACCCTACTGAATTACTAATTTTAAGAGGTATAATATGTTATTTATATAGAATGTACTGTATATTCATCTGCTATAATGCAGTATTGCACGTATATATTTTTAAAGTATGCTTATTTCATAGAACCAGCTAAAAATGATTCAAATTTCAGTATTCCTTATTCCTTGTTGTTATAATTTAAATAGACGGTGTTGAAATGTTGCATTATGTTGCTTTGCGGGGATGTCCACTATGTTGTTGTTGTTAAAGATTCGCTACCTGGAATGGAAAATTCCAAGTAGCACGGGCTATGGTGAGCCCGTAGCCACTATGTCGCCCCCCCCCCCCCCGTCATATCACATTGTCAAGTCGCCCGTGTGGCTCACTTGTCATAATTTTAAACAATAATGCCACTTTATATGGCGTCAATTTTGAGAGAAACTGAAAAAACTACTGGACTGACGTCACTGTACAGGACTTTGTGTACGGCTTCTTTATCAATGCGTTCATTAGTATTGTTGTCCAGGGAAATTGTTGAACTGACTTCTGGTTATCAATGTGTAGGCTGAAGCTGGACGGTAATAATATCTGCATGACCAGATACATAAAACAATACTATTTAGTGGCAAACATATTATCACAAGTCCTGGACACAATAATAATAGCATTTATACTGTTTGAGGTAAGGGCATTGTAATTCTAGTATTGCATTAACTAAAATTGCAAATGTTGAAACATTAATGCTGTTAAAAATTTTTTACTTAAAATTTCTTGGAAAAGTATTGAAAGTTACCGAATTAATAAAAACAAAAAGTACGATACAAGGTCATATCTAAATTACGCGTAGAGAGTAAATCAAAGGCTTCAACTTATGCGCGAAATAAAGATTAACTTCACAGATTTTAATTTTACACTTACATTCCCAGGGAAATTTAGTATGTTTATTTGTATTGATTGAGTGAACACGGTATAATTAAACTCAAGAAGTTATCTAATCATTTATTTATATTAGCTTTAAAGGCACAAACTATGACTAAATTATTCAGTCTAATAATGGGGAATAATGCTTTGTTTAGTGATTAGTTTCCTGTAATTTCCATATGGTGTTAAGGCGTGTTTTACATTAGTACCAATAAATATTGTTTTGAAGGTTGAAGGAAACCTCCAATATATGTGTAATACTTCATTCAAGCACTACAGCATTGTAGTAAGTTAAACCAAATATTGCTTTCTTAATAGAGTACTGTAGTACGTTCAGGCGATGAGTCACAATAACGTGGCTAAAGTAAGTTGACCAGACCACACACTAGAAGGTGAAGGGACGACGACGTTTCGGTCCGTCCTGGACCATTCTCAAGTCGATTGTCGACTTGAGAATGGTCCAGAACGGACCGAAACGTCGTCATCCCTTCACCTTCTAGTGTGTGGTCTGGTCAACGTACTGTAGTCATATTGAGGTTTACGATGAAATCAACTCGCCTCTTCAACACCATACTTATTCATAGCTTCTCGTTATCGTGATATCATTGTGAACTCTGGTATGTTGTATAACAGTTATATTTTTAATACTGGCATATTAAGGATAACTTTACGATAATGATATAAGCTTGTGTTTCCTGCAGGAGTATGTATAGTGGCGGCTGGTGTGGTGGCCTACCGTTGTCACCAGGTGTACCACAAGTACCTCCGGGAGAGCGCCCCGGCGCCCTTTGAGGACACAACCTTATCTAACAGTCCTGCTGTCTGGCAGCTGTTATGAAGTATATACTTCATTGAGGATTTGTGGTCTGTTGGTGTATTGGGTGTTTCCATTGAGCTGTGAGCAGGGGAGACATTTCATTCATATGCATATCTTTAACAAAAATTAACACACTAAAACTGTTACTTACGAAGTTATTATTTGTATTAAGGACGTAATATAGAATCATATTAGTTATTATTTTCATTACTAATGTTTGACAATATAAGGCTTATTTTGTGTGTTGTAATGCGTTTTCTATAGTCTAGTATGTTTTAATATTCGTTGTTGTTATAGGTTCAGCTACTCTGAACAAAAGTTCCAAGTAGCACGGGCTTTGGTGATCTCGTAGTGGACTTAATTTAATATTCAAGAAACTAGCACGGTAAAAAATGGGGTCACTTAAAAGATATAACCTTTATTATCTTAGCTAATTAACTGAAACTTTGGGATATTGATGATATGATAGTATTTACATAGTGAATATTATTACGAATTAATTCTTATGATAATCTCAGAACCAATTTTAAAACGTAATTTAAATTTAAATAGACATAGATCCTTTTTTAAGTAACTATAATTGATTAAAAGTTTAGAATTGGTTAGCAGCACTTGTTTGAATACCAAAGTTTTCTCAAGTTTTTGGCCTTCTTGGTTATTGACTGACGCAGTTCTAGTTTAGTTCATTTATTATGCACCCCATACCCATCCTGTGGGCGGTAGTGGAAAGGGTTACAGAGGCACATAATGGGCTCAGGGACTGAACCCCACAATTCATTTAGCTAAGCAAGTTGCAGCTTTGATGAACTAATTACAAATTGTAATGTACAGTATATTATTACATTGTTAGTGGGTTCAAGACCAACCACAAGTACAGTCTCTAAGCTAAGCAACTTGTATATGAGGTGAGCTAATGTCGCAATTGACATGTTTATCCCTCCCAAATCAGTGGGCAGCAGTGGATAAGTTACAATCACCCACATTTACTATCTACAGTTACCAAACTGGGGATATTTGGCTAAAATTTCTGGTGATAGACCATTTTGACTGAAATATCTGAACATTTCTTGAACATTTGTTATAGAGTTGTCTATAAATTCACGTATATTTTCGTACTGTTATCACATACAGTGACGGAGGGTGTTCAAATAATTATGTTGAAACAGTTTACATTTGGTCGGGTTGGTGGCTCTGCTCTGAATAGGTAAACGATTCCTCATCGCCTATGTTGGAAGAGCAATAATTTTGTTGTAAATTTCAAATCGAAGGTTTAGGTTAGGTGGGTTGCATAATTGTTTTGGCTTATGTCAAGTTTCGTGGTAAAGCTTTTTATGAAATATGAGATTAGATTTTATGATTAGATTTATTCTAATCATAAAAATAAAACTTAATATGATAACATTAGACTTATTCTTACTGTAAAATTTGTTGTATATTGTTTGTTGTACGGGTTGTATATATATGTAGGGTTCACTAATTGGATGCGGCTTTTTTTACAGGTAATCCATTTTGTAATATGTAGAAAGCACTAATATTTATTTTATGCATATTTAAAAACAAATATAACCTTAACTTGAAAATCGTAAAATTTAGTTGTACGTTGTTTTTTAACCATATTAGTTTGTTATACATTGCAAGCATTAATTGTTTCATAAATTTTGAATCTTGTTAACCATGCATTGTCAAGGAGTGCATGAAGTTTAATAGTTTTAATTACCTGCAATAACTTAAACATATCTGATGTTTCTTTATTGTCACATAAATTAGATAGTTTGTAATTTATTGCTTTAATTGTCGATAATTTGACGTTATCAATAGAAGTAAAAAAAGACCGAAATATTGCCATATTGTTTCATACTTATTATATTAAATTGTTCAATATATAAATTGATGAATATCAATAATAATGTACAAATAGCATACTTCCTTTGAGTAAATTCATGCTTTGTAACACGTTTCAATCATCTGTTATATTTTTATTCTAAGGATTCGAGTGCAGTGTCTTAAAAGAGAACTTCAGTGTGGACCAAGAGACTTTGTTTACCTGTTTGCTAAGTCATAGAACCAATGTTCAGTGTTGTTTTATATAGATTAATATATCAATATATTGGGTTTGGAAAGTTTATATATAGCGAGTTATTGATTGCAAAAAAAACTATATGTATATATATGTTAACGATTGTATATTTTATTTTGCATATACAACAATGTGCATAACATATATATAGCACAGCCACACTGCATATCATTACACGAGAACATATTTGTTTAGAAGTCTTCCCCAAAGCTCAGGTGTGTTCCACTGGCTGGTCTCTAGCGCCTAGCCACAAGTGTTGGGCTTTGAGACGGTTTTTGCTGGCCAACTTTACCTGCCAACTCTCGCTTACTCCCTTGTGTTCTTCCCTCAACAAAAGTCACTATGATGATGCATGCCAATATCAGTGTGTCAAACGAGGATTCTAGGCGTCGTGTTTGGTGTCTAGTGCCGTTTTTCCACATTTTTAAAAATCAAAATAGTTAATTAAATAGAGGTTTCATGTGTTGTATGGAGCATTTTGATGTATATGGGCTGTATTTATGTGGAACTGTGGAAACATCAAATCGGTGGTTTGATTGTTCTTTTATATTTTTATTTCAGAATTGAGAAAAATTAGATGAGTGGAGCTTCGATCAGCCTTATTGTCGACCTCTGTCCATTCTTCTCAAAGATAATAATAATAATGATGATGATGATGAGAAAATCAGTAGAAGCCTTGATGGTGATGATAAGACAAATCTGTAGAAGCCATGACGAGGATTCGAACGTACACACTGGGGTACTCCCAAGTATACGCCCTAACCAACTCTGCCACGACATGCTAAAAAGCAATACAACCTGGGATTCATGTGACTCCTTTAACGGTCTTAAGGTTTCCACTGTATCAAAGTTTGGGTTTTACACACTGCCTCAGGACTCCTGGATTATTTAGTTGAATCCCATATTGCATTGCTTTTTGAATATGTCGTGGTGAAGTGATCGAAGGCGTGTGCTTAGGAGTACCCAATGTGCAAGTTCGAATCCTCCCCATGGCTCCTACTGGGTTTCCCATTGATATATCACGTTAATGGGATTTCTTTGTGCGAATAATAATAATAATAATAATAATGAAAAAATAACAATCGGGCCACCAATTAGTGTCACTAAATTAGTCTGAATATCGCCCTATATTTTCAGTTAATGTATGTATGTTATACTAGTATTAGTACTGTAATGCTCTAGGGGTTGGAAAACTCATACAATTTTGACTTATATTTTTATGAGCAATCAAAATTTACTTAGGTTTGAGTATTTCAAATAGTATTATAGATGATATGAAACCCAGTAGCTGTCACAGGCTAGGAGCGTTGCTGTCAAGGTGACAAAGTTTTGGCCAGACGCCAAATGCTGGAGTCTGGAATTTCATGGAGCGCATTGTGCCAACTCGTTTGTAAGTGGAAGAGACGAGCAGATCTGAGCTCCTTTTTTTTACATCCTTTTCTCCAGAAACTAAATACTTCTAAACTTTTCGCTCTTATTCACCAAGACCGTGCAGGACTATACATGAAAAAAATCATTTCAGCTTTACCATACACTCTCCAACATTACCATTCACTCACTATCTCCACTGTACATTTACATTCTTGTACATTCATGTAATTTCATAATTACATGAATTTACATAATGTATATTCATTATGCCACTAACATGCATAACGTTTCGGGCAGGTGCTTAACCTGAATTTTCCTGGAATACGGCCCGCCAAATCGTTGAACAACCAGGTGCCCATTCACTGCTGGGTGAACAGAGGCTACAGTTAAGGATTGGCGCCTAGTTAATCCTCCCCTGCCAGGATACGAGCCCAGGCCAAATCGCTCACGGAGCACGGGGCGAGTGTGTTACCACTGCGCCACGGGAACCAACAGCTTCAACATACACTTCATCATGCACTTACTCTACCATACACTCATCAACACCACTACATACTACCGTCAACAAACATCAGCACAACTATACACATCAATATGACATATCACAAAGAGCTGAAGGATTAACACATTCCTGGTGGTAGTGTGGGAGAGAGGTTCCCAATGGTGTCCCATATATTAGAACACCAATATCAATTATATAGGTGGGAAGTTGTTAATTATTGAAAAAAACATACAAATCTTGGAAAACATTTAACAAGGTCTATCACAGAGAAGCAGACGAGGATCAAAACACAAAATGGCTGATGCGAAGAGTACTGAACTGTCAACAAGGTACACAAAATTGAAGGATTTCACTAGGGAAGAAATAAGGAATGGAGGTTTTATGGGCAGGTTGGTGATGGTTGAGGATCTGCAAAAGATTCACGAAGGAAAATTTCTTACATTAGAAATAGAAGATAAAGATATTATTATTAAAATTAACCTTTTACAGGGAAGCACTTTGTAAGAAGTTGGCAACTTGATAGATAAGGTAAGGAGACCAGAAGGACAAATAAAGAAACTTGAAACAAAATGAGACATGGAAAATGAAAGGAACGGGGGGAATACAAATTTGAAGAAGTAATCAAGAGGATAAAAAGATATGGACAAGAACTAAGAGAAACTATTCAGGCTAGCTAATGCAAGGAGTTAGTCAAGGCTAACGTTTATAAGCAACTGAAGTGGAGGAAGTTAATAGAGAACTGGACAATTGTAAAGATGAAGTAAAAAATAAATATGCACAAGTCGTAAATGAGAAAGAAGCAAAAAACTATGTAAGTCAACAACAGAAATAAGCAATCATGAACTGGCATTAGATAGTCACTTAAGAAAGTACTGTAAATTAGAACAGAACACTTGACAAAGTTCTAGAATAATTTTTGAATGTTTGGAAAATTAGATACCATTTAGAGTGGACAGCAGCAGAAGAAAAAAATCACTGATAAAATGGTAGGTTAGAAGACCTCTCAACAAAGGAAAATGTCAGGGATTTTCAGAGAATAAACAAATATATAAAAGGCAAGACTCGTCCTTTAAAGGTGATATTAAATGAAGTGGGGTACTTGACATTATTAAGTATACCCTTAGTTAGGTACTTGACAGTATTAAATACTGTATGCCCTAAGCTAGGTACTTGACATTATTATGTATACCCTTGGCTGGGTACTTGGCATTATTAAGTATTCCCTTGGCTGGATACTTGGCATTACTAAGTATACCCGTGGCTGGGTACTTGGCATTATTAAGTAATGGTTATATTATGTATATGTAAGTCTCATCTTTCTAATTGTATGTATCTGTCATTTTCTTCATTTTCCAAAACATGTCTACTATTTAGAACACTGTTAGTTTGTTTAGGCCTTTCTTAAAAAAAGAAAGAAAAACCTTCAGATTAAGCTATATATCACTAGGGAAGGTAGTTTTCTATAAATTGTCTCCTGTGTCTTGTAATATATATCTATTACTGTCATTAGAATTGTAACAATTGCTGTTATTTGCTTTGTCTTTTTCAATGATTTAGTATCATGTCACATTAAAGCATTGGAGAAACGTACTACAATGCCGTAGTGCTTGAATGAAGGTGAAAGAAAGACCCAATACATGTGTAAGTGTATTAAAAACAAATTTTCGGATGTATCCTGTACCCTTTCTCAAGGTACTATATACAATATTCTGAACATTTTATACAGTACCATGGAAAAGGATGTAGGTTACATCCAAAAATTAGTTATTTAACACATTGGCGTTTTCCTTCTCCTTCATTAAAGTATTAGCATTTTTTATATACTGTATAATTATAATAGGTAATATTACTTAACAGTATTTTTCCCTTGTATTATTATTAGGAATTTGTATAATCTTATAAGTTCAGTTATAAAGGTACAGCCATTTATAAATAAAGTTATACCGTATAATGCTTAATTAAAGCTAATTTATCAATTAAAATACAATGCAGTTTTTAATATTTTTAATACATTAGGCTGTTTATAAATAGTATATTTTATAGTTCTTATTTTTCTAGGTTTACCTAACCAGTGACCATTCATTTGGATCAACTTTTAGAAAGTTGCCAAGAAATGGGTTGATAATTAAACACGGGATATATTTATTATATCTGTCCTTCTTTTACCACAATAAAACCTCTAAATAAACCTTTATTTCATCACCTACGCTTCCCTCTGGGTATGTTATATTATAAACAAATACAAAGCTAAATATTTATATAGGATTGAGCTAAAGGCATATCAACTGCACGATGGTTATTAAGACAGCGTCAGTAGCTCACTAAGTAGCAAGTATACTTTCCTGAACATCCTCTAAGATTAAAGTAAACTCAGTATATATACATCGACAAATGGGGGTAGACATTTCGGTGTATATGTTTTCAAACACCATCACTATCTCCTCACTGCGATTCTCTTTCCAACAATATTTCAACCACTGGAAAGTTATATAAGGCCTCCGCAGGAGTTTACTGGCTATATACTTTAGTATATACTAGCAAGTATACTTTATTCCTAAACACAATTTAGGGCTAAAATAAACAATCTATATACCGTGATATATTCCTAGAAGAAGGGTACAACGTGAATTTATTTTGTTGACATACATCAGCTGATATAAAACGTACGTGGTTGGTCAGTTGTCCAGCTGAGCCGGCACCGTGATTGGCTAAGCAACAAGATAAACACTTACCAAAACCAAACGAACCAAAAGTTGCAAGTAGCACGGGCTATGGTGAGCCCGTGGTGGACTTATCTGACACAGGAGCGGGGCTGTAATTGATTTTATAGTATTTAGTGCGGCATTTGAAAGCAATTTAAATGAATGAAATTTGATCTGTGAGTTTAATATATGTGAATGTATATATCACATAATACAATTAATGTGCAATCTTATGAAATCTTCGGTAAGTAAAATATGGTTTTCCTAAAACGAAAGGCTTTCCTACCAGTGGTTTAGGCCTATCATTCTCAGTAGCCTGACAATATGCTAATATGACAATTTGCCAACACAGGTCTGCCCTCCCCGCTTTGTCAACACTAAAATAATAAATAAAAAAATGAATAGTTTATTTAGGTAAAAGTACATTCAGTACATACATATTAAGTTACAAGCAGAATGTTGGATTTCTAGACAGAGCTAGTATATATACTCACTACATATTTTGCCACTAATAATACGCACAACCTAAATAATACCTAAAGCCACTAATACGCAGAGCGTTTCGGGCAAGATATGGGAAACTTAAAAACTAAGACTTAAAACTAATTGAGATCAAAAACATGAATTGAACTGAAGTAGAAAATAAAAGAATTACAATAATTGCATGTTGAATAGAACAGCAGAAATTGCAACAGAACAGCAAATAGTAATTTGAACTAAATAAACAGACGGACAACAATTTCCTTAAATTTATAACAGATATCAGCAGTTTTACAGGTAATTAATCCTTACAAGCTAATCAATAATGAATTATTAATCATTAAACATTAATGTTTGATACTAGCAAGACATGGGTTGACATTTAGGAGGTTACGTGGAGTTGATTAGGTAGTACTTAGTTTTTCTATTCAACTGGTTGAGAGAGGGGCAGTCTTTGATGTGATTGGGAAGGCTATTCCACATTCTGGGTCCCTTGATTTGAAGAGCATTTCTAGTTTGGCTAAGTCGCACTCTTGGAATCTCAAATAGATATTTGTTTCGAGTGTGATGCCCATGGGTTCTGTCGCAACTCTCTAGGAAGCGTTTAAGATCAGGATTAGCATTACAGTTCAGAGTTATATATATCGGTATCTGGAGATATTGGATCAGAATCTCCAGATACCAATTCCACTGTTGGAAGTTGGAAGCCAGATGGGAAAAGAAGGCGGAGAGGGAGTTGGCAGGGAGAAGGGGGGAAGAGAAAGGGAAGATTGGGGAGGAGCGGGGAAGAGGTGAGAGAAGAGGTAACTGGGGGAAGGGGGTGTGGAAAGAGGGGAGAGAAGAGTATGGAATGGAGGTGGGAGTGGGGGTAGAGTCTATCCCGGGCACCCCCCCTTAATCTCCTTAATCTATACTATACTATAACACACTGAACTATACTATCCTATACTACACTACAATATACTATACTATACTATACTATACTATACTATACTATACTATACTATACTATACTATACTATACTATACTATACTATACTGTGCTATACTATGCTATTCCGTAGGTGAAAGGAAACGTGCACAACCATTTCAAACCCGCCTAATAATCTAACCTGGGATTGTGTTAGTCGAGAATGAATCTTACTGTACATAAACAGTTTCATGACCCGGGACTTGTATATAATTTGCTTTGTTAACAGAATCAGGTGGATCTACATTTATGGGATAAAACTAAACTCTAGTCAGGATTGTATATATCTCTGTGATCCTGTAAGATCTCCATCTCACAGGATGGCTTGTCATATAGTATCATGTGGTCAGGTAGCCAGCACTAGCAAACTTTGGAAGGAATACAAGGATTGATCATCAGCAGTAAAAGGGAAGGGTTGTGCCCTGGACAAAGCAGTGTCAGCCTACAGGAGGCAGGGAGGGAAATCAATACTACACTAGGCCAGGTCTGCGGGCTTGTCGGCTCTCTCCAGACTTGCTGACTGCTGCTTCTCTTGCCACCAGACTTTCAAGGAGTTGTATTTTTATTTTAGGAGTTTAATAAGCCGTTCAATTCAGGTGGGTTTTGTAATCAAAACAAAAACACGTTACTTGATTGCCAACAGGATAGGCTCTGGAATTATTTTGTTTGTGTTATGTATTTTATTTTATTGGTTAAAATATTGTCCATGTTGAAGTTTGCGGATGTTTTTCTAATAAATTTCAAAATCATGGAATATAATGAATGTAAACTACATTAGACGATAAATTTATCGTGTAATGCGATGTGTAACTTTATCAGAACAAATTCATAGAATACGAAGATTTCAAAAGAATTAAAAAGTAATAAACCATTACAAATATTTTAGTCTACTTTTATGGAAAGCTAATTATTGTGGTACAGATAATGTTAGGCGCGGATTTGGCGAGTACTTGAAATATCTTTTTCAGCCATTCTATAACCATGAGCTGAATAAAAGAATTAAGTTTAATCTCATGACTTGGCTGAAGCGGTCGACATTGGCTGGCTGCCCAAGCTATAACGAGGTGAGGAGTTCCATCCCAGAGAGCTCCAGATTTGTCAGTAAGTTTGACTTCTTTTGAGAACTTAATTGAATATTTATTGGGCACTATTTAGGCATGCCGAAATAAATTAAGTGTATGTACTAATGTTATGAATGTTTAGTACTAGTGTGTTACAACTGTATAATTAAATGTGTTTGATTATGGGCCAATTTTCCACGACATAAAAGAATCAACGGCATAAAATTTAATCCTGAAATAAGTTTTATTCCAATCTGTCCTGCTACAGAGAACGTCGCATTTCGATCGTATGCGTTACATAAGGCCAAAAATGGTTGTACTAGAAAATGGTAGCGGCTCGCGAAAGTGACGTAGTCTCGTTTTCTGTTTTGGGTCCTCTGGTAGGTTAAGAGAGGTCACTTTAACTTGACCGTTTTCTTAATGTTGGGAAACCTTAGGAGGACGGACTGGGTAATTAAATATCACCATGCAAATAATATTTACAAACACTGATATTCTCTGTTTTAAAAAATGATGCATGAGATTTATAATAGGTTTGGTACTTACATATAATTCATTTATAATAGAACCCTAGCAAATTCAAAGCTAATAAATATGGTCAATTTAGCAAGCTAAGTAGCCTATGCTCTCATACAGACGTAATTACGCTTCCACATGTGGATGTAATGGCATCGAATACCGAAGCCAACAGTTGGACAAAATAGAATGATACAGATGCATAAAACACTAGCTATCCTTCTACTATAACCCCCGATGTTCAACTTTAAAACAAACTATGATCCGTGGAATACATGTGCGTATTTCTTTATTCTCGACATTTTTATTACGCCCATGGTCAGTGTCAAGTTATTAAAATTCCCCCCAAAATACTAACTATACTAAATATATATTTTTATCCATTGTTAGACCGCTATGACCTGACCTGTTCGGTATATTTTTAAAATAAAAATTAACAAACTAATTTTGAGGCTCAGTTTCTGAGCTCATTATATAATTCCTGTTATCGGGGTCAGGAGGCCTGTATGGAAGCCCTTCTCCCCCCTTGGCCGAACTACTGACTTTCCCCAGACTGCAATACATAATAATTCTCTAACTCCCGGGCACCTATTGCCCGGGAGTTAGGTAAAGGTAAATGCTAGGTAAAGCTAGTTACAAAATTCAATGCATACCGTCACATCAACAATGGGCTCGAGACCGACCACAAGTACAGTTTCTAAATTACGCAACTGGCATATAAGGTGAGCTAGTGTTACAATTGATATGTTTATCCTGCAGCCTGCACATCGACCCCCCATCCAGTGGGCAGTGGTGGATAAGTTACAATCACTCAGTTACTACCTACAGTTAGCAAACTGGGGATATTTGACTAAGATTTCTGGTAGCAAATCATTTTTAATTAAATATTTACACATCTCTTGAATAGTTGTTATAGAATTGTCTCTGAATTCACGTATCTTTTCGCACTCTATCAAATAGTGACGGAGGGTGTGCGAATAATTTTGTGGACACAGTTTACATTTGGTCAGGTCTACATCATCAGATAATGAAAATTCCCAGAGATACTTATAACAGAGTCTAAGTCGAGCAGTAGTAACATCTAGAAGTCTGCTGACTTTATTGGATAATCCATAGATATGTGGCTCTTTTTCAAATCAAATGTTTATTCAGGTAAAGTACATACATACAAGGTGAGATGCAAACATTGATGGATACAAACATTCACATTTTACATGATAGTATGATGATAGATGGAATTACTGGTGTCAATTTCACTTTGTCTCAGATCTACAAGATTCTGTTGATGTTCTTGGTGTACGGTACAATCAGACTGCTTATTGACAATCCAAGGTTATATTAAATTTCTCTCTTAAGGGCAGATTCTTCGGCTAACTCATCAACTCTTATCATGCATTCGGAGGCCAACATGAGATGGAATCCACATGACATGGACTCGGTTACCATCATCAATAATTTTGTTGTTTGTATTGATGTTAAGTTTGTCGTCAATATACAGGTCAATGTTACTCTAATAGTCGTCTGGTGCACCAAAAATACATGCAACCACAGGCATGAGAACGTTTTCTCTATTAACATCTGTTTTCTCATTTTCTTTCTACAAGATTTAATGGTTAACTTACAAATTCTTTCTTTTGTCAGGTCGTCATATATAGTTTGTCGTCTATATATATATATATATATATATATATATATATATTTCGGAAATCTAAAGTAAAAACGTTGATGTTAATATGCTTATGCTGTCGTGAGTAACATTGAACTTAAAATGTATTACTAAAATGCTTTCCAAAAATGAAGTAATCAAAGAATCTGGAAAATCAAAATTCTAAATATTTCAACAGAATTGTATGTACTGTATTGTGTTTAATATACTAGGAATTATGAGTATGATATATTAAGCGGCGAACTCCAGGAACAGGTGATAAATAATGGTCATAAATATATACCAAACTCATGCATTATGAAATAGTCTTAGTGACAAAATTTCAAACTCGAAATAACAAGAAGTGCTTTAAAAAGCTGAAAATAGAATCAACTCCCTATAAGTGAAGCAAACGAAGCCTCAGAATAAACTTAACAAAACTCTTGACTCGAGTTAAGACTCTTGGCTACTTGGTTACTTTCAAATCACGTAAGGTTAGGGTGACATGATATATGATTTGATGTTGGTATCACATTCGTGAAGAATTCGTTTGGGTTATCAATCTATAGTTTTTTAAAATAAGTCACTCGTCAACCCAGTTTGTAGTTTTTTTAGATTTAACATTTTATACATTAGAGTATATATTTGTATTTATTTTATAATAATAATAATAATAATAAAATTGACACCGCCATTGACTCTGTAACGCTTGACAAAATGTTAACCTCGCTATGTATATTAGGCGTGTTGAAACATTTGTTATTATTAATGGTAACACTAAAACGTTTGTATTTATATCTACAGTGGGCTCGTTTGCTCAGTCACTAATTTAATCTGGGAAAATGCAATAGGATTAAAGGAAAGCGCTTAAAACTGTAAAACATTGAACTGTGTCGAACACTCGCACTGTGTTTGTAAATACAAATCATGATACATGATTATAATGATCAGTAAGATTGGTTTAACATTTATTGTTACAGAGACGAACCCGGAGTAAATGCTGCATCTCTGTCTGGTCTCAGGGCAACTGGTGAGTCATGGTTTTCATAAAATAATTCTTCCAAGTCATATTAACCAATAATAAACTTTTTTGTTATACGCAGCTCTAATGTCAATAATGTAGTAATGTCGGCTATGGCTTTGAAAGTACACGTTCACTGTAAATTAGCCGATGCAACGCATGAGTGCACGTTTATATATTTATCACATATACATAACACGGAAGAACACGTTATTACTCAAAATATTCAATACGAAACTATCGATTCTTTTATAAGGAATTCCTTTCCTTGCTCTCTTCCGATTCTGTGAATGATTAACCATTCTGTGAGAGATGGGGATATTAGATGAACTTTAGCTAGTTTCTGATCTACGTTCTGTAATCCTTCATCAAGAATTAAGTTGCAACACATTGCTGTGTTCACCAAAATTTGTTAAAAAAAAGTAAATAAGAAAGTGCAAGGTGATCTGTTGATCATAAGATCTGATGTAACACGGAGCGACTATAGAGACTGCTCATCCACATTCTTATAGTATTTTTACTCTTTGTTTTGGCGTCTTAATCATCATCATTCGCATAAATGCTAACTATAGGTTATGTATGCTACCAATAAATAGAATATTCAAGTAATGAACAAGAATAACCTCCAACACACAATAGTCAGGACACTTTTCGCACCATCCTCCAACGCCGATCCACACCCGGCTAGAGTTTAGGCCCTCCACCCGTCTTAAAAGATTTCCCCCTCCATCCCACTACAAAAATTTCACCTCGTCCCCACGCCACTACAAAATTTTCACCCTCCTGTCCCACCTTGCCCTTTAACCCCCACACTTCTACAAATATTTAATTCTCCAGACCCTCTTTCTTACACCTTTTACCAACGTTACGAAATATATATATATATATGTATATATATATATATATATATATATATATATATATATATATATATATATATATATATATATATATATATATATATATATATATGCGGAAAATCCAGAGAAATGTGAAAGGAAGTGAACGTTTCGACCTGATTAAAGACAACGGCTTGTACTATAAATGAATATACTATACTATAAATGTACTATACTCTACTATACTATATATTACTATACTACTATAAATGAAGACTTAGTAATTAGAAAAATATGAAACCAAGTCAGGGAAAATGAAGAGTTAATGAGTGAATAAATATTTTAATATTTATTGTGACTACAATTTTTGTTTATTAGTTCTATAAACAGTTCTTAGGTGTGAGAAGTTTGAAGATTTAATTAAAATGTTTATCTACGTGAGGCCACTAGTAGTGTGAGCGTAGTGGGCCATACCTAGCCTCATCTAGCTTCAACTAGCCTCACCAGCACTAGGCTACCCGGCCGTGACGAGGCCCAACCGCCTTGCATGCCTCAGTAAAGCGTTGCTTGGTTCTTTCACCTAACTTGTGGACAAAAATCAGATGGGGGAAGGTACAAAGTTTTAAGTTAGATTTAAAGCCGATGTTAAAACAAAGTTGAGCTGAGGAAAGTCCTCTCTCAGGGCGAGAGAAAATGTAATTTTTTTCCTCTCTAGGGCTTTAGAGTTGGGGGAAGAAACAGTTACCAACCGGGGACTGGAGTTGAATATGCGACGTGTCAAGGAAAAACATACGTGATTAAATTTAATGAATGTTTTTTTAATGCTTTATGCTAACCTATTTAAGGGATGCTCTTTCGTACTTCAAGTTGCTGAGCTTGACGTCCTCTTTTTGAATACAACGAGCGCTTTAGTCTGGGTTCGTATCCTGGCCGGGGAGGATTGACTGGGCGCCAATCCTTAACTGTACGCCTCTGTTCTCCCAGCAGTGTAGGGAACTATCAGGAGGAAAGCGCCAAGCCATTACTACTATAGAGCACTTGGATGGGTCAAGGATAAAGATTTAGGATGGGGAGAAGGAAAGGTGTCCAACCACTTGAATGGTCGGGGATTGAACGCCGACCTGTATAAAGCGAGACCGTCGCTCTACCGTCCAGTCAAAGTGGTTGGACTCACGCAGCAGTGAATGGGTACCTGGTTGTTAAACGGGTCGTATTCCGGGAAAACAATTGGATTTAGGATTTGTCCGAAATACTATGCGTGCTAGTGTCTTTACAAGAATGTAAGAACTTGTATATACAATATACATAACATAAAATAAAACACCTGCAAAGTTGAGGAGAGCGATAGTGTGTTAACGCTGCCGCAGTTGGTGCCAACGACCTGCTAAGCATCGCCCTTCCCTAATCCTTGAACCAAGTGAGAGAATGGCTTACAATGTGGTAACGTGTGCCTCTGGTCTTGCCTCTAGGCTTAGGTGGTGCGTTCAGCCGTCTCCCCTTGCCACCCTAATGACCAGCACCTCGACCTGACTGGATTTGGGGCTTGAAGCTTGATTGGCTTATGAATCCCATTTTCTCGTATTTGGTGATAAAACCGGACAAGGCTGTCTACTGTGGTATAGAACAAATATTCTCATCTATCTAATACATCCCGCATGTTCAGTGTTCATGCGACTCATACATATTCCTTAATCCTCAAACTGAATTAACTCATGGGCTGAGGCTACAGGGAAAGTTTAGGCGTCCGGTCCTTGTAGTTCCCTGACACTCACTAGAAGGTTACCTCTGGTGAGTGTAAAAGGTTACTCTGTTACTCCTGGGGGTTCTACATGTGCAAATATATATATATATATCCCCTTGTTAATGGCTCTGCTACAGGTAATTGAAGGCTTACAGAAAAACGCCCATGTAAGATTTCTTCTCCACCATTTTAAATCCACAATTTTAAATTCGGGGAAATTGAAATGTTAATAGCGAAATTTCGTTACTGACAACCTGATTTCAACAAGATTTAAAATAGCTATTTCAGACGTAGTAAGAAAAGAAAATGAAGTTCTCATTGTCCGGCTCTTGTCCTCTGTCTTAGTTTACTCTTGTATTTTCGTTACTAGTCATCTAACGTATATGAAATGTAAAACATAGAAACAGTATTACAATCTTAACTATTTTCAGCGCAATATTTAAACAACAATGGTCCTCTGCACCCCTAGTTAGCGCAGAGAGTCCACCATACACTCTGGTTCCTGTCGCCAGCGGGGAACTATCTACCTTCTCCACCTATCCCCGCTTTCACTATCTACCTCCTCCACCTGCTCCCGCTCTCACTATCTACCTCCTCCACCTGTCCCCCCTCTCACTATCGACCTCCTCCACCTTCCCCTGCTCTCATTATCTACCTCCTCCACCTACCCCACAACGAGCCCGCCCTCTCACACCACCAGCTCCACCCTAGCACCCTTACCTTCCCTCTCACACCCTCACTTCTCAGCTTTTGCTCGCGAGAATTTGAATTTGTTTTCACATCTCTCGTGTTTTCTGTGTTATTTTCCTCTTTACCCCTTCTGCATTAGCACAACACCGACAGTACCGTAACACCGTCCACCCTGGTGGTGACAGCCACAAGAGACTCCATTTCGTGCCTGACTGCCTCACCTGTGGAAGCTTTACTTAAGGCGACGCCGGCCGCTCCGTATAACCTTTACTTAAGGCGACGGCCGGCTGTCCGAAGCACATCCCCGGCCTGGGAGGCTGAGTGCCCTGCCGCCTGGCCGCCAAGACTTGCGACCCGACCCACTCCTCTTGCTAGCGCTGAGGGCCGGCCTGGGACCCATCTCCTGAGGTCTCCGGCCCGACCTAAAGCGGCGTTGGTGAGAGTCATCACTGCCCTCTACACTCTCCTCACACCTCGTTCCTCACTTTGAGCTTCAACACTTGTCTCTTGTGTCTTCTCTCCCATCTTGGTGGGATTTTTGTATGCCACCGTAGCCATTTTATGAAGAGATGACAGCTCGTTCAAAGCAGTTTACTTGGAAGAAGCTCTTTCAGTTCAGTTCATTTATTAAGCAAGGCACCCTATATGCACCGTGCGGATGGTGTTGGACCATCCATAGTAACGTATTGGCAATCCATACCATATATTGGGCCGTATATATGGCCAATATATATTTATATTGGCCACAACCTGACGTGTATGGTTGACCAGCATTACCACTGTGGCAGACACTGAAGCTATTATCACCACTGATTGCTTCATCCAATATTTTTCTCGCTAATTTGGCTAATTATGCTAATCCTTGAGAGTCGATGATACGTTGCAATTATAGATAGTGAAGTGATAATTATAGTTGATGGTGCTGTTGTCAGGTATTGTAGTGTGGTGCGAGAGAAAGAGAGAGAGAGAGAGAGAGAGAGAGAGAGAGAGAGAGAGAGAGAGAGAGAGAGAGAGAGCGAGAGAGCGAGAGAGCGAGAGAGCGAGAGAGCGAGAGAGCGAGAGAGAGAGAGAGAGAGAGAGAGAGAGAGAGAGAGAGAGAGAGAGAGAGAGAGAGAGAAGTATGTATTAAACAACCTCCGAGGCCTAATGCAGGGGGCTTGATGGCTGAGTGAACAGCGTTCGGGATTCGCAGTCCTAAAGTTCCGGGTTCGATCTCCGGCAGAAACAAATGGGCAAAGTTTCTTTCACCCTGATGCCCCTGTTCATCTAGCAGTAAATAGGTACCTAGGAGTTAGACAGCTGCTACGGGCTACTTCCTAAGGGATGTGTAACAAAAAAGGAGGTCTGGTCGAGGACCGGGCCGCGGGGGACGCTAAGCCCCGAAATCATCTGAATATAAATAACCTCAAGATAGCACATATATGTATTAAATTAAGCCTAAGATGGCGTATATAACGGTTAGGATTGCTTATTTAGACCGAGGACAGGTTCTACGTTAGATTGTTCAGTTCCTATTCCACTTTTAGCATGCTATTTCCAGTATTCCAATAGTACATAATATGAATATTTTTTAGGTGCAACAGTCATTTTTTGTACGTTCGACCAATAGTTGCTACAAGTACTATCGTACTTGTAGCACTAGTGCTATCGTACTTATAGCACTTATACCATTATCTAAATTAGGTTACGTTTAGATGTTTGTCAAGGAAGGCGGTCACATTAAGCGGTCCTGGCGCTAACGGGCTCTGCGCTTAGTGCGGGCGATCTGTTACTCAAAGTTTGACCCCACAGACGAATTTATAAATTTTTACATGCAGTTCACTCAAAACGGGAATGTTCTCAAATGTAAATTAATATTACAATATATTAGCATATTGTGCATATATAGGCATATGTTAGGTTAAGAGTTTAGGTTCTGTTGACGATTATTTTTATTTGTAGTACGTGGGTGAAGCATTTATAGCGTTGTGGTTCGAACAAAAGTCGTCAGCGAAGCACTTGTTCCGGAAGTGTTCGAACGTCAACAGTTGTGAGTCGTGTGTAAACGGGTTTTCATTCATAAACAGGGGGTTTGGCGGGTGCATGGAATCACTTTTGGGTTTTATTTGGAAGACGGACTGGCTTCCTCCTGTTAGTGCGGCCTGCGCTACCCTTGGACCTTGAGACAGGTCGGCAAGTCCCAGCTGTGTCTGGGCGCAAGTAAGAGACTGAACATCCCAGCAGGTTTTCTTCCTATTGGGTGGGTGGGATGCCAATCTTTGATAAGTCGCCGGCTTCCTGTCTTCGTTGAGGCCACTACAGTGTTGGGGCCCTCAGGTAAATGCTGTTATGGTGGTATGTTAACTCACAGGATGAGTGATGCTGCCCAATACTGTCACCATAGCGGTATGTTCACTCACAGGATGAGTGACGCTGTCCAATACTGTCACTATGGAGGTATGTTCACTCACAGGATGAGTGACGCTGTCCAATACTGTCACTATGGAGGTATGTTCACTCACAGGATGAGTGACGCTGTCCAATACTGTCACCATGGCGGTATGTTCACTCACAGGATGAGTGACGCTGTCTAATACTGTCACCATGGCGGTATGTTCACTCACAGGATGAGTGATACTGTCCAATAAAGTCGGCCTTCGGGGCAAAATTAAATAAAAAAAAATATTGGTCTGAAATACTGGTTCTTTGGTATACTACTTCAGTGTTTATACTGCGGCTCTTGTATGCTGTTGTTCTTGTATATTACTGCTCATGTATACTACTGTACTAGTTGCTATACTGCTGCTCTGGTGGGTGTTTGGGAATAAGGCATCGACACCACACACCAAGCACCTCGGGTCGACCCCCCGCCATCAAACATCCAAGAGGACCGTCTTTGCATTTATGGAATTTTCTAGAGCCGGCCGATCTGACTGCCAGGACGCGACCCGACGCCAATAGACAGAAAAAGAAAAGCGCTTCCGAGGACATAATGTGGTCAGGTCCGGGAGCTTGCTAGAGTCCGGGAATATTCTGGCCGGAAACCGAGTCAGCGATTCACCTCACATGTGGCATGATGGACGATTAGATGGGTGGGGGCGGCCAGGGAAGTGGGTGGGTGGGGGCGGCCAGGGAAGTGGGTGGGTGGGGGCGGCCAGGGAAGTGGGTGGAGGGTGGGTGTAAGGCCCATTCCTACGCCAGGCTACATGGGGCCTTGTGGCCGGTAAGCGGGAGACCCACATTGCCAACATCCGTCTTGCTGGCTGGGAAGGAGTCGTCAGCGATTGTGTTGATATTTAAGGTGGGTCTTGTTATGCCCGCAAGGCTGATTGGTTCTTACTAGCTGTTGTTGACTGCTGTCTGCTCTGCTACACGACTGGCTGCTGCTGCTGCTGCCACCCTGCCCTGCTGCTGACTGTCAACAAGGAATACTAAACATTTGATAGCTGACGGACCTGTTAAAGCCATACTGGTAACACAGACGCCATATTGCGCGTTATACGCAGCGCCATATTGCGCGTTATACGCAGCGCCAGCCAGTACGTACTGCTACGCTTATTCCAGTTGCAAGTTCTCGATATGGGGCAATGTTTCTGACGGAACAGGCGAAACATTCTGGGAAACCATATGGTAATTGTGAAGAGTATTTCCAATTTCTTAACGCTCGGAAAAATTTTCTCTCTTGTTTTATCCCGGAGATTTTTCATAAACAATTTAGGGAGAGAGGAATTGGCTGGCCAAGTCGAGGTGGTTCGCGCCGACCTAATGTTATTGGTCCAAGGAATCGAATTTATTGAGGTGCATTAATACAATATTTGAGGTGCAGTAATACAATATTTGAGGTGCATTAATACAATATTTGAGGTGCAGTAATACAATATTTGAGGTGCAGTAATACAATATTTGAGGTGGAATATTTGAAGGAGTCCCAGAGCCTTGTCCCACACCGCCCAGGTCCCCGTCTCGAATATGCAGCTTAATAAATGTTCCCCCTTTCTCGGAGCGCCTCGGTCTGTGTGCATGTGATTAATGCGAGGCTGTGGGTAAAATGTTAGAGGTAAGAGTTTGTGTGGAGAGCGAGGAAGGAAGAGGAGGAGGCGGCGGCTCGCCCGGGTTAGGTGCTGACAGAGAACAGGTCAGAGAGAGCGCTCAGAGGTCAAGCGCAATGTGTAGGGATAAGAGAGAGACGGGGGAACGGAGAGGGGGCAGGAGGACGATCTGCTTCTGTGATAACTTATCTCTTCTTGGGAGATAGCATATTGTGCATATTTAGGCATTGGTTAGGTTTGATGTTTAGGTTCTGTTGGCGATTATTTGTATTTGTAGTACGTGGGTGAAGCATTTACAGCGTTGTGGTTCAGAACTCGTCAGTGAAGCACTTGTTCCGGAAGTGATCGAACGTAATCAGTTGTAAGTCATAAACCGTTTTTCATTCATAAACAGGGGGGTTTGGCGGGTGCATGGAATGGACTTTGGCCTTTGTTTACGAGGACGGGCTGATTCGTGTGTGTGTACCGGATGTGGCATCAGGGGAAAATGCCAAACCTTTACGACTATATATCACTTGGAAGGGGTCAGGAAGGAACGATTCAGCAGATGTATGCTTTCTAGATGTTGTCAACAGAGGTCTCTGGCGGCCTTATGCCCACAGTCGACAAAAATCTGTCACATGTCAGTACCCTCTCAGCGGTGGTGGTAGGTGCATGTCAATCGCCCTTGTTGCGTTCATGACTTAAGATATTGCGGAATTATTTTACTCCTCTAGTGATTGCTCGGCCAATAGTGAGGACGAACTGCCCTCATTCTTCAGGGTATGGAAACAATGAGTCAGTGAGAACAAAATAAATGATTTGTGCTTCAGAAAACTATTCCTCCGTAATTATCATTCTACAGTCTTAGTGTAAACAAAGTGTAGAGGTGAGTGTTGGCCTCCATCACCAACACCATCACCCTGCTGGACGCCCGAGGTAAGTGAACATTATCCTAATAACAATTGAACAAGTACCCTCAGTCGTCCACGTGCGGCAGGTCACGCTGTTTAGTATCGTGTATGGCAACCTCACTTGACGAATACTTAAAGCTTTAGCGTATAATTCTTTAAGTACTTAAAGGATATTTGCTTTAGCGAATCCATTAAAAGTAATCATTTATGTAACGTCATCAATGTTTACTTAAACGAATAACGGGAAGCACAAGGCCACAGATTGTGGGGGGGATTAATGTAGCTGTGGCAGCCACGACGCCCCACTTTAGTAAATCCCGCGACACCAGCCCCCACCACACACACCTCGCGGCCCGCGACACCCCCCCCCCACACTCGCGACACCAGCCCCCACCACACACACCTCGCGGCCCGCGACACCCCCCCTACACCTCGCGACACCAGCCCCCACCACACACACCTCGCGGCCCGCGACACCAGCCCCCACCACACAACCTCGCGGCCCGCGACACCAGCCCCCACCACACACACCTCGCGGCCCGCGACACCAGCCCCCACCACACACACCTCGCGGCCCGCGACACCAGCCCCCACACGAAAGAGAAGCGTCCCTATAAATGTGTTCGCTAATTAAATATTCCGGTAAAGAAAACCTTTTACACATTACCGAGGTAAAACTGACAACGAAACAATGGGTGTAAATTGGATAAGTTTAAATCCATTTAAGACCAGAATATATACCGATTTTAATATAGGTTTTGTACATTTACATTACCAATGATCTCATAGGGGCAAGTAAGTCTTCTGCAGTCTATGAAAACGTTTTAAACAGCTTCTACATTTCAGATCGGTATTTGTAGTTAAAGAATATTAATGATCAAACAACTTAGATTGTTGTTAACTAGACCACACACTAGAAAGTGAAGGGACGACGACGTTTCGTCGACTTGAGAATGGTCCAGGACGGACCGAAACGTCGTCGTCCCTTCACTTTCTAGTGTGTGGTCTGGTCAACATACTTCAGCCACGTTATTGTGACTCATCGCCAACCTAGTTTGTTGTCTTTTAATTGTTTCCTGATAAATATAATTCTGGAGATTAATTAAAGATTCTGGAATCTTTAATTAATCTCAAAATAGTTTAATTAATTCGTATATTTCGGATATTACAGTAAAAACCTAGAAATATTCGCCAAGGAGAGGGCCTGACGGTTGAGTGGACAGTGCTCGGGATTCGTAGTCATAAGGTTCCAGATTTATCCCCGGCGGAGGCGGAAACAAATGGGCAGAGGTCGAGGACCGGGCCGCGGGGACGCTAAGCCCCGAAATCATCTCAAGATAACCTCAAGATAACCATTCTCGAAAACTGAAGAAGCAAAATGACAGCGAAGGCACAAAGTTAAGTCTTTAAAAGACTGAGATATAAGACCAGGTTAACTACCCAATTAGACTTTATGTATAGTTTTATGAAGAAAAATGGAATATCAGTTTTTTGCACTGTTATTTTGATTGAAAAAGTACATTTTGAAAGAGGTAAGAAAATGTGCTGTTTGTGGTAAACTGCAGTTTACAGTTTTGGTGAGGTGGCGCTGAAGGTTGGGGGTGGGGGTGCTGGGAGGGTGGGGGCTGGGAGGGGGGGGCTGGGAGGTGGGGGTGGGGGTGCTGGGAGGGGGGGCTGGGAGGAGGGGGGAGGGTCAACATTTTATCTAAATCCTCACACATTACTCCAAACATTTTAATGCTCTAACGTTTCTCAGGACTAGGCCAGGATTATGGCGTCTAAAGGAGAGGGGAAGATAGAGATTGTCTTTCTGTCTGAGACAGAAATAGAGACGGAGGCGGACGGGAAGATGAAGGCACACAGAAATACAGACAGATAGACAGCAAAACACTCACACACGCATACGAATAGAGAAACCGAGACGAGTAGATAAGTAGACAGAGAGGCAGGTAGACAGACGGACAAATAGACACACAAAAAAAGGTTTAACCGCCATGTTAGATTAACTGCTTTAAGGTCCGGCACCTTTTCCGCCTATGTAGTCGTAGTGTGAGCCAAGTCAATAGATTTCATACCGAAGTGAACATCGTTCCCCAAATGAGACTCTTAAAACTTGGCCGCACTTCTTGCTAGATTTTACTGAGCTGCTTCCCGGGATGAACTCAACACTTACACCAGTGTAAGCGCGGGACTTACACCAGTGTAAGCGCTGGACTTACACCAGTGTAAGCGCTGGACTTACACCAGTGTAAGCGCTGGACTTACACCAGTGTAAGCGCTGGACTTACACCAGTGTAAGCGCTGGACTTACACCAGTGTAAGCGCTGGACTTACACCAGTGTAAGCGCTGGACTTACACCAGTGTATAATATAAATCCCAAATTATATTACCGTAGCTAAAGTACTTCACTTAAGTGAAATACAGAACTGTCGCAATCTCCCATGTTGACGCTGATCGCGGTATCAACTCCAGCTATTGGAAAATATTGATGGCGAAGGATTCGAACGCGCATGTGTAAACTCCTAGAGACGTGAGTTCGACCCTTCAAGTATTTTCTCACAGACTTAATACGTCATACGTTTCAATGAATAATACCAGGTGTTCTTAGTAGGGCGACAACGCGCCGTTCTACAACGTGTCCGAGGCTATGTGCTGACGGAAGGTGTTGGCGCAGTGTAAATAATGCGGAGTTTAGACTGTGTGTAAGACAAGTCACTTGTTTAGTCACTTGTTTAGTCACTTGTGAAGTCACTTGTTTAGACAAGTGACACAACCCCTGTGACTTGCTGGGTTGTCACTTGTGAACTGCGTCTGAGGCTTACTCTCAACACTGGACACACCTGGCTGCTGCTAGTGGTGGTGGTTGAGCGGGTGTGTGGGGGGGGGGGGGGGGGGTAGTGGAGCGGGTGTGTGGGTGTGGGTGGAGTGGGTAGTAGTGTGGCGGGAGCGGGTGTGTGTGTGTGTGTGGGGGGGGGGGGAGGAGGAGCGGGCGGAGGTAAGGGGCTACTGGCCGTTTTACCCGGGAACTTGGCAATAGTTAGAGAGTCAAGTTTTGCTGATGATGCGATAATGGAGTTACTGAAGCGACGGTTGATAATGGTGGTTGTGGAGGGAGGGTGGGGGGGGTTATTGGGAGGTGGGGGAAGAGGGGCGGGGTCAATGGTGGAGAAGGGAGGGAGGCGATTAATGTTGTGGTAGTAAAAGACGGGGTTAAAGGTGATCGCTGCGATTGGAACAGGAAAGAGGTTTAATGCTAGAAGGGGAGGAGAGGGGGGAAGGGGGGATAATGTTCGACGCACACGGCGTCGAACCCCAGGATCGATGATCTATGCGTCGATCCTGGGGACCATGACGCATAGGGCGATGAACAGTCGCATGTAGCCGCTAGTTTTAGCGACCTCGGAAACCTTTTAAACATACGGTCGTAGACAGCGGTTTTTTTTAAGACCTCAGAAATGTCCGGTCGTAGACAGCCGGTTTCAGATACCTTGACGTGTGGGGTCGTAATCGGCTGGTTTTAACGACCTCTGAAAACATCCAGTCGTAACCCAGTCAGTTTTGGGGGACGATGGTTTAACCCCATCATCAGTGGAGGTGACCCGTAGCTCCAGGAAGTCGTGGACCCCACCCATCACCTCACTCACTGGGATGGGTATCACCATTCCCAGAGCCCACACACAGTCTAAACCCCTCCAGCCCTCCCCTTCCCACCTACCCAACTGTTGCCTAAGCACCCCCTACTCGCCCCTCACCCCCACTCGCCACCCCCCAGCTGGAACACTACCCAGCACCATCTGGCAGTCCGTCACTGCTCCGCCACCTGCCTCCCCCACCTGGTCAAGCCTGCCGCCAATGTCCCCAGGGAGCCGCCTCAGACACCCGCCACGAGTCTACGCTCCCACTCGCCACATTTAAGTTAATCTGCAGTTATGTATTTATTTACTATTAAAGTCAGAAGCATATGCATAACATTTTCTTGATAAGGAGAGGGAGAGAGAGGGAGGGGAGAGAGAGGGAGAGAAGGAGGGAGAGAGATTGGGAGGGAAGGAGAGGGGGGCGGGGGAAGAGAGGCAGCTATTAAAAGCCAATTCCCCGTGAGGTAGTCAGGTGCTCGAGATTGTAAACATAACGACACGCCCTTCACCTTCCCCCGAAATCTTCCCCATTAGACATGTCAAATATAATGATCTCTCTCATCGCCAGCGTCATCTTGTCAGCACTGGCGCACCTCGTTAGTCTTCTATAATATTGGTTATAGTGCTATCAGTCGATAACATACGCTCTCCCAAACAGTCTGTCCTCGCTGAGGTGGTATACCCCCTGGAGGTAATCACTTCAGAACCACCATGTAATTAGTGTTATTTCTACTACCTATCCATGGTTGGGTTAAGGTTAGGCAGCACGGGCTATAGTGAGCTCGTAAATATAGGGAGCGAGGTGGTGGTTGTTTTAGATTTAGCTACACAGAACGAAATGTCCATGTAGCACGGGCTATGGTGAGCCCTTAAAAATAGGGAGCGAGGGAGGCATGGGCATTAAGTAAGGCAAGAGAGGTGAGGAGCAGGTAAGAGGAGGTAATTCCTAGAGGAAGGTAAGTGCAAGGCGAAAGGTAAGAACAAGAAGAAAGGATATGGATGGCATGGGTGTTGCAGTGGGTTGAAGGAAGAATAGGAACGTAAGGATAAGAGGAGAAAGAAAAAGAAAGAAAAAAGGTTGCCCCTTGTGTTAAAGTTTTTACCATATTAATTCTTCTGAGAATCTTGTATGTGGTGATCATGTCTCCCCTAACTCTTCTGTCTTCCAGCGATGTGAGGTTTAGATCCCGTAGTCTCTCCTCTGAGCTCATACCCCTCAGTTCGGGTACTAGTCTGGTGGCAGACCTCTGAACCTTCTCCAATTTAGTCTTGAGCTTGACGAGATATGGACTCTATGCTGGAGCTGCATACACCAGGATTGGGCTGACATATGTGGTTTACAAGGTTCTGATTGATACCTTACGAAATTTTCTAAAGTCAGTTCTTATGTTGACCAACCTGGCATATGCCGCTGATGTTATCCTCTTGATGTGGGCTTCAAAAGACAGGTCTGGTGTGATATCAACCCCCTGGTCTTTCTCTCTGATTCTTTCAGGATTTCATATCCCAAATAGGTCTTTGTATCTTGCTTCCTGTTCCTTTTCTGTGTGTACTCACCTAGTTGTGTGTGTGTACTTACTATCTGCGCCTGAAGGATCGAGCTGTTAGCTCTTGGTTCCCACCTTTCTAACCGTCTATTGTCTAATATACTGTTTCGCGACCTAGTTTGTTCTATATTACATCTACATATATTTATCTCACACCCCCCCCCCCCCCCAGCATGCAGCCCGTAGCAGCTGTCAAACTCTCGGGGGGTATCTATTTACTTCTAGGTGCATAGGGGCATCAGAATAAAGAAACTCTTTGGATATATATATTGAATAAGTTTAGAATTAGGAATCACTTGGGGTAAATACTGGTTCGGTAACATGGTTGTTGATTTGTGGAACCAATTTGTTTCCATTTTTTTGCCCATTTGTTTCTGCCTTAGTTGGGAATAGAACCCGGGTCGTTAGGACCACGACCCACGAGCGCTGACCGCTAGGCCGCGAGGACCCGCGTGTTGGGGAGGGGGGGGGGAGAGGGGGTAGTGAGGGAGTAGTGTTAGAAGGGATCAAGCCACCAGAGCGAGCACCCATCGCGGCTTACAGCCCACCTGAGATATAGCTGCCATATTCTCCACTTAAACCTTGGATCCCCACAGCTCTACTCCCTTCCTCTCCGACATTTTGGGTGCTGTTTTTTAAGAGGGAGGGTTTCGGGCATGTGGGGGGGGGGGGGTTATGGTGTAGGTTACTGGTGGTTTTATATGTTTTATAAGTTTGTAAGACGTTCTTTTGGAGTTTTGGTTTCGCATATTTGCGTTATATATATATAATATATATATATATTTCATTAAAACAGTAAGCTGAAATAAGAGTAGAGATAGAACATCTTGGAGGGAGGAGTGATACATCCTACCTCGACGAAGGTCAGTGGTTGACTGAGGGGGTGAAGCCCCCGTCAGCGGCTGCGGCCAGCAGCATGTCCCAGGTGGACTCGCCCAAAATAGGGGAGGACCGTCGCGGCGACGCGTTCGGGTTTAAAGAGATGGAGTTTTATTTTCTGTGAATACATTTAATTATGTTTTAGTAGGGAAACATTTTTATTAGCATGGCAGTGGAATTGCAGGTTTGGGGAGGAGGTGATGGAAGAACTTCGAGGCCAGGGAAGAACCTTCGAGGCTGGAGAAGTGTATGCTGAACTCTGTGGGAGAGCAGAACTCCATAGTGAGGAGTTGACCTCAAGCAGTGTAAAGGAGCAGTGAAGAGGAGTGTCACGTGTCTCTGTGCAATCAGTGGTGGAGCATCACTGGTGTTTGAAGAGGACTTTATTGTGCAGCAGTTTTGAGAGAACTGCAGAAGCGTTTTGTTGAATATTTTGGAGAAGCTAGAGATGTACATGGTAGTGAGCCTCTAGGAGCAGAACAGTGGTGTATGGTGGATATACAGGAATGTATAAGGGGAGGGCTTGAATGGTTATTGGCGTGTAAGATGCAGAAAGCAGGAGAGAGAGAGTGAGTGAGAGAGAGAGGATCACAGTTGCGGACAGGGTGGCAGAGAGTACTAATTCAAAAAAGGGGGATTTAGATCATACCAAACAAGGAGTGGGGAGTCACGGTGGCTCAAGTAGGGTGTGTACACAGGACAACCCATGGCAACCCCATCTACTTGTTTATACATGTGCCCATCGGGACTCAAGAAGGGTGCCTCTTTAGTGCAAGCTTGGAGAAGCTTTCTTAGTATGTTTTCTAGTATGTCAAGAGGAATACAAGCCGGATCACGATACACTCTGTCCATTATCATCCCGATTGTTTCATCCACAGGCACGTTGGTAAACAGCGACTCTACGTCCAACGAGGCTCTTATCCCTGTGGCCCGTGCTCCCCGCAGTAAGTCAACGAATTCCTTTGGAGACTTCAGGCTAAAGGCACAAGGTATATAATGAGTCAACTCCTTCGACAAGCCGCCAGCTTCCTGTCACCGTCGACGTCATAAGAGATATTATGGATCTCGAGTAAATTTTATTAAGCGAGATAAAGGTACTTGCCTCTTTGCTTCTTCGTGCACGAAGAATGATCGCTGCTTCATTGTCTCGCTCGCCGACTCGAGCGAGGCAATGACCACCTTTTGGCTTCCGAAATACCATCGCATTTACGATTGTTGCTGTTTTAGGAACTAGGAACCAAAATACAAGTAGCACGGGGTATGATGAGCCCGTAGTGGACTTACCTGGCACGGGAGCGGAGCTGTAACTTGCGCATTTACGAGTGGGAGCGACTGTATATCCTGTTACAGCGTTAGAAGCCCGGGGCGAGGTGGAGGCAGGGCCCGGGGCGAGGTGGAGGCAGGGCCCGGGGCGAGGTGGAGGCAGGGCCCGGGGCGAGGTGGAGGCAGGGCCCGGGGCGAGGTGGAGGCAGGGCCCGGGGCGAGGTGGAGGCAGGGCCCGGGGCGAGGTGGAGGCAGGGCCCGGGGCGAGGTGGAGGCAGGGCCCGGGGCGAGGTGGAGGCAGGGCCCGGGGCGAGGTGGAGGCAGGGCCCGGGGCGAGGTGGAGGCAGGGCCCGGGGCGAGGTGGAGGCAGGGCCCGGGGCGAGGTGGAGGCAGGGCCCGGGGCGAGGTGGAGGCAGGGCCCGGGGCGAGGTGGAGGCAGGGCCCGGGGCGAGGTGGAGGCAGGGCCCGGGGCGAGGTGGAGGCAGGGCCCGGGGCGAGGTGGAGGCAGGGCCCGGGGCGAGGTGGAGGCAGGGCCCGGGGCGAGGTGGAGGCAGGGCCCGGGGCGAGGTGGAGGCAGGGCCCGGGGCGAGGTGGAGGCAGGGCCCGGGGCGAGGTGGAGGCAGGGCCCGGGGCGAGGTGGAGGCAGGGCCCGGGGCGAGGTGGAGGCAGGGCCCGGGGCGAGGTGGAGGCAGGGCCCGGGGCGAGGTGGAGGCAGGGCCCGGGGCGAGGTGGAGGCAGGGCCCGGGGCGAGGTGGAGGCCGGGTCCGGGGCGAGGTGGAGGCAGGCCCGGACCTGGGCTGAGGGCGGGGAACGAGAAGGAGCTGGCTGCTACGAGCCGATAACCCGAAACAAAGCCACCTTGTTACTCTGCCTTCTTATCGGCAGCGAGGGGAGGTGGGGAGGCTTTTGGGTAGCTGGAGTGGTTGTTGGGGAGTGGGGAGGGGGGGGGCGCTGCCGTGGTGGTAGGGAAAGTAGGGTGTTTCTGAAGGTTTAGGGCGCGGTAATTGTTGAGAGTATTAGGAAGTGGTAATGTTGATGGAAGGGGAGGGAATATTTTAGAAATTACAGGCCACCAGAAGGGAAGGAGGCGTTGGGCAGGCAGTCAGTGATGGTTCTGAAGTTACTGAGGAAGTAGGGTAAATGGTGAGACTATTTGAACGAATGCATGTGGGAACAAGATCACTATTCCAACGTTCCCACACTTGACAGAAGACGGGACCAGAGAGTCAAAGTTTTAGTTCCAAAAGCAAATTTAGGCGAGTACACACACACACACACACACACACACACACACACACACACACACACACACACACACACACACACACACACACACACACACACACACACCGTGATCGTGAGAAAAATCTTGTAGCACATCTGGGGATTAGGGGCTTCGTGACACACCACCAACATGCGTTCAGGAAAGGCAAATCTTGTCTCACAGGTTTAATAGAATTAAATGACAAGGCGACAAAGATTAAACAAGAAAGAGAAGGGTGGGTCGACTGCCTCTTTTTGTACTGTCAGAAAGCCTCGGACACAGTACTCCGTATTGTGTCAAAGGCGCATAAGTTGGAGAAACAAGCAGGGTAAATGGTTGGGTGCTCCAGTAGATAGGGGAGCACCTAAGCACTAGGAAGCAGAGCGTTACTGTGCCGGAGGGGGGGGGGGGGAAGTCTCAGGATGGCTTGAAGTCATCAGCGGAGTCCCACAGGGTTTTGTACTCGAAACTAAAGTGTTTCTGATATACGTAAATGATCTTCCAGATGGTATAGACTCATTTCTCTCAATGATTGCTGATGATGCTAAACTTATGAGAAGGATTAAGACAGAGGAGGAAATCATGAGGCTTCAAGCTGACCTGGACAAACGGAAGGAATGGTCCAACAAATGGCTCTTAGAGTTTAACCCGAGCAAATGTAAAGTAATGAAGCAGAAGGAAATGTAAAGTAATGAAGTAATTAAAGTAATGTAATGTAGGGAGCAGGAGGCCAGATACAAGGTACCATTTGGGAGATGAAAACCTTGAAGAATCAGGGAGAAAGCTTTGGGAGTTAATATCACGCCAGACTTATTCCTTGTAGCCCACATCCAGAGGATATAATCATCGGTATATGCCACGTTGGCCAACATAAGAGCGGCCTGTAGAAACTTGTGTAAGGAATTATTGAGAACCTTGTATACCACGTATGTCAGACAAATCTTGAAGTTCCGGCATGGAGTCCATATCTAGTCAAGCACAAGACTAATTTTGAGAAGATTCAAAGGTCTGGCACCAGACTAGTCCCCGAGCTGAGGGGTATGAGCTTCAAATAATAGGGTAGATAGAGACCGTTTATTTAAACGGGGCACATGCACAAAGGAACATAGGAAGAAATTGAGTATCTAAATGAGCCACAGAGACGCTAGAAAGAACTTTTTCAGTGTCAGAGTAGTTAACAAATGGAATGCATTAGACAGTGATATGATTGAGGCTGACTCCATACACAGTTTCAAATGTAGGTATGATAGAGCCCAGTAGGCTCAGGAACCTGTACACCAGTTGGCACCAGTTCACCACGAGCAGAGCTGTTGTATCAGCTGTACAACACGCACACACAGGGACCAAACACTAACTACTGGTATTTCCACTTGATGAGAAAACTTGGGGGTTGTAAGTGACCCCATGATGAGTGTAGAGCCCGGGTGAGGCCGCAGGGATGTGTGTGGTGGTAACGAGGCCCTGACAGTGTAAACGGTGGTGGTGGGGCGGGCCTAATGACCCCCCCCCTCCTCGTTACTCTACCACGCCCCCCCCCCCACCCCTGCTCTACGGGGCCGGGGGAATACACGCAGCAATATAGAGAGAAATAACATTAAAGGGAAATGAGAGTATTGTGAATAATTCATAACAAACGATGTTGTTGCCATTTTTTATGTCAGTTAATATTCTCACTTGCTACTGTTGCTATTTCCGCTAGTTCCACCGTTGGTACTAGTGTTACATGGGCTATGTAACGACCAGTGCTATCGTTACCCCTACTGCTGTTACCGCTACTGCTACTACTGCTGCTATTTCTGCTACTGCTGGTGTTTCCACTATTACTACTATTAAAGCAACTGCTACTGCCACCTCTGCATGTTCAAGAAATTGTCTAAAATCTCTATTATCAACTTAAGGTTCATTCAGTGGTGAAAATGGTGTACAAATGATCGAGCCTGATCAAGGAAGCTGTGGCATAACATTATGATGATGTTGGCTTTACATTGGGAGTACCCTATCTACCCCTAGAGCACAACGCTCTACATACAGACTAGAGCGACTTTATAACGAAGCCTCTAGAGTTGGCCTGAAAGCTGTGTGTCCCCCCCCTCTCCCCTCTACGGTTGGTCCCGCCCTCTCACCAACACTGGCAGACAGTTCTCCACAACCAACACCTGTTTTAGCAGTTTTCGTCGAAGTGGCGCTGCCTAAACGCTTCCGCCACTCGCTAGTCTTCCTGTGATGATGATACTGAATAGTGTGAAATCATGCCTTTGTCTCTAGCTTGGCAAGGTCATGATTTCTCTGAATAATGTTAGAATGCCAGCAGCTCTCTCGTTTTTTTCGCGTATTGGAGAAGTATGTATGTATGTAATGTATGTAATGTATGTATGTATGTATGTATGTTTGTATGTAAGTATGTATGTGTGTATGTAAGTATGTATGTGTGTATGTATAATAAAAAAATATTATTTCAAGTAAAATCCCAATATATTTAAGAAATCATAATATTTTGTAGCCCTGAGAATGTTTCATGTTTTAAGGATAAATTGCAGCCATCATTCATGCTTCCTGCTTACAATACGCAACAGCTTGGTGTCTTCGTTTTTGGTGGAGCGTGGAGTCCAGCCCCCCCCCCATTGTGGGTGTGTCGAAGCCCCCCATTGTGGGTGTGTCGAGGCCCCCGATTGTGGGTGTGTCGAGGCCCCCCATTGTGGGCGTGTCAAGGTCCCCATTGTGGGCGTGTCGAGGCCCTCATTGTGGGCGTGTCGAGTTCCCATTATGGGCGTGTCGAGTTCCCATTATGGGCGTGTCGAGGCCCCCCATTGTGGGGGTGTCGAGGTCCCATTGTGGGCGTGCCACCGCGCCATTGTGAGCGTGTCGCTGGCCTACAGTCCACGAGGCTGCCTCAGTGCTCCACGCGGGAAAATAGAACAAGCAATTTTCTAAAAGGAGGTACAAGTGTTGGAGGTACAGGCGGGGACCTGACACCCCATTACGGAGGTCTGGTTTTAAAAAGAGGCTTAGCAGTGGTGCCTGTTGTTGTTGGCGATGGTTATTGTTGGGGGGGATTGTTGTGGTTATTGAGGGTCGTTGTGGTAGTGGTGGTTCGCCAGTTTTTGTCGTTGATATATCATTCCAGGCGGGTACATTCCGTTGTCGTTCTAAGTTGCACTGTTCACTGTTATCCTCAATAAAAGGCGTGTACGATATCTGGCGACATAATTGCGATGGGATTTCACACAGCAGATACCGGTCTTGACTAACACTGATGGAACATTGCGCTAAGGTATGTTGTTGTTAAAGATTCGCTACCTGGAACAAGAAGTTCCAAGTAGCACGGGCTATGGTGAGCCCGTAGTGGATAAGGTAAGCTTTGTGCGCTTAAAATGTCGTGAAAAGTAGTCATGTGCAATACGACTCCAGGACCCAAACAGGTTTGTGACTGGAGTCGTGTTGTGTACATCAGGTTTGGGTCTCCTGGAGTCTAGGTTAAGTCACCGTCACACAATCTAGGCATGCAGGTTCGATCCCCGCGGCAGAATGGAAGCGTTTTGGCAACGGCTTTTCTCGCTTGATGCCGCGGTACACTTGGGGGTTAATAGGTTCATGGTAGTTAGCTGTTGTGGATTACATCCTTGGCGACGGTCAGTAGTTGGCCTAGTACACACACACATACACACTAGGAGTTGATATCACACCAAACCTGTCTCCTGAAGCCCAAATAAAGAGAATAACGTCTGCGGCATATGCGAGGCTGGTTAACATCAGAACAGCGTTCAGGAACCTGTGTAAGGAATCATTCAGAATCTTGTACACCACATATGTAAGACCAATCCTGGAGTATGCGGCCCCAGCATGGAGCCCGTACCTTGTCAAGCACAAGACGAAGCTGGAAAAAGTCAAAAGGTATGCCACTAGACTAGTCCCAGAACTAAGAGGCGTGAGTTACGAGGAAAGGCTGCGGGAAATGCATCTTACGACACTGGAAGACAGAAGAGTAAGGGGAGACATGATCACAACCTACAAAATCCTCAGGGGGAATCGACCGGGTAAACAAGGATAAACTATTCAACACTGGTGGGACGCGAACAAGGGGACACAGGTGGAAACTGAGTACCCACATGAGCCACAGAGACGTTAGAAGGAACTTTTTCAGTGTCAGAGTAGTTAACGGATGGAATGCATTAGGCAGTGATGTGGTGGAGGCTGACTCCATACACAGTTTCAAATGTAGATATGATAGAGCCCAGTAGGCTCAGGAATCTGTACACCAGTTGATTGACAGTTGAGAGGCGGGACCAAAGAGCCAGAGCTCAACCTCCGCAAGCACAAATAGGTGAGTACACACACACACACACACACACACACACACACACACACACACACACACACACACACACAGCTGGAAACAATGCCTCTTTGAAGTCGGTCACAACGATTTTCATAAAGGGGAAATTGATATCAAAAGGAATATCAGTGGGTTCGGTGAGGTGGCGGTCGGGAGGAAGGAAGAGGGAGTGAGAGGTGGAGGAAGAGGAGGGGAGAAGGAAGAGAGGAGGGGAGAGAGAGGTGTGAATGACGAGCAGTAGAAGAGAAGTGGGAGAGAAGTTGGGTTTAAGGTAAAATGGGACGAGAAGCTGGCTTAAGAGTATGGAAGAGGAGGAGAGAGAGAGAGAGAGAGGGCGTGGAAGGGGAGGAGAGAGAGGGTGCGGAAGGATAGGAGAGGTGGGAGTGTGAAGACAAAAAAGAGGATGGTTGGCATTCGATCTTTCATCCCTCCCACTTTCCCTCAGACCTTTCCTTCCCATTACAACCTATCTGCCTCCCTTCCCACCCTTCTCTCTTCCCTTTCTGATCCTTTCCCTATTCTCGCATCTCTCGCTCCTCAACGCCACACCCTCGTCTAGTTCTACTTTCTATATTTCTTACTCTCTTCTTGAACAACTAACTCCTCAGAATCATTCCCTTCCCATCTACAGACATCTCTCCTAATCCCAGCATCTTCATCTTCAACTGTCTGCGCTCAATTTCCAGCACCTCCAACAGTCTGCACTCAATTTCCAGCACCTCCAACAGTCTGCACTCAATTTCCAGCACCTCCAACAGTCTGCACTCAATTTCCAGCACCTCCAACAGTCTGCACTCAATTTCCAGCACCTCCAACAGTCTGCACTCAATTTCCAGCATCTTCTAGTCAATGAGGTTCTTCCTCGCACATTCCTCTTCCACCATTTTCCTTTAGAAGCGTCTTCCCTCATCCTAGCATTTTGTTCCTCCCAGTATCTTCCTATCCCAAGCATCTTCCTACCTGTACCCCGCCCCCCCCCTTCTAGGCATCTTTCCTTTCTCCTAACATCGCCTAGCATGTTTTCGCATCCCGCCATCTCCCACCCAGCCTCTTCCACTCAACCCCATGTATCCACCTCCCTTCCGTTAAGTGCTCTGTTCCAGCAACTCTCCCTCTCTCCCTGCATCTCCTGCCTCCGCCCAAGCATCTCTAATCTCCCGCGTTTCATCCCTATTTGAATCTCTCCATCCCAGCATCTTACCCATGCCATACCCCCCCCCCTGCCAGAATCTTCCCGGGCCTGCACCTTACAACATTAGCACGCCACAGATGGCCGATTGATTTTCGATTTCTGGTGTTGCACGGCGCGCTGATAAGAAACTGGGGAGTGGTGGGATGAAGAAGAGCGCAAGAGAGAGCGAGAGAGAGAGCACAAGCGCGGGAGAGAGAGCGCAAGGGAGCGAGCGAGAGAGAGAGAGAGAGAGCGCAAGGGAGCGCGAAATAGAGAGCACTCTCAAGGGAGAGCAAGCGCGAGAGGGAGGAAGCGCGAGACATACCCCGTCGAAATTGCAGATAATTGCGTACCTCTTTTCTTCATTGTTTAGTATAGAACTTTAGAGTTTTCTGAACCTGTGGGCGGGAGAATGGTGGGCAGATGAAGGTGGAACAGGGAGAGGGCGGAAGAAATGTGGGCTGAGGCAGGTGGAGGAGAGAGAGAGAGAGAGAGAGAGAGAGAGAGGGGGAAAGGAAGGAAGGAAGGAAGGAAGGAAGGAAGGAAGGAAGGAAGGAAGGAAGGAAGGAAGGAAGGAAGGGGAAATTGTTAGGAAAACATTGCTAGAGTGGAGGGCAGTAAAAAACGACAAGAAATATTAGGTGAAGATGGCAGGTGTCGAGAAGGGAGTGGAAGAGAAGGTGAGGGGGACTGGGGGCGAGGTCACAGCTCAGTTGAGGGGGCAATACATCATTGTAGTGACATTGTGATCGCTGGTGATGACGGACGGGACGAACACCACCAGTGTAAACAAGACTTGATCACACACAGAGATCACACTAACGTGATGCATCAAATGAACAAATCCACAAGGGCCGTGACGAGGATTCGAACCTGCGTCGAAGACTGACTGTTGATCTTCGTGCTCCAAGCGATCTCTGCTTCTAGTTATAACAGTTTATTTATGAAAAGGTTGCTCTAGTCTTTACTTGTAATATAACTTGGCTCCTAGTAGCAGGTAGACAACATCTTCAAGGCACCAGCAAGCAAGAGTGCACAAGAACAAACACGTGTAGAACAAAACAAAGAAAATATTCGTAATCACATAGCAGGTGTAACTGAAGTAGAACATGAGTTGTAGTTGTTATAGTAATCTGTTCAGGCAGTAGATCCTGCCTGTTCCCTATACCACCTATTCACTAACGTATCTGCGTGCTCCAACACAAGGAATCAACAACGACAGCAACAATACGTGCTCAAAACGTATGGGGTGTCTAGGCAGACACCCCCCCCCTAGTACCCGAGACGCCTGAGGCCAGATTCACGAAAGCACTTACGCAAGCACTTAGGAACGTGTACATCTTTCCTCAATCTTTGACGGCTTTGGTTACATTTATTAAACAGTTTACAAGCATGAAAACTTCCCATTCAACTGTTATTGTTATAAACAGCCTCCTGGTGCTTCAGAGCTCATTAACTGTTTAATAATTGTAAACAAAGCCGCCAAAGATTGAGCAAAGATGTACAGGATCGTAAGTGCTTGCGTAACTGCTTCGTGAATCTAGACCCTGGACACCTGCTGTCTGGGCAGAGGCCCCGACGCCACTCGCCAGTCGACCAGACGCCAACTGCTTGTTTAATTACCGGCCGATGGTTACTTACAAAATTCGCGCCATTTTTAGACGGCCTGGCCCATGTATAAGTGGCTCACCGGCGTCCAGTGATCTACCACTTACGGGTTATTCATGCCCGTGCCACCTTTTGTTTGTGGCTTAATCTTTATCAGTCATCGTCCAGTGATCAGAATACACTTCGTGCTCTCGGCTGCAACATCTACGCTCGCTCCCTCGGGTGTCGCTAGACTCGCGCAGCTTTTGTATAACGTATGAATTGCACCTTTGCCATTAACGTAACTATCACATGTGTATATTTCTCTAGTAAATTGTGTTCAAGCCAAGGGGGATAAGAGGTTTTATTTTGTATGTTATTAAAGTCATTTTTGTTATATTAAATGTTTAAAGATTTTATTCTCTTTGTTTTACCGCAGTTCTCACACAGTAGAGGTCAGAAGCAGTCTTATTTACTTTGTTTTACTCTTTTTGTATTAATGTGCGATTGGCGCAACACCAGCCAGAGTAGCCACTGCTCTATTACAGATTCTCGTCACATAGTTTTTTCCGGATGAGTTTATAGTGAGAAATTTGTGAAGAGGCACAGGTGAGGGAGGATTGATGGGGCCCCCACCTGCCCGGCACCGTCACCCCAGCACAGTGTGTGGTAGTGTATGGTGGCCTTGATGGTTATGGTGGGTATCCGCGCGGTTCACCTGGGGGTATCCGCGAGGTTCACCTGGGGGTATCCGCGAGGTTCACCTGGGGGTATCCGCGAGGTTCACCTGGGGGTATCCGCGAGGTTCACCTGGGGGTATCCGCGAGGTTCACCTGGGGGTATCCGCGCGGTTCACCTGGGGGTATCCGCGCGGTTCACCTGGGGGTATCCGCGCGGTTCACCTGGGGGTATCCGCGAGGTTCACCTGGGGGTATCCGCGAGGTTCACCTGGGGGTATCCGCGAGGTTCACCTGGGGGTATCCGCGAGGTTCACCTGGGGGTATCCGCGAGGTTCACCTGGGGGTATCCGCGAGGTTCACCTGGGGGTATCCGCGAGGTTCACCTGGGGGTATCCGCGCGGTTCACCTGGGGGTATCCGCGCGGTTCACCTGGGGGTATCCGCGCGGTTCACCTGGGGGTATCCGCGCGGTTCACCTGGGGGTATCCGCGCGGTTCACCTGGGGGTATCCGCGCGGTTCACCTGGGGGTATCCGCGAGGTTCACCTGGGGGTATCCGCGAGGTTCACCTGGGGGTATCCGCGAGGTTCACCTGGGGGTATCCGCGAGGTGTCCGATTAGTAATGAATTAAGTAGAGATCATTTGATTACACGCGGATTAAGACCAAAGGTGTTTTAATTCTCCCTCCAGTAGCGAGTAGAGAATTGAGTGTGCTCTTGCTGTGCGTGTTGATAGGCAGCAGGTGGGTCCCGTCCGTGGCAGCAGCAGGTGGGTCCCCTCGTCCGTGGCAGCAGCAGGTGGGTCCCCTCGTCCGTGGCAGCAGCAGGTGGGTCCCCTCGTCCGTGGCAGCAGCAGGTGGGTCCCCTCGTCCGTGGCAGCAGCAGGTGGGTCCCCTCGTCCGTGGCAGCAGCAGGTGGGTCCCCTCGTCCGTGGCAGCAGCAGGTGGGTCCCCTCGTCCGTGGCAGCAGCAGGTGGGTCCCCTCGTCCGTGGCAGCAGCAGGTGGGTCCCCTCGTCCGTGGCAGCAGCAGGTGGGTCCCCTCGTCCGTGGCAGCAGCAGGTGGGTCCCCTCGTCCGTGGCAGCAGCAGGTGGGGCCCCTCGTCCGTGGCAGCAGCAGGTGGGGCCCCTAGTCCGTGGCAGCAGCAGGTGGGGCCCCTCGTCCGTGGCAGCAGCAGGTGGGGCCCCTCGTCCGTGGCAGCAGCAGGTGGGGCCCCTCGTCCGTGGCAGCAGCAGGTGGGGCCCCTCGTCCGTGGCAGCAGCAGGTGGGTCCCCTCGTCCGTGGCAGCAGCAGGTGGGGCCCCTCGTCCGTGGCAGCAGCAGGTGGGGCCCCTCGTCCGTGGCAGCAGCAGGTGGGGCCCCTCGTCCGTGGCAGCAGCAGGTGGGGCCCCTCGTCCGTGGCAGCAGCAGGTGGGGCCCCTCGTCCGTGGCAGCAGCAGGTGGGGCCCCTCGTCCGTGGCAGCAGCAGGTGGGGCCCCTCGTCCGTGGCAGCAGCAGGTGGGGCCCCTCGTCCGTGGCAGCAGCAGGTGGGGCCCCTCGTCCGTGGCAGCAGCAGGTGGGGCCCCTGGTCCGTGGCAGCAGCAGGTGGGGCCCCTGGTCCGTGGCAGCAGCAGGTGGGCCCCTGGTCCGTGGCAGCAGCAGGTGGGGCCCCTCGTCCGTGGCAGCAGCAGGTGGGGCCCCTCGTCCGTGGCAGCAGCAGGTGGGCCCCTCGTCCGTGGCAGCAGCAGATGGGCCCCTGGTCCGTGGCAGCAGGTGGGCCCCTGGTCCGTGGCAGCAGGTGGGCCATCCTCCGTGCGAGGCGGGCCATAAAGAGCGGTGATACCGCAGGTGTTGTGGCCAGGGCCGATATTCCCTTCGTTTAGAGGCGCCGACGATGGCTGGTCCAGGTATATTGAAAACATTAGTTGCAGGTAATCACGCTATGGCGCTTAAACCTTGCTAGGGGGTGGTGGGGGTGTGGCAGGGGTAGAAGGGGGTGTGGCAGGGGTAGCAGGGGGTGTTAGGGGGTGGGAGGGGGGTTAGGGGGTGGTGGGGGGTGGGAGGCGGGGTGTTGGAGTTTTTGGTCTGGGAGGTAGGGGGGAGTGTGTGTGTGTGTGTGTGTGTTCTCACCTAGTTGTGCTTCCGGGGGTTGAGCTCCGGCCCTTTGGTCCCGCCTTTCAACTGTGAATCAGCTGGTGAACAGGTTCCTGAGCCTACTGGGCTCTATCATATGTACATTTGAAGCACTGTATGGCGTCAGCCTCCACCACATCACTGCCTAGTGCATTCCATCTGTTAACTACTCTGACACTGAAAAAAATCATTCGAATGTCTCTGTGGTTCATTTGGGTATTCAGTTTCCACCTGTGTGTTCTTGTGTGTGTTCCACCCGTGCTAAATAGTTAGTCTTTGTTCACCCTGTCAATTCCCCTAAGAATTTTGTAGGTGGTGATCATGTTTTCCCTAACTTGTGTCTTCTAGGAACGCGAGGTTTAATTCCCATAGCTTTTCCTTGTACCTCATACCTCTCAGCTCTGGGACTAGTCAGGTGGTATACCTGTGTGATGTGTATGTGCACATGGCGTGCGGGGAGGGGGCGTACACACAAGCATGTGCGCGTAGGTTTACAGACGAGGATCACTGGGTGAGTTTCCGCACCAGGACGCAAGCGTTTCCGGAACACTTCCGCACCCCGTTCCTAATGCCTCTAACCCAATGGTTAGAAGTATTTCCAGTTATATTAGAGGGCCTCCTTAACCCTACGGCGTGTGAGATTGCTGGGGGAAATTTTGCTTTTATCAAGATTTCCTTAAAAGATGTACCTCGTTTCCAAGCTGACATGGGTACTTCCTGTGAGAATTTTGTCCCACCCTGGGTGATTTCCGTGTAGACTCGTTAAATATTCCCAGAGGTTAATGAGTTCTCTGAGCCCCTGGAAAGTAGAGAGACGGGAGGATTAGCCTTTCATTAGTTGGCTGTTCTCCACTCTTTTTGTAATAATGAGGATTTTTGTGCTAACTTTGTATCTGCATCTTGTAGGATTTTATCTGGGTATCTTCTGTGTGTGACAAGATCCCAGAGACGCTTACGGACCTCCCGCCTAGTCTCTCACCATCGCTGACTATTCGTTTCAACCGGGTTTCCAGGGAGTAGTGTAGGAATTTTTTTTTAATGATAGAGGGTGGCATTGCGAGGGTGTACCCCCACGGCCGAGAGGTACACGAGCCAGGGCCGGTGGTACACGAGCCAGGGCCGGTGGTACACGAGCCAGGGCCGGTGGTACACGAGCCAGGGCCGGTGGTACAGGAGCCAGGGCCGGTGGTACACGAGCCAGAGTTGAGGCCCGAGTGGGAGAGAGACCTTCAGGCAGTCTTCTCCCGCACTGAAGTTCATTAGGACTTTTATTAAACATAATTGATTTAAAATGTTCTCCAGTGGTAAAGAACAGCAGTGCGCGGTCGGCTGGTGTTCTTTGTGGTTAGTTTAATTACAAAGTTATTGAGCCGTTAAGCAGGGCTATTGGAAAGTTCTTGAGCCTTGCACGGATTTATTGGGAAGTTCACTGGTGCAAAACGCGCGCCTTGACGGTGTTCACTTGTTCCGTAATTAGCTTGTGTTCTTAATTAAGACTTTATATGTTCAGCGGAGGAGCAACGTTCCGTCCCTGGCGCCTTGTGTCAGGGGTGGGGGTGTTTTGGTAGTTCGGTAGACCACTGCAACCCCCTGCACCACCTCTTCTCTCTCTCTCTTACACACACACACACACACACACACACACACACACACACACATACGCGCGCGCGCACGCGTGAAAGAAAAGAGCAATCGCTTAATGCTTTTCCGCTTTATATCGAGGGGAATTATTCAAAAACCACTCACAGCTCTGAATAACATATTATACCCTTAACAAATTGAAAATACAGTTTTCAATATAAATCTGGGATTTGTTAGACTAGACTGTTAACGCAGTAATGCACTTGTGCATATACAACCATCGCATGTCAGTTGTGCGTATACAACTGCCTCATGTCAGTTGTGCGTATACAACGGCCTCATGTCAGTTGTGCGTATACAACTGCCTCATGTCAGTTGTGCGTATACAACTGCCTCATGTCAGTTGTGCGTATACAACTGCCTCATGTCAGTTGTGCGTATACAACTGCCTCATGTCAGTTGTGCGTATACAACTGCCTCATGTCAGTTGTGCGTATACAACTCCCTCATGGCACTTGTGCGTATACAACTACTGCCTTCATCCTACCACTGTAATAAACGGTAGGAAACGGCTTTGGCTAGGTTACTTATTTGGCCATACATGCTTAACTCGTGTATGGCCAAATACACGCCCTGCTCCTTACTGTCCTGCAGTGTCCCTCCTAGTAGTGCATCTCTCTGTGGAATTTCCAGAATTTCAGATCGATTGTATGTCTTTTTGTCCTAATGTCCGTCGGCGACATTTTTCCCTCGACAAAATCCTTGGCGAGTCTGATACCTTTGATATCGCTCGTCTTGTACGTTTCTGTTGACTTTTTTTTTTTATTTATAAAATAAACACTCCTCCGGGATCCTGTACCATCCTCCATCATGCTGTTGGGTTCCCGATTCGTGTTTTTCACGCTGGACAATCTCAGACATGTTTCAGATACGACCTACCGGGTCACCTGGCCGCGGGGTATGAGGAGCGCCGGGTCACCCCTGTTAACCTCTTCCAGGAGGAGGATTTTCCCCCGTTGTCGGCCCCAGACTAGTCTCCACGTGTTGGACCGTGTGTTGATTTCCTGCCGGTTTCTGCCCTGGTGTTGGGTGGTGGTGGTGTGAATGTTGACGTGGGGTTTGGGGCGGCCCCGCCGGCTTCCCCACCTCTGACGTCCCTGCCCCTGCCGCACCAGCCCGCCCCGTCTCGGTTGCCTCTGCCGGCTCCGTCCCTGCATGCGGCGTCTCCTGTCCCTTGGATGTCCGCGGCGAGGTGTCTCCTGCGGTGTGTGGTCCAGTGCCCCGGCCATGAAGGCTGCGGTTCTCAGGGGCCAGGCTTTGAAGGCGCGTCCGTCGGAGAGTTCTGCTGTATTACGGGATGATGAGGGTGATAGCTCGGATGACCGGCAGCCCGTCTCCAAGTGCTCGAGGCGGGTCCCGAGTACGTCTCCCCTTCGTGGGGTGCCTTGGGTGGAGGTGGGAGAGTATGTTGATCCGGCGTCTCCCGCCGAGGTTGGCGGTGCTGCCTTCGGAGTCGGCCCCTATGCCTACTGCTGTTGGCTCCCCACGGTGGGAGGTTGCTCCTGCCGAGCGGGACCTCGTCGTGGTCTTACGGAAGGATGTGTGCCAGGGTGCCTCTGCTCCTGTGCTCGGTGGTGAGGGGCCCCGACTCGTCTGCGTCCTCTGCGGGTTTCCCCAGTGTGCAGCCCCGTGAGAAGCCTCGTGCGCCGGCCAGTACAAAGCCCTGTGCGGCGCCCGGAGCGCCTCCCTGTGCAGATTCCAGTGTGAAACCCCCGAGTGTGGACCTCTTCCCTGTGATCGCGGCCGACAGGTGCATGGTCCCTCAGTCGCTGGTTTAGGACCTCGTTTGGGACGACAGGGTGCGTACGGGCCCGTGGTGCTTGTCGACTATTTAGGTACCGAGGTTAAAGGGGTTTATTTATGGGGTACCTGACTGGATGCCTCGGCCTTGTGCGTCTCCTGGTAGACCAGTGTCCGAAGACGCCCAGCTGGTTTGGGAAGCGTACTGCTTGCGCTTCCCAGCACAGGAGTCTCCGGACAAGTATCGATAGTGCCTGTGTTTGATTGTATACTCCATGTCTGTGATTTTGTTACCGTGTCTGCGGTTCTATGTCTGTTTTGTCTACATGTTCGGTTTTGCCCTGTTGGGCGGTGTGCTTATGTGTGTGTTCCGTGTGCAGTTTTTTGGTTGTGCTGTGCTGAGTGTGTTTTGTGTTCTGTTGTTCCAGTGTTTGTTTAGTTTTGTTTTGTTTTCCATGTGTGGGTGTCATTTCTTTATGTTCTTTCCTGGTCCCTGCGTGTTCCGGTTATGACTTCCTGTCTGTCTTGGCTTTTAGTCCTGCTTGTGTTGCCCTTCAGGCTGGCTTGTGTAACTAGATTTGTATTTATTTTGTACCATATCATTTTTGTGTCTTTTTCATGTTTCTTGTTGCATGCTTGTTTGTTTTTCAGTTTTATGTTTCCTTTCTCTTTTGTTCTCATGTTTTGTTTGTGCTTTATGGATCACTGCTTGTGCTGTTTTGCCTAGCTGTTTTTATGTGTGTTTAATGTACTTTATCAATAAAAAGAAAACAAAGTTGTGTGTAAACCGTTTTTCATTCATAAACAGGTGGGTTTGGCGGGTGCATGGAATGGTCTTTGGCCTTTGTTTATGAAGACGGACTGATTTTTCTTTAATCATAGCAGCTTTGTTTACATGTATTGAACAGTTTACGAGCTCCGAAACTTCACAACCCAAGGTTATTATTGGTATAAACAGCCCGCTAGTACCTCCAGGCTCATAAACTGTTTAATGTATGTAAAGAAAGCCGCCATAATTGACGAAAGATGTACAGGTTTCGTAAGTAGTTGGGTAAATGCTTGATGAATCCTGGCGCAGGCTTCCTGTCCCCGACAATGATAATTATAGCGTGGAAGTGGTGAGAGGTGGTCTGTAATGACCCATGGAACTGACGAGGCTGTGATTGGCCAGATGACGGGCGGGTCAAACTGTGTGATCGGTGAAGGTGTAACGAGCGCTGAGTAACGAGGTCAACACCCCCGACGATCTCTCGTTAGCGTCTCTCGGATATCACGGGGAAACAAGCGTAAAGCGCATGGAACAGCCTTGGCAGGTGGGAATTGTCAGGAGCCACCTCTAGTGGCTTAATTGGTCCCCACTGGCAGTGGAGGAGTCCCTCCTTCACCCACCACTGGTGAAGGAGTCCCCCTTGCCCCCCACTACTGGTGAAGGAGTCCCCCTCACCCCCACAGTGAGTGGTCTGCCTTAGTGCAGTGTCAGAAGGGGCAGCACGAAAGGGTGTCTGCTCTGCTGTTTTTTTTATTTTATTTATGCACCGTGATTGATTTTGTGGCTCCTGCCCGGAAGTACCTGAACCATTTGTAGTTGGAATAAATGGGAGTGGGCCTGTTCAGGAGGTTCTCCCCATTATAGTCACGGTCTCTGATATCTGCCAGTGGAAGGGAGCAAGCAGTGGGAAATATTATAAATATATAATGGTTACCCGTCTGTTTTGAGAAATAGCAGGGCTTGAACAGTCTTTGAAGCTGTGGGAGGATCGTCTGCTTTATACTACTATGGTCAAAGTATGAATAACAGAAAATGTGTGTTAATTTTCCCGAGATTAGTGAATAATGATGTATATTGACAAAAATGTGACCCTGGCAAACTGTTTCCTTTTGAATTCTGGCAACCCCGACCAGTCTATGTCCATCCTGTACCTCAGACAATTCTCCTTGCAAAGTTGGGCGAGGCTACCCACAAGCGTCCCATAACCAAGCTGTCGGGGTGCTGGAATCGACTCCTCCCAAAGGCCGCTAAATCCGAAGCCGATCCTGAATAAACCAGGTGGGACGGTTGTAGGCCCGAATACCACTACTCCCTTCTCTTCGGCTCAACCCCCTCTCTACCAACCACCACCACCACCTCAACCCCCCCCCCCACCAACTGCCAATCTCCACCTCAACTCCACCTCCCCTTAAACCTCCACCACCTCAGCCGCCAGTCTCGGGCTATAGCCAATGGCATTGTTCTCAGGAGTCGAGCTGTTAAATTTTTCCCTCTGTAGTAAGTAATAGGAAGAAAAAGATTGATACCTTCTGTTTGAACTTCTCGGGGCGAAAGAAGCGTAAGTTTACACCATCAGAGTAAAAGTGGTAGTTAATTAGCATCAAACAATGTCATTATTAGTCTCGTAAGCGGAAGCTGTTGAGGATTAAAATTTGCCTTAAAATATGTAGGTGCGTGCCCGCCCACTGCTTGTACATGCATGCACGTGTGAGAGCCCGTGCGTGTATGCACGTGTGTGCTCGCCCGTGCGTGTGCGCCCGCCCGTGCGTACGTGCGCCCTCCCATCTTTACCTGTATAAAACGTTCCCCGGGTGGAGGGGCGGACTCTTGACCCGGAAAATGACGTCGTCTTTAACCTAATCCCGACGATCGATGCCTCGAGCGTCTTCCCCCACGCCTTCCTCGACACGTCCTCCCCTCCCCACCTCAACCCGTCCCCCCTCCCTCCCCACCTCGATACGTCCTCCTCCCCTCCCCACCTCGACACGTCCTCCTCCCCTCCCCACCTCGACACGTCCTCCTCCCCTCCCCACCTCGACACGTCCTCCCCCTACCACGACACGTCCTCCCCCTACCACGACACGTCCCCCCTCCCCACGTTCCCTCCCCACTACGACACGTCCCCCCTCCCCACGTCCCCTCCCCACTACGACACGTCCCCCCCCCTCCCCACCACAACACGTCCCCCTCCCCATCACGACACGCCCCCTCTCCCCCTCCCCACTACGACACTCCCCCAACACCTTCAAGACGTTCTCTCCACGAAGGTGATCCTCCAACACAACTTGAGCCTTGAGTACGTCTCTCCGCCTGCCAAGTTCACCCTTGAAGCTCTGGAATGGCCACTGCGTAAGAAACACAACTGTTTGGCCTAGCCAGAAACGTCCAAACCCAAGCAGCCCACCTAACCTGTCGAGGCCTATGCATAGCAAACGTCCATATTGCAGTGGTTTAACTTTTACCATTGCATCGCAGTTTTAACGTATTGGAGGAGTCTGTTAAAACCGAGATTCATTTTCCACAGACTCGCCCAACCGTTAGAAAAGGAATGCATTAGTAAATTTTAAAGCACCGTAATACTGACGCTTTCTATGCGTCGACCACTATATAGGCGAGGTAGGTTACTTGAGTTGGTTCGTCTCGGGTTAGGGCGAAACAGTTACGTTTTTTACGTAGTGCCCAATTAAGAACAGGCTGCAACAACAGTCTGTTCTTAATTGGCCTGTTGTTGTAGCCTGTTCGCTGCTTTTGTACCGCCGAACGCGGATTGATGGGTGTTGCAATACCATACAAATGTTTGCAATTCGGGAATTGTAATGTTTACAAAACATTAAAGGTTCAGTAGCGTAAATACGAAGATTTATTTACAATACTAAATTGATTAATTTCAGAATTCGGAAAATTGGCACAATTTTTTTTTTATACAGGAATCTCTTATGTTAAGCCTCCGGAGCTCTGACCGGGTCTAGCCTGCCGATTGAAGGTCCCGGGATTCAGTTCTCAGGTAGGACAGGTACAATTTGGCACGGCTCTCTTTCACCTGATGCCTCTGTTCACCATGACAACTGTTGTTTGTCACATCCCGGGGAAAGTCAGTAGTTCGGCCTTTGTGAGTGTCGGGGGGGGGGGGGGGGGGGGGGTTGGGGGGTTGGATGAGAGACCTCGACACAAACTAATTAACTAACTATTCCCGGGAACAGTAAGACGAGTGACCTCATGTGGTTACGGAAATGTGCGTCGGTGACCTTTGGAGGGTCTAATGGCACACTAGGCAGTACAAGGGATAGTAGAGGAGAGATTTCAAGCACCCATAGCACCCTTGCACAAATAGCACCCCTATGGGTGCAGAAGTGCTATTGGTTCAGGAATGCTATGGGTGCAGGGGTGCTATGGGTGTAGGGGTGTGTACGAGCACTGGGTTCCAGTGTAGTTCCACTCACTTCATAGTATATATAACAATAATATACGATTTCTCCTCCTAAAACTAGAGGGGAAAAACCACCTCCATTTGTGGTTTTCAAAACTCTACAAGACAATTCGGGTCTGCTTCGGGCGTCTCAGACTCTCACGCACTTAAAAATATAGAGTGGGAGACGTCGTCTGGTGAAGTCTTTTCTTCCTAACTGTCCAGTTTTCTTCTCGGCCAGTCCTTCAAAGTCATTTTTTATATTCTGATGCGACACTTTTCGCAGTCCTCTTGGTCCCACCCCCTCCTCTCCATCCCACCGTGCACTTTCTCCAGACACTGTGCGCACTCTTCGCACACCGTGCACTCTCTCCACTCACCGTGCACTCTCTCCACTCACCGTGCACTCTCTCCACTCACCGTGCACTCTCTCCACACACCGTGCACTCTCTCCACACACCGTGCACTCTCTCCACTCACCGTGCACTCTCTTCACACACCGTGCACTCTCTTCACACACCGTGCACTCTCTTCACACACCGTGCACTCTCTTCACACACCGTGCACTCTCTTCACACACCGTGCACTCTCTCCACACACCGTGCACTCTCTCCACTCACCGTGCACTCTCTCCACTCACCGTGCACTCTCTCCACTCACCGTGCACTCTCTCCACTCACCGTGCACTCTCTCCACTCACCGTGCACTCTCTCCACTCACCGTGCACTCTCTCCACTCACCGTGCACTCTCTCCACACACCGTGCACTCTCTCCACACACCGTGCACTCTCTCCACACACCGTGCACTCTCTCCACTCACCGTGCACTCTCTCCACACACCGTGCACTCTCTCCACTCACCGTGCACTCTCTCCACTCACCGTGCACTCTCTCCACTCACCGTGCACTCTCTCCACACACCGTGCACTCTCTCCACACACCGTGCACTCTCTCCACTCACCGTGCACTCTCTCCACTCACCGTGCACTCTCTCCACACACCGTGCACTCTCTCATCTTCCCTCCTCTCTCCGATTAGTTTCTCAGGAATGGTGGTGATGTTCTCAAGGGAACTACAAGAGCTCTTATCCTGTCTCTGAAGCCTAACCCTAAAAACGTTTAAGGAGCAGCTTATTTGTATCCATCAGGAATAAACTACAGTTTTACAAAGTAACATTTATGTAAGGTATGCACAGGATCAACCATGAACTAACTTAGTTGCTTAGTTTCCAGCACATCTGTGTGTTGAGTGACTCAGATCATGATGAATGGTCTTTGATGTAGTGATGATTTTGAGAAAGGATGAAGCTATTGATTGCTGCTGGCCGACTTTGCCAACATCTGATTGTTCGGACTGATGTTTCAAATGAAGAATATTGAGAGCATTTGCTTTGTCCCCGTGGCGCAGTGGTAAAATACTCGGCCGGCGCTTCGATTTGGCCTGAGTTCGTATCCTGGCAGGGGAGGATTAACTAGGCACCACTCCTTACGTTTCTTGACTGCCTTGCTTGCTACGTAAACTACGTGCTTCATAATTGTAATTCAGGCGTCAGATTTCAATCCCCAAAAGGTCAGCTTCGTGACTGAAAACTAAGTGTTTGTCCCTTACCTGTAGACCTCTCTTGGTTCCAGTATCCTGCTGTTTTATCATTGCATGTTTGTTTTCTGCTCAACTCTGTTTTGTCATCGCCTTTTCCATATACATACTGCTGAACGTTATGTTGAGGCTCGTAGTAGTTCGTTTTTACCCTATATGTAAAGGTTGAGTACAGTAGTCAGTATAGACCTCGGCTCACTACCCTCACACATATCTAGATAACTATCCGGTTTGATAGGGGATGTAGTTTCTCTTGGTAATGGATTTGGTCTGAGGACTGGTGGGTGTGGGGGTTGAGGTGGTGGTTAAATTGGTGGGTGTGGTGGGTGTGGTGGTTGAGGTGATGGGTGTGGTGGTTGAGGTGATGGGTGTGGTGGTTGAGGTGATGGGTGTGGTGGTAGAGGTGATGGGTGTGGTGGGTGAGGTGATGGGTGTGGTGGTTGAGGTGATGGGTGTGGTGGGTGAGGTGATGGGCGTGGTGGTAGAGGTGATGGGTGTGGTGGGTGAGGTGATGGGTGTGGTGGTTGAGGTGATGGGTGTGGTGGTTGAGGTGATGGGTGTGGTGGGTGAGGTGATGGGCGTGGTGGTAGAGGTGATGGGTGTGGTGGGTGAGGTGATGGGTGTGGTGGGTGAGGTGATGGGTGTGGTGGGTGAGGTGATGGGTGTGGTGGGTGAGGTGATGGGTGTGGTGGGTGAGGTGATGGGTGTGGTGGCTGAGGTGATAGGTGTGGTGGGTGAGGTGATGGGTGTGGTGGCTGAGGTGATGGGTGTGGTGGCTGCGGTGATGGGTGTGGTCATGGTAGTGAGAATCATTATATCTCCAATCCGGTTATATCTCTGGACCTTATTAGCCTGAGCAGTTTGACGTCGTTATGTGATTACCGGTATTGTCTTCCCACTGACCAATCTTACACTGGCTTGTGTTCCAGCGTTAAGTGGCTATTTCTATAGTGAATTAAATACCCACTATAATAAATGATATAATTGTCACCATTATAAGGAATAATGATCGAATGTTGAATATTGCGAGTTTATACAAATAGAGGGGAGAGACTAGAGGATTACCAGAGGGAGAGGAATTAAGAGAATGAAAGAGAGATTGACAAAGTGGGAGAGAAGTGAGATACGGAAGAGGAGGAGGGAGAGTAGATGGCAACAAACAGTTATGTAAACACGGACGTTTCCACCTCCCTGAATGTAACTTAGTTTTCACATAATTTTTTACCGGATTAGGGATTGCCAGTGAGACAAGGGAAGATGGCTTTGACTCTTCTTATTGGCTAGATGTGGGCACGATTGGGGGCTTTCAGCTCGATTGACTCCAAGCGACTTTGTGTTCACTGTAGAGGGGAATAAATGGAACAGTACGCCCAGGGCATTTAAGTAATGATTCATTGACCTTGACACACTCCGGGGGGCGTAAATGGCAATTAGGGGACATTTAGGTCAAGGGCCGGTCACCCTGCTAGTACATCCGATATGTATAACTATCACACAAAGGGGGCCGGAGTTTAAATATTAGCTGAATTACTTTGGAAAGGTATCCTTACCATGGTTACTATTTGAGGAGAGACTTAACGATATATGTGAGAAGGACAAGAGAGGAGTACTTATGATTATAGTAGGTACTCCATGAGGTACTTTATGTTCCACTCTCACAGGTCTGTACACCTCACTACCACAGCTGGGGAGGGGTTGTACCACAGCTGGGAAAGGGTTGTACCACAACTAAGGGGGTTTGTACTACAGCTAGGGGAAGGGTTGTACCACATCTAGGGGAATAATGGGCTGTACTCACAACTAAGGGGGTTGTGCAACAGCTGGGAAACAAAGGTTGTGGTACAAAATGGACCACTATGAAGATATCCAAGTGAGCAGTCTCTCCTAGCCTTGCATATAAGGGGGGGAGTGGGATGACCTTTAGCCGCTCTTGTTGCAAAATAATATTTAATGGGAGCTTGTTAGCGGGGCCCATTACGCTAACCGGGTTGGGTACCCTGTTTAATAACTTGATTGGTTACCCGGGGAGCAGATTAGTGCTACCGTGTTTATACTCTTGGTCAAGCCCGGGGCTTTGTCTCGCGATGTCCACTTCAGGCTTTACCCAGTCTTCTGCCCTGGAGTTTATTCTTTGTTCACACACACAACTTGTGAGGCTTTTAGATGGGTTTTGTATTGTATATCCGTTAGGCAATGTTGCCGCTCTGATTCATCGCCTGGAGTCCCCGAGGACCGTGACTGTATTCCTTCTGTTGATAATTTCCTCCAATATTTCCACTGTCTCTTCTGTGTCCGTACTGTCCTCCCCTCAGTGTCCTCCCATCTCCTTTCGTGTCTCCTATCTTCTCTCAATGTCCCCCTAGTCCCCTTATCTCCCTCTATCTTATCCTTTCTAGTTAGGTGAAGACAGCAACAAGGGCCTTGCATGGCGGCGAACTGGGCTGGTCAGGTTCAACCAGGCACTATATATGGAAATGACTTGATGATAGTGTCTTCCCTCACCTCTAATGGGGGATAGATGAAGAAGTCTCCGTCCCTTCCTCTCCCCTTTATTCCCTTCTCTTCCTACCCTGTCATCTTCCTACTGGTGTCGCTGGTGGGAGGGTGGTGGTGGTGGTGGTGTGACGCATTCGCCCCGTGCATGGCTTGTGGCGGGAACCTGGACGACTGGCATGTTGGTCGCTCCGACCCCCCGACCCCCTCCGTCTGTCTGTCTCTATCTCTGTCTCTCTGTCTCTCTCTGTCTGTCTCTCTCTCTCTCTCTCTCTCTCTCTCTCTCTGTCTCTCTGTCTGTCTCTCTGTCTCTCTGTCTCTCTGTCTCTCTGTCTCTCTCTCTCTCTCTCTCTCTCTCTCTCTCTCTCTCTCTGAGTGTGTGGTAATGTCTTCTTACAGATAAAAACCCATACTTGTGTATTTGTGAAATTATATTATTTAAGTTTTCTATGTACATTAGTTTTTCTAAAGCTGCTTTTTGCTTCGTTTGTTCTGTTCTTTGCGTGAACTTTGATTCTTGGTGTGTTACTCTTGAGTGTCTGCCTTCATCTGTATCTTGTATGTAGCACGACTCTCAAGGGTAATGGGGTCTGGGGGTTATCTTTTTATGCAATGTGTGTTATCTGAACCTTTTACTTGTTTGTTCTTATTTTCCATTGCTTTTCAGAGTCGTTTATGAAGTCAATGGTTGCCTTGGTTTTTATGGCCAGTAGCCATAAAAATGGCCATAGTTGGCATGTTATTTGTGTAACATCATCAGCGTATGTAATGATTTGTTGTCAGAGGTTGTCTTCTCTTGTGAAAAAACTAAGTTGTAAAGGCTGTTTGGGTAAATTCAATTTCAACAATGAAGGTATTTGACTGGGAGCAAATGATGACAGAACTAGCAAACATCCCTCATTATTATTCTCCAAAACTGAAGGAGAATGGTGATCAGGATGCTCAAGCAAGCACGCATATCTTAAAAAAAAAGTAAATTGTCTAAAATAGAGTTAAGACTAGACGACCTACCTTGTAATAGTTCCGAAAATAGGTGTCCACTTGGTAAATGGCTGACCTTTTTTTTATGGGGGGGGGGAGGGGAGTAAAGAAGATAGAGAGGCACAGGTGAAGGGGAAAGTTTAGAAATGGGAAATACAATATGAGTTATGTCAGCAGACGGACTGTCCGATTTGCTGACACGATGTGTGTCTGGTAGCTGAGCTAAGCTTGCTCTCTCTTGTTAGGGAGCTGTGAGTGTGTCTGGCGGTCCATGGGCCAGGGGTGGCCGGCTTTGAGCCGGGGGGGGGATGGGGGTGGCCGGCTTTGGGCCGGGGGGGGGGGGGTGGCCGGCTTTGGGCGGGGGGGGGGGGGGTGGCCGGCCTTGGGCGGGGGGGGGGGGTGGCCATGGACCTCAACATACGGCAACGGAGAGGCAGCGGGAGGCAAGTGTCCCACTCGACAGCTTTTCTCCATTACCATAAAAATTGCAAACCCTGTCACCCCCCCCCCCCCCCCCCGGCTGTCACCACCCCACCTCTCCCAGCGTCCAGTCCATAACCCTAGCGTCGCGCAGTGTACGATAGCCAAACACAGACTCAGACTTGGCTACAAGTGCTGCTTTTAACTATAAATCCAATAGTTAAAGAGTGTCATATCTGTGGAACAGAGGCGCCACTATTGCATTTCACTGGAATGTGAAGCAACTAATGCTCTGCGCATCAAACTAAACATTAATCCAACGAAATATTAATCTGGCGCCTGACAGCTGGGTGGACAACGCTTCGGATTCGTAGTCCCGAGGTTCCGGGTTCGATCCCCGGTGGAGGCGGAGACAAATTGGCATAATGTTTCTTTCACTCTGATGCGTCTGTTACCTAGCAGTAAATAGGTACCTGGGAGTTAGACAGCTGCTACGGGCTGCTTCCTGGGTGTGTGTGTAACAAGCAGGAGGCCTGGTCGAGGACCGGGCCGCGGGGACGCTAAGCCCCAAAATCATCTCAAGATAACCTCAAGATATCTAACGACAGCAGCTGCATTAGATGCAAATTCCACAGCGACTACAATTGTTAGAAAATCAGTTAAAGACTGAGACTCACAAGTGAACACTGTGCACCTATATCCGCCACCAAGATAATGTTACTAAAACATGACTAAAACCAGTGCGCTAAAACAGAAGCAAAAAATAAAGGGGGGGGGGGGGAAGGAGGAAACCCCACCTTTATTTAAGTCTTTGACCCAAATATCAGAGTAACAAGGTTATCGCGAATAATCGAACACAATTACGGGCTCACTATAGCCCGTGCTTCATGGACATTTTGTTATGAGTAGCAAAATCTAAAACGGCAGCAGTGTACGACGCGCACAGCGTTGTCACCCATTGTCCCGCGCTTGGCACCCGGCACCCATTACCCCGAGTGGCACCTGGCACCCATTACCCCGAGTGCCACCTGCCTTCCGTGCGCGCCTGTGGTGTTCCCGGGCGCGGCAGCGTCACCGTATGAGGGACAGAGATCAATCTTCGTAAAGATGAGAAGCATCCATCATACAACCCCAGGTACATGCGTGCCCCGACCACCACCACCACTACCACCACTACTACCACCACTACCACCACTACTACCACCACTACCACCACCACTACCACCACTACCACCACTACCACCACTACCACCACTACCAACACTCTGCCAGCCTCCAGCAGCACGTGTAGCCGCCCTCACTATCACCACCCTCACTACCACCACCCATGGAGTGATAGTAATGTTAACGCCATCTGTTGAGTGCACCTGACCCCATTGTGTGTGTGTTTGCTCTTGACGTTCGACAATGTCTTCATTTACTGCAAGCCTAGCAAGGGCATCAACTTTATCATGTTCCTCCAGTCGAATATGAGATGGAATCCAGAACATTTTGAGCTTGACGTCCTCCTTTACTAACTATGCATATATGTCTACATCTGAGTTCGCAGACATTAGGAACATTACTTTTTGATCGTAAGCTATTTAATGCAAGAAGTGAGAAACATCTGAAATAATTTGTCTACTATAGTGTTTGATATAATTTTGAGTGTTACTGGGATAGACAAGACACACACACACACACACACACACACACACACACACACACACACACACACACACACACACACACACACACACACACACACACACACACACATGACAAAGACAAAGTTATATGACAAAGAGTGCTGGGAAGACGGGACACCACGAGCGTAGCTCTCATCCTGTAACTACACTTAGGTAATTACACTTAGGTAATTACACACACACACACACACAGTGTTTACCAGGGAAGTTATCGTGTCCTCCCCCCACTCCCCCCCCCCCCCGTGCGCCTGTCAGTGTGGAAACTTCGGCAAACAACTTTCTCAATTAAATATGCCTTACCTTCACTCTTAAAGTTACAAGCAGAACAGCAACATGGGAAGGAAAACTAATCTCATCATTGACTATATTTTTGGGGTGTTTGAAGGGAGATCACAACTTCAAACACGAGAGGAAATTGTGTTTCGCAAATTAAGGCGATGACCTGACTTAAATTTCCCAGGCTATCAAAACTTCTCCTAAAGGACGACGGCGTCCAAAAGGCGGGAAGGGTAAAAATGATCTCAATTTTTGAGAGTATTTTGCCTCATCCTTAGCTGGTGTTCCAAGTTTATTAATTAATGTGGAGATAACACAAGTGTGTCTGCTGGGATACTTGTGTAGGTTGGGGGAGGGGGTTATGGGGGGTGTGGATGTGGGGTGGATATGGGGGTGTGGATGGGGGGTGGGGCTGCTCTCAGATGCGACTTCATTTGCAGGATCTTGTAGCAAGATTAGCGTCGCTGATACAGGCTTCCACGTGTCTTCTGCGTATCTTGTGTGTATGTGTCCGGCGGAAGACAGTGCGTCTCGACTTGTGAAACATTGAGAAGTGTGTTGGTGCAGGTTTGGCAAGGACTTTATCTTCCCTAGCTGAAGGTCCAGGTCTTGACTGTCTTGTCCTTAAGGCAGAGCTCAGTGGTGATTATTTTATCTTCATTGTTATCCTCACTGCAGGGCCGAGTGGTGGTGTTATCCTCACTGCAGGGTCGAGTGGTGGTGTTATCCTCACTGCAGGGCCGTGTGGTGGTGTTATCCTCACTGCAGGGCCGAGTGGTGGTGTTATCCTCACTGCAGGGCCGAGTGGTGGTGTTATCCTCACTGCAGGGCCGAGTGGTGGTGTTATCCTCACTACAGGGCCGAGTGGTGGTGTTATCCCTCACTGCAGGGCCGAGTGGTGGTGTTATCCCTCACTGCAGGGCCGAGTGGTGGTGTTATCCTCACTGCAGGGCCGAGTGGTGGTGTTATCCTCACTGCAGGGCCGAGTGGTGGTGTTATCCTCAATGCAGGGCCGAGTGGTGGTGTTATCCTCACTGCAGGGCCGAGTAATGTAATAAGTAGCTTAGTTCTCACAGAGGACCAGCAGTTGCTTGTGGCAATTTCTGACAGCAAGACGCCGCCGACACGCCAGCGGCCGAGATAATGACGCTAAGTAATGTCTTTCATTAGAATATTGCACTCCTGTGGTTGGTCATCGTTCTGCCCAAACGGAAATTCGCTAGAAGTGGGGAGTTATGTGGTGTGGGGAGAGGGGGGATGGTGTGGTGAGGGGAGAAGTGTGCTGGTTGTTGTTGTGTGTGTGAGGAAGGGAGGGGTGGGGGGGGGGGGGGGGGAGGCAAGGCCATCCATCATATTACTCCTGCTTCATTGCCTCGCCCCCCCCCCCACCATCACCAGAATCCCCTTTCCCCTCTCCTTAAGCCTCTGTCCCATTCTCTCCTCCCCCTCCTCCCCCCACCACACAGATATCCTTTCCTCGGGTCTCTTCATCAATCATCCTCCTCACTCTTCACCTTAGATTCTCCTCATATGCGGTACTCATCTTCCTCACAACCCTCTCACCCCACTCATACCCCCCTCACTGTCTAACCAAAATCTCAGTTGCTTAGGATAAGGATGTCTGGTTCTCGCCTATCTAACAACTCACAGCATACTCGGGACGATCAAGTTACTCATTATGGATGAATCCGGTGAGAAGGAGGCGGTGAGTAAGGTACTCGTGAGTTTTGGAGCTTCGTTATATAGACATCAACTTCTCAAACACTTTACTTTTCCTCAAGATCACTTTATCACCAACTTTATATTGCTTTTTAAAAACCGGAGATTCTGCACGATGTGCAGGACGGCCACCTCCGCGGCCTTCTGCGGGCCTTCTGCGACCTTCTGCGGCCTTCTGCGACCTTCTGCGACCTTCTGCGGGCCTGCCGCGGCCTTCTGCGGGCCTGCCGCGGCCTTCTGCGGGCCTGCCGCGGCCTTCTGCGGGCCTGCCGCGGCCTTCTGCGGGCCTGCCGCGGCCTTCTGCGGGCCTGCCGCGGCCTTCTGCGGCCTTCCGCGGCCTTCTGCGGCCTTCTGTGACTTTCTGCGGCCTTCTGCGGCCTTCTGCGGGCCTTCCGCGGCCTTCTGCGGCCTTCTGCGGCCTTCTGCGGGCCTTCCGCGGCCTTCTGCGGCCTTCCGCGGCCTTCTGTGACTTTCTGCGGCCTTCTGTGACTTACACATTACACTGTACAAGTATTATTGTGATTCACAATAATACTTGTGAATCACATGGTAATAGGAGACTGGTTTAGGGAACAGTCATCGCAAAGAAATTAGGTTTAATAGAGCAAGGACATGATGAGGGGAAATGACATTTTTACACACAGAGATCACACTAACGTGATTCATCAAATGAACAAATCCACGAGGGCCGTGACGAGGATTCGAACCTGCGTCCGGGAGCATCCCAGACATTGCCTTAATCGAGTGAGCTACGACATATTTTTGTACAACAGATTGAGTGAATGAATAGTTATTTGGGGAGGGTACATTGGGCCGTCTTGACTATGGGAGGTGGACCGTCGGGGATTGAACTCGGGGTCCCTCGATTGCGAGCCCAGGACGTAGACCACCATACTAATGGTGCATATATCATCATTGGTCACGTGAATATTGTGTGAATCATTTCTTCCATTTCAACTCATTTTGTCTTTTCCTTAGACTTCCTAATACAAGTATTTAGAGTCCGAGAATTACCAGTTTTTTTTAGTTCTCTGTAACGTGGTACGAAGCCATTTTCTTTACTAAACCATTAATGGGAAACTTAAAAAACTAAAATCCTTTAAATTGCCATCATTATGGAGAATGATATTCTCAAGGGAATAAAACTACGTCAGGCAGGTAAAAATAATTAATGGATAGTTGGGTATATTGATTGTTGCAGCCATGGTGCAGAGCCACTAATGGCCGCCTTCTCTGGCTAGTGATCACTATTTTGAATAATAATAATAATAATAATAATACGTTGAGATGCAAGCTTAAGCAAATCACGTCAAAGAGTGTTGACGTTGACCGGGGGGGGGGGGGGGGAAGTTGACGCCGACGGGATGGAAGTTGACGCCGACGGGATGGAAGTTGACGCCGACGGGATGGAAGTTGACGCCGACGGGATGGAAGTTGACGCCGACGGGATGGAAGTTGACGCCGACGGGATGGAAGTTGACGCCGACGGGATGGAAGTTGACGCCGACGGGATGGAAGTTGACGCCGACGGGATAGAAGTTGACGCCGACGGGATGGAAGTTGACGCCGACGGGATGGAAGTTGACGCCGACGGGATGGAAGTTGACGCCGGGGGTGACAGAGTAGAGGAGGGCGGCGGTTATTGGTATATCGCCCCTCTGCTTTGTTTACCTGTGACGTCACACACACACACCGATCCATATGGCCGTCGAGTAGATTTTCGAAGGTCGGAAGCCCAGGCTGCCGGAAATACACGATCGTCTATCGACCTGCAAATAGAATTTTTTTTTTTGTTCTGAAGAACACAAATAATAATAACGCAAAAATATTGATCAAATTAACAATGGGAACAAATACATTAGAACCCGTGTTGGCCAAAAGCTAGCGACCAAAACAATGCTACTTCAATAATTTAAATATCTTGTAAATGAACGTATGATGTGGTAAATTAGGCTTCACCACATCAAGCACTACTACTTCACCATATCAAAATATTTAATATACAGGTGAAAGCAAGATCTCTATAGGCCTACTGATACAGACAGGCTAACTGTACCTAGAGAACTGTAGTTCTAGTTTCTCCTAACCGAACATTTATCATAACTGTTAATAATGACTATAATGAAGGTGAAGGAAAGACCCAATATATGTATAAATGTATTAAAAACCAAATTTTCGGCTGTAGCCTACATCCTTTCTTAAGGTGGTGTATACAATGTATACAATGTATACAATATTCTCAATATACATAAATTGTGTCTTTACCCGCGACTTCCTTCAAGCACTGGAGCATTGTAGAAAATTTCTCGATAATTATAATAATTAAAAAGCATTAAAAGAACATGAATACAGAAATATTATGGCGAACTAAAATATTATTTATATAACTTGTTTAAGTACGGGTCTGGAATAAATTTGATATTATTAATAATTATCTGGAATAAAGATATTATTAATAATTGCCTGGAATAGAAATATTAGTTATAATTTATATGCCAATGAAGAAGAATAAAGAGGAATTGTCGAAGAGCATTGAAAGTAATACGCTTAAACAGTTAGAGAAAATAGTTTACACGGACCAAGTGAATACAATGAGGTGTAAACAGGTCTCGCCTCGCACGAGACGAGGTGCGAGACACACAAGTGTTAAACTAGTTTGATATGTATCATATGGTAGAGATTTGTGTGTCATATAGAAGAGATATGACGACAAGACAAGGTCGAGTGTGGGAACAGTACCCAACTACTATAAGACCATTTGGGATCGAACGCAGACCCGCAAGAAGCGAAGGGAAGGGAACAATCAGGGGGAAAACGCCAAGGCGTTATGATTATATATAGCACTTGAAAGGGGTCAGGATAAGGATTTGGGATGTGACGGGGGGGGGGGGAGAGAAAGGAATGGTGCCCAACTACTTGGACGGTCGGGAATTGAACGCCGACCTGCATGAAGCGAGACCTGTACCTACCGGTTTAAGCGCAAGAGAACAATGCTCCTGGTGGCATGATATGGTTTCTATATTCTAAGACATTCCGGTAACTGGCTAAGGAGGAAAGCCTTCGCTACTCAGTGCTGCCACCTGGAGGGAATTACCCTGTGAGCCTAAGTCTCCGTAATGTCCCAGACGGGAGCTGGCGTAGTAACTTTTGGTGCGACAATAGACGGCCATAACGACAGATCCTAGACAGAATTTGGGGTCCTGAGGGAAATTCCAATCTGCATGGAGAGGCCCGGCCCGCCGGCTCTGCTATTGTGGAGGCAGCCGGATATTATCATGGGCTAATATTACACTCCCATTGTGTTACCTAGACGGCAAAGGTAAAAACTTTTTCACCTCCTGCTCTCCCTGATGCTATTGGTGTGTCTGTTGGTGTCCGTGTTGGTGTCCCTGGTGATGGCTGGGGCGTCTGTTTTTTGGAAAGGGGATAGGGGGGGGGGGCAGGGATTTAAATATTTTAAGTGAATTAGCCTATTATAATTGTGTGGACATCTAGGGCAGGATTCTAACCCCTCCCACACCCCCTAGGGTGTGTTGAAAGCATGTAGTCGCAAGTCCACTACGGGCTCACCATAGCTCGTGCTACTTGGAACTTTTTGTTCCAAGTAGCGAATCTTAAACAACAACAACATCATTCAGTCGCAGTATGGGACTCGATCTCTGAATAATTGTTAACTAATTGTTGTTACATCACAGTTAACTAATCACTGTCAGTATCTACGCCTCTGTTCCATATTTTCATTGCACAAAGTCGGCACAAATCTCACTAGTTGTAGCTAGTTTATGTATTTGGATTTGCCTTTCCTTCTATAAGTCAGTAAACCATTTTTTTATGATTTTCGTTCAGCTGTTGTGTTCATAGTTACCCAGATGTAAACACTAAGGTATTAACCTGGTGGCACTGATGCCTAACAGGACTGGTGGTGAGTGTGAACAAGTAGATTTCCACATCCCTGGAAAATGTGTGTGTGTGTGTGCGTGTGTGCGTGTGTGCGTGTGTGTGTGTGTGTGTGTGTGTGTGTGTGTGTGTGTGTGTGTGTGTGCGCGCGTGTGCGTGTGCGTGTGTGCGTGTGTGCGTGTGCGTGTGTGTGTGTGTGTGTGTGTGTGTGTGTGTGTGTGTGTGTGTGTGTGTGTGTGTGTGTGTGTGTGTGTGCGTGCGCGCGCACGTACGTTCGTATTCGTCTGAAACTGGTTGACAGGGTTAAGTTCTAGCTCCCGAGCCCGACTGGTCAGCTGACCGCAAGCCACGTGACACAAGAGACACCATCAAGGTCTTGAGTCTAGAGCTGTAGACCACACCTGATGCGACACTTCCGTTATGTTACCGTAGTGTCACAAGGGAGCCTTCCTGACACCCTTGTCACACATCCACCCAAGGCGTTTATAACAGCCTCGTTGACCAGATCACCAACCAGGCCGCCTTGGTCAGAAAACAGGCCACGGGACCGTTGGTCTTCGGAAGCAACGAAAGGTTAATGGAAGTTAACTTGGTTTACCGGATCAATGCCTTTGTGACCCGTTCGCTGACCAGGTCTCCTGATTGATGGTCTACTCAGCCAGGCTGTTAGACGCCCCTGCTCGCAGTCTGACGTGTGAATTGATTGCGCGATTGATCAGACGTCCTTTGAAGTGTTTATCAAGTTCTCATTTGAACACCGTGAGAGGGTAGCAAGGCCCTCCCCTCCTCTCGTGTCTAATTCTTGACTATTCCCCTCACAGATGCTACACACCTGTGGGAACCGACCTGTGAGATTTATATTTATTTAATTTATATGAATTTATATAGAATTTATATTTACCTTAATTTACATATTTCGATAACAATTTGTATGATGTTAAGTGGACTGTACCTAACTCTCGACTTGTTCTGGACTGGTCCTATATGTTTATTATACGTTAATCTGCAGAGAGACTGTGTACTCACCTATTTGTGCTTGCAGGATCGAGCATTGACTCTTGGATCCCGCCTTTCCAGCAATCGGTTGTTTACAGCAATGACTCCTGTCCCATTTCCCTATCATACCTAATTTTAAAAGTATCAATAGTTTGCTTCCACAACCTGTTCCCCAAGTGCATTCCATTTTTCCACTACTCGAAAGCTAAAAGAAAACTTCCTAACATCTCTGACTCGTCTGAGTTTCCAGTTTCCACCCATGTCCCCTCGTTCTGTTATTATTACGTGTGAACATTTCATCTATTTCCAATTTGTCAATTCCCCTGAGTATTTTATATGTCCCTATCATATCTCCTATCTCCCTTCTTTTCTCTAGTGTCGTAAGGTTCAGTTATATAAATGGAATGACCATTTGTGTGTGTGTGATTATGCGGCTGAAGTTATTCTATTTATATGAATCTCTGGAGATAGGTTCGGTGTTGGGTCCACTTCCAGATCCTTTTCTCTAGTCGTTATAGTGAGGTAGTTTCCCTTCATCATGTATCGGCCTTTTGGTTTCATGGTTCCTGATCCCATTGCCATCACCTTACACTTGCTGGTGTTGAACTCTAGCAGAAATTTCTCGAACCAGCTCTGCAACCTGTTGAACTCATCCTGGAAAATCTTACAATCCTCATCTGCGTGTATTAAAATAGTTACATAATTACATGTGTACTCACGACAATCATGAAAGACTGGTCCCTAAGGCTGCTCCTCCAGGCAGTCAACATGTAATTGTGTTCCTTATATTTAGTTTTCATGACATTGTTGCCAGATTGACAACACACATTCCTCACAATGTGCTTTCTTAAGTATTGCCAAAATAATCTTCACTCTGCAGACGAGGAGTCACAATAACGAGGCTGAAGATATGATCAGAAAACGACGACGTTTCGCTCCGTCTATAAACGATAATGTTTTTCCGTCTATATATTTTGTCCTCCATTTTCTGACGTGTGGGTTGGTCATCAGTCTTCAGACTCCTCACACTGCAACCCGTTCTCGCACTTTCTTACAGTCAATATTGACTTATTAAATACAATTATTACTTAACCTATACCTATAATAGGTTAAGTAATAATTGTAATTACGAAGCAATAAGATGCTTATCTTAGCATACTAAGAAGGTTAGGTAAGGTCGGTGTTTTCTATGAAGCTTTTCAAGGTAAACTAGTATGCTTAGTATGTCACATATGCACGTATTTAATAAGTCAATATTGACTATACGAAAGTGCGAGAACGGGTTGCACACTGAACCTCCGTAATAGTGGTGCCAGACTTGCTTCCTTAGGCTCTAAACCACCTTAACACTGTTGCCAGAATAACTCCTCCACATTGCAAGGTTCAACATTTCATATACAGTGTTGCCACATGCAGGCGGTCATAAACTGTTACCACATACATATCACGCTCGCTCAGAGTGCTTCATAACCACCGTTGCCAGACTTGACACTGCATTATAACTTTTGTTAAGTCTCGTGCTTCATCAACAGTGTTACCAGACTCTGCTTCACGTAGTCCAGTAAAGTGTTGCCAAATAAACTGTCACACATAATGGTGGTTGCGTTCATTACTTCCTCCTCAACGGTGATGCCAGATCTGCGGGTACTCCCGGTGTTGCCAGAACCAACTCGTTCCTTAGTAGAGTTCCCGCCTTCTCTCAGCTCCCCGCCCTCTCTCAGCTCCCCGCCCTCTCTCAGCTCACCGCCCCCCCCGTTCTCCCCCCACCATGCCCCCCCCTTCCCCACAACTACTCTACCTTCCCCCCCCCCCACTATCACAGTACTATGCCCCCCCCTCCCTCCAGTTCAGCATTGTCTGAACCGTCTACCTGCTGTTCCCAGGAGCCAATGTTCAGTAGGTTAGGGTGTTTGACCGCTTGTTGGACAGTTAAGAGGTAATTACATTGGAGAGGGTGAGTGGTTCATTGGTGGTTGGTGATGCCTTGTAATTACCAGCGGTAGTTAATGTAGGAGAGGAGGATAGTAGTTGCAGGTCAAATTTGCATAGGTTAGAGGTCGGATCATGTTGGATAGGGTGAAGGTCACACCATTGTCGATAGAGGAGAGGTCAGACCAAGATGGATAGGTCATATAGGCCCTCTCTCACACCTAGTCCTTCCCCCTCTCCACCTGTCTCTCCTATCGTCTCCTCCCTATTTCCACTATCTCTGTTGCTGTTGCTTTTGTCTGTTTCTCTTGAACCTGGTCGATCCTATCCTTCTGCAGGCCTGTCTCTCTCTCTGTTTACTGTCTTTCTCATATGAAAATAATATTAAAGTTTCCCATTGGTGATCTGCCAGTGGGAGGAACCTAGCAGTGTGAAGTATTTAAACAAAGTTAATGCTTCTCCTTAGGCTTTGAGAAAGGGGCGGGGCTTGAGAAAGACTTTGAAGCTGTAGGAGGAGCGTTTGTGCTAAGGGCAAAGTTTTTTGATTTAGAGAATGTGTTAATTTTCCAACCCGTTCTCGCAAATTCGTATAGTCAATATTGACTTATTAAATAAGTGCATAGGTGACATACTAAACATAATAGATACCCTTAAAAAACTTCATAGAAAACACCGACCTTACCTAACCTTGTTAGTATGTTAAGATAAGCATCTTATAGCTTCGTAATTACAATTGTTACTTAACCTATACCTATAATAGGTTAAGTAACAATTGTAATTACGAAGCAATAAGATGCTTATCTCAACATACTAACAAGGTTAGGTAAGGTCGGTGTTTTCTATGAAGCTTTTTAAGGGTATCTATTATGGTTAGTATATCACCTATGCACGTAGTTAATAAGTCAATATTGACTATATGAATTTGCGAGAACGGGTTGAATTTTCCCGAGATCAGTGAATAATTTCTCATACTATGAGAAAAAAATTTAGTTTTGAGATTTTTATTATTTTTTAAATATTTAGCCGATAGATAGTGCCCGGTAAATATTGAATATAAAATCGAGGTGGGGGAGGGGGGTAGGAGATTATTTTTGCTTGTGGATCTCCGTTTCGTTTTTATTTCTGGCGATCGTGATTAGCCTATGACCATCCCATACCTAGACTGTGTCCCCCTGCAGAGTTGAGTAAGGTTAGCCCCATACGCCTGGCCTACAAACCAAGACAAACATACATAGATTCAGTCTCTTATTGAACTAAACCAACAGTACTAATCATACTTAAAATATTTTAAGAATGTCAATACATGATCCATATTTTGAGCACTCAATAGCCGGTCCGGCCGAGCGGACAGCACACTGGACTTGTGATCCTGTGGCCCTGGGTTCGATCCCAGGCGCCGGCGAGAAACAATGAGCAGAGTTTCTTTCACCCTATGCCCCTGTTACCTAGCAGTAAAATAGGTACCTGGGTGTTAGTCAGCTGTCACGGGCTGCTTCCTGGGGGTAGAGGACCGGGCCGCGGGGACACTAAAGCCCCGAAATCATCTCAAGATAACCTCAAGATAACCCATTGCCTCGTTTGTATCTCCGATGACGCAAGTATCAAGACATTTAGTAAGAGGCATGTGTAATTATTGTATTTAATTGTATTTAAGCATCAGTAATATCGTCCTGGTCATGTTGGGGCAAGAGTGTTTAGCCAGTAGTGATGATATGTTAAACCAAATGAAAACCCCATTATAATAACATGGGATTATCGTTCGTAGTAGAATCCTCACTACAATGGGGTCATCACAATGTTAATATACAGCATCATACACACACATCTCTTCAGTTTCACTTCTCTTTCATCATCAACACTCATCTATTCATCATTAAGACATCCCAACTCCGTCCAGTGTCAGAGATATTCATGGCGACAATAAACACAGGATTATCACACTATTTGTCCCTGTTAATCCTGTGAACCAAAAATGCGTGAGTGTCATTTTTCGCAATTAGAGAATAGTGATTTTTTTTCATTTTTTTTTTTAGATGCCAACAACATATACATTCCGGACGCTATTCCCAGGGATGATTGAGGAATGAGCACAGCCGTGTGGGCAGTCCCCAATCACCCTCTGCATCCCAAATCATCCCCTGCGTCCCTAAACACTCCCTGCTTCCCATCCCCCTTGCTATATAGTCGCAATGGCTTGGTGCTTTCCCCCCCTGACAATTTCCTACCTTCCCTCCCAACCCCCTTTCCATCACCCCCCCCTTCTCAATCACCCCCTGCGTCCCCAATCAACCCCCTGCGTCCCCAATCACCCCCTGCCTCCCCAATCACCCCCTGCGTCCCCAATCACCCCCTGCCTCCCCAAGCACTCCCCCCCTCACCTGCCCCCCTGTGATTTTTGGCGTTAATAATTCAATTAAAATTACTCTGAATTGGAATAAATTTATTGCAGCACTTGGCATATATTCGGTGCAACGATTGCATTTGGGAAAAAAGTGACGGACTTTGGAATTTGTGAAAGTTATAGTTTCATTCAACTGAAGCTGTGTCAACAGCGATATATATAATTTTTGTAAAGAATATGAACCATCAGGAATTTAAATACGTTAATATTTTCACTGAATTTGGCAGTGTTTTCAAGTGTATTAGAAAATGTTGATCATAATATATGGTTTCAGTGTTTTATTTAAAGGATATATATATATATATATATATATATATATATATATATATATATATATATATATATATATATATATAATATATAATATATATATATATATATATATATCTTTCGTCGCTAGCGGCCAAAAATCGGGCGATTTTCGCCGCTAGCGGCCAAAAAAAAAGGCGATTTTCGCCGCTAGCAGCCTAAAATCGGGCGATTTTAGCCGCTAGCGGCCAAAAAAAAAAGGCAATTTTCGCCGCTAGCAGCCTAAAATCGGGCGATTTTCCCCACTAGCGGGCGAAAAATCGGGCGACTTTTGCCGCTAGCGGCCAAAAATCGGGCGTTTTTAGCCGCTAGCGGGCAAAAATCGGGCGATTTTCGCCGTTAGCAGCCAAAAATCGGGCGATTTTCGCCGCTAGCAGCCAAAAATCGGCCGATTTTCGCCGCTAGCGGTCAAAAATCGGCCGATTTTCGCCGCTAGCATCCTAAAATCGGGCGATTTTAGCCGCTAGCGGCCAAAAATCGAGAGATTTTAGCCGCTAGCGGCCAAAAATCGGGCGATTTTCGCCGCTAGCAGCCAAAATACGGACGATTTTCGCCGCTAGCAGCCAAAATACGGGCGATTTTCGCCGCTAGCGGCCAAAAATCGGGCAATTTTCGGCGCAAGCGGTTAAAAATCGTGCGATTTTAGCCGCTAGCAGCCCAAAAATCGGGCGACTTTTGCCGCTAGCGGCCAAAAATCAGGCGATTTTAGCCGCTAGCGGCCCAAAAATCGGGCGACTTTTGCCGCTAGCGGGCAAAAATCGGGAGATTTTCGCCACTAGCGGCCAAAAATCGGGCGATTTTAGCTGCTAGCGGCCAAAAATCGGGCGATTTTAGCTGCTAGCGGTAAAAAATCGGGCGACTTTTGCCGCTAGCGGCCAAAAATCGGGCGATTTTAGCTGCTAGCGGCCAAAAATCGGGCGATTTTAGCCGCTAGCGGCCAAAAATCGGGAGACTTTAGCCGCTAGCGGCCCAAAAATCGGGCGATTTTCGCCGCTAGCGGCCAAAATTTAAGAAAAATTACAGGGGGGGTGGTAGGGGTGGGGGTGGGGGGTAGGCGGGGTCAGGGAGGGAAGGGGGGATGAGGGGAGGGGAGGGTAATGGTGGGGGGGGGGGGGGGGAAGGGGGAGGGGGGTTGGGGTGTGGGGGTGGTAGGAGGGATGGGAAGAAGGGATCCTACAAAAAATCATAAAAATCCTACTAAAAATTAAAGGAATTTTTTAATTAAAAAAAAATTACAGGGGTGGTAGGGGTGGGGGTTAAAAAATTCCTTTAATTTTTAGTAGGATTTTATGATTTTTTGTAGGATCCCCCCCTCCCCCCCCTACCCATCCCCCCTACCCCCCTCCCCCTTCCCAAAAAATTGGGCAACTTTTGCTACTATTAGCCCAATTTTTGTTGCTACTTTCCCTACTAGTAGCCAAAAAATTGGGCTACTTTCACTACTAGTAGCCCAAAATTGGGTTACTTATAGCTTAAAATTGGGCTACTTATAACCCAAAAATTTAGCTACTTTTGCTACTAGTAGCCCAAGATTAGGCTACTTTCGCTACCAGTATCCCAAAAATTGGGTTACTTTTGCTACTTTTAACACAAATATTAAGCTACTTTCGCTACCAGTAGCCAAAAAATTGGGCTACTTTTGCTACTAGTAGGCAAAAATTGGGCTACTTTTGCTACTAGTAGCCAAAAATTGGGCTACTTTCGCTACTAGTAGCCAAAAAATTGGGCTACTTTTGCTACTAATAGCAAAACATTGGGCTACATACAGCCCAAAAATTGGGTAACTTTCGCTACTGGTAGCCCAAAAATTTGGCTACTTTTGCTACTAATAGCCCCAAAATTGGGCTACGTTTGCTACTAGTAGCAAATTGGGATGCTTTTGGTACTAGTAGCCAAAAATTGGGCTACTTTTGCTACTAGTAGCCAAAAATTGGGCTACTTTTGCTACTAGTAGCCACAAATTGGGCTACTTTTGCTACTAGTAGCCACAAATTGGGCTACTTTTGCTACTAATAGCCCAAAAATTGGGCTACTTTTGCTATTGGTAGCCCAATATTGGGCTACTAATAGCAATTTTGGGCTACTTTTGCTACTAGTAGCCCAAAATTGGGCTACTTATAGCCTAAAAATTGCGATATTCAGCAGAAAAATTGGGCTAATTTCGCTACTAGCAGCCCAAAAATTAGGCTACTTTTGCTACTAGTAGCCCAAATTGGGCTACCTTTGCTACTAGTAGCCCAAAATTGGGCTACTTATAGCCCAAAAATTGGGCTACTTTTGCTACTAGTAGGCCAAAATTGGGCTACTTATAGCCAAAAAATTGGGCTACTTTTGCTACTAGTAGGCCAAAATTGGGCTACTTATAGCCAAAAAATTGGGCTACTTTCGCTACTACTAGCCCAAAATTGGGCTACATATAGCCCAAAAATTGGGCTACTTTTGCTACTAGTAGGCCAAAATTGGGCTACTTATAGCCAAAAAATTGGGCTACTTAGCCCAGAAATTTGCTACTAGTAACTCAAAAATTGGGCTACTTTTGATACTAGTAGCCTAAAAATTGGGCTACTTTTACTACTAGTAGCCCAAAATTGGGCTACTTATAGCCCAAAAATTGGGCTACTTTTGCTTCTAATAGCCCCAAAATTGGGCTACTTTGGCTGCTAGTAGCCCCAAATTGGGCTACCTTTGCTACTATTAGCCTAAAATTGACTACTTTCGCTACTAGTAGCCCCAAAATTGGGCTACTAGCAGCCCAAAAATTGGGCTACTTTTGCTACTAGAAGCCCCAAAATTGGGCTACTTTAGCCCAATTTTTGGGCTATAAGTAGCCCAATTTTTGGGCTATCTTTCGCTACTAGTAGCTCAAAACTGGGATACATATAGCCCAAAAATTGGGCTACTTTTGCTACTAGTAGGCCAAAATTGGGCTACTTAAAACCCAAAAAATAGGGCTACTTACCTAAAAAATAAGGCTACTTTCGCTACTAGTAGCCCAAAAATTGAGCTACTTTTGCTACTAGTAGCCCAAAAAATGGCCTAATTTTGCTATTAGCCCCTAAATTGGGCTACTTTCGCTACTAGTAGCAAAAATTTGGGATACTTTCGCTACCATTAGCCCAAGAATTGGTCCCAAGAATTAGGCTACTTTTGCTATTAGTAGCCTAAAAATTGGGCAACTTTCGCTACTAGTATCATAACAATTGGGCTACTTTCGCTACTAGTAGCCCAAAAATTGGGCTACTTTCGCTACTTTCTACTTTTGCTCAAAATATGGAGAAGTCTCTGATAATTCTCTTGAGGGAGCTGTTAGGTAATAAATATCTTTCTGGTTATGAGCCATTCGACTAATGTATTCTGGAAGTGTCTTCTCCCCTCCTTATCCCCTCTTATCTCCGGGGAGGAGATAACCTCCCCGTTAGGTGTTGCAGATGAATCATACATTATTAGCTTGTCAATCTCTTCCTTCTCCACTTGCTCCTGGGATGAAAGAATACCTGCGATTACATTTATTAAATTAAAATGCAAACCATGTCTATTTATTAATAAGTAATCAAACAGTACTTCAAATCCTAAATCCTATACCAATAAATAATTATTAAAATAAAAAAAGAAACAGCATTGAATGTCAGCGAAAACGCCAGTTTCTGGCAGAACCCCGGAGGCTCCGTGAAGCTATCATTGCTGATTAACACTTTGCCTAGCCTGACGCGCGAGGCTCAGCCCACCCCAAATTCGACCTGGCCGATTCACTTCAAGATGAGGCTGTGAGCGCTCACACGCACGAAAATGTGTGTACTCTTTTCAATTTTCTCACCTCAATTTTTATGCTACGTCTTTGATTTTGGTATCGAATTGTTCGAATTGCTCAAACCCCCCTGCAGTTTTCAAAATATCACAAACATCCTAAATTCAATGCCAGAGCCACATTTTGGAGCCAAAATCTGGCTCTCTGCACGTATTCGCAGTTTGAAATTCCGACTTTTTATAACGAAAATATGCCAATTACTGAAAGCAGCGGTGGGTCACATTTTGCCCAAACCCCCCTGCAGTTTTCAAAATATCCCTAACATCCCAAATTCAATGCCAGAGCCACATTTTGGAGCAAAAATCTGGCTCTCTGCACGTATTCTCAGTTTAAAATTCCGAATTTTTATTCCGAAAAAATGCATATTACTGAAAGCGGCGGTGGGTCACATTTTGCCCAAACCCCCCTGCAATTTTCAAAATATCCCAAACATCCCAAATTCGATACCTGAGCCATATTTTGGACCCAAATTCTGGCTCTCTGCACCTATTCGCAGTTTGAAATTCCGACTTTTTATACCAAAAATATGCCAATTACTGAAAGCGGCGGTGGGTCACATTTTGCCCAAACTCCCCTGTAGTTTTCAAAATATCCCAAACATACCAAATTCGATACCTGAGCCATATTTTGGACCCAAATTCTGGCTCTCTGCACCTATTCGCAGTTTGAAATTCCTACTTTTTATACAAAAAATATGCCAATTACTGAAAGCGGCGGTGGGTCACATTTTGCCCAAACCCCCCTGCAGTTTTCAAAATATCCCAAACATACCAAATTCGATACCTGAGCCATATTTTGGACCCAAATTCTGGCTCTCTGCACCTATTCGCCGTTTGAAATTCCTACTTTTTATACCAAAAATCTGCCAATTACTGAAAGCGGCGGTGGGTCACATTTTGCCCAAACTCCCCTGTAGTTTTCAAAATATCCCAAACATACCAAATTCGATACCTGAGCCATATTTTGGACCCAAATTCTGGCTCTCTGCACCTATTCGCAGTTTGAAATTCCTACTTTTTATACAAAAAATATGCCAATTACTGAAAGCGGCGGTGGGTCACATTTTGCCCAAACCCCCCTGCAGTTTTCAAAATATCCCAAACATCCTAAATTCGATACCTGAGCCATATTTTGGACCCAAATTCTGGCTCTCTGCACCTATTCGCCGTTTGAAATTCCTACTTTTTATACAAAAAATATGCCAATTACTGAAAGCGGCGGTGGGTCACATTTTGCCCAAACCCCCCTGCAGTTTTCAAAATATCCCAAACATCCCAAATTCGATACCTGAGGCATATTTTGGACCCAAATTCTGGCTCTCTGCACCTATTCGCAGTTTGAAATTCCGACTTTTTATACCAAAAATATGCCAATTACTGAAATCGGCGGTGGGTCACATATTGCCCAAAACCCCCTGCAGTTTTTAAAATATCCCAAACATCCCAAATTCGATACCTGAGCCATATTTTGGACCCAAATTCTGGCTCTCTGCACCTATTCGCCGTTTGAAATTCTTACTTTTTATACCAAAAATTTGCCAATTACTGAAAGCGGCGGTGGGTCACATTTTGCCCAAACCCCCCTTGCAGTTTTCTAAATATCCCAAACATCCCAAATTCGATACCTGAGCCATATTTTGGACTCAAATTCTGGCTCTCTGCACCTATTTGCAGTTTGAAATTCCGACTTTTTATACCAATAATATGCCAATTACTGAAAGCGGCGGTGTGTCACATTTTGCTCAAACCCCCCTGTAGTTTTCAAAATATTCCAAATATCCCAAATTCGATACCTGAGCCATATTTTGGACCCAAATTCTGGCTCTCTGCACCTACTCGCCGTTTGAAATTCCGAATTTTTATACCAAAAATATCCCAATTACTAAAAGTGGCGGTGAGTCACATTTTGCTCAAACCCCCCTGCAGTTTTCAAAATATCCCAAACATACCAAATTCGATACCTGAGCCATATTTTGGACCCAAATTCTGGCTCTCTGCACCTATTCGCCGTTTGAAATTCCTACTTTTTATACCAAAAATCTGCCAATTACTGAAAGCGGCGGTGGGTCACATTTTGCCCAAACTCCCCTGTAGTTTTCAAAATATCCCAAACATACCAAATTCGATACCTGAGCCATATTTTGGACCCAAATTCTGGCTCTCTGCACCTATTCGCAGTTTGAAATTCCTACTTTTTATACAAAAAATATGCCAATTACTGAAAGCGGCGGTGGGTCACATTTTGCCAAACCCCCCTGCAGTTTTCAAAATATCCCAAACATCCTAAATTCGATACCTGAGCCATATTTTGGACCCAAATTCTGGCTCTCTGCACCTATTCGCCGTTTGAAATTCCTACTTTTTATACAAAAAATATGCCAATTACTGAAAGCGGCGGTGGGTCACATTTTGCCCAAACCCCCCTGCAGTTTTCAAAATATCCCAAACATCCCAAATTCGATACCTGAGCCATATTTTGGACCCAAATTCTGTTTCTCTGCACCTATTCGCCGTTTGAAATTTCTACTTTTTATACCAAAAATCTGCCAATTACTGAAAGCGGCGGTGGGTCAAATTTTGCCCAAACCCCCCTGCAGTTTTCAAAATATCCCAAACATCCCAAATTCGATACCTGAGCCATATTTTGGACCCAAATTCTGGCTCTCTGCACCTATTCGCAGTTTGAAATTCAGAATTTTTATACCAAAAATATGCCAATTACTGAAAGCGGCGGTGGGTCACATTTTGCCCAAACCCCCCTGCAGTTTTTAAAATATCCCAAACATCCCAAATTCGATACCTGAGCCATATTTTGAACCCAAATTCTGGCTCTCTGCACCTATTCGCCGTTTGAAATTCCGACTTTTTATACCAAAAATATGCCAATTACTGAAAGCGGCTGTGGGTCACATTTTGTCCAAACACCCCCTGCAGTTTTCAAAATATCCCAAACATCCCAAATTCGATACCTGAGCCATATTTTGGACCCAAATTCTGGCTCTCTGCACCTATTCGCAGTTTGAAATTCAAACTTTTTATACCAAAAATATGCCAATTACTGAAAGCGGCGGTGGGTCACATTTTGCCCAAACCCCCCTGCAGTTTTTAAAATATGCCAAACATCCCAAATTCGATACCTGAGCCATATTTTGGACCCAAATTCTGGCTCTCTGCACCTATTCGCCGTTTGAAATTCCGACTTTTTATACCAAAAATATGCCAATTACTGAAAGCGGCGGTGGGTCACATTATATATATATATATATATATATATATATATATATATATATATATATATATATATATATATATATATATATATATAATATGGGGCACTGGATGGGTATGGGGGTCACTACCACCCACTGGGTGGGTACGGGGGTTCACTACCGTCCACTGGATGGGTATGGGGGATCACTACCACCCACTGGATTGGTATGGGGGTTCAGTACTACGCACTGGATGGGTACGGGGTTTACTACCGCCTACTGGATGGGTACGGGGTTTACTACCGCCTACTGGATGGGTACGGGGGTTCACTACCACCCACTGGATTGGTACGGGGGTTCACTACCACCCACTGGATGGGTACGGGGGTTCACTACCTTCCACTGGATGGGTACGGGTATTCACTACCACCCACTTGATAAGTTTACAGTAATACCATCATGAGGGATCACCCATTTATATATACCTCATAAATATCTCAGGAACTGAAGGTTAATGCGTGATAAGAGGTTAGATGGGGCATCTAAAAGCATCAGCTGGAGGCTGGGAGTGAGGTAGAGTCAGGTGGTAAATTGGAAGAATACTGGTGGGTGGGTATGACTCAAGGTACCCACAAAACATCTATAGTTACCTGCCCCTCTCACTTACCGAAGGTATCAAACATATTCTACGGGCTCACCATAGCCCGTGCTACTTGGAACTTTGTTCCAGGTAGCGAATCTTTAACAACAACAACAACATCAAATATACATCGATTCTTAACTTAATATATTTACGATTTACCAATTTGTTACTACTTAAATTCTTAATGTCACAAAATTTGATAAATTTTGCACTTAAAATTTGTCAATTTGTTTCATAAATTTGTAACTTTGTTCATTATTAATTAATCATTAACTTTCTCACTGAAATATTTGCACATTAATATTAGCTCCTATAGTGTTTTTTGTTACAATATTCCAGTATTGTTAATGAACACTGTAGCCTAATGTGCATCTGCGTCTCCAGTCAATACGTGTATGTCCCTATTGTTTATATTACGGTAGTGGACCCCATACCCATCCTGTGGGTGGTAGTGGACCCCATACCCATCCTGTGGGTGGTAGTGGACCCCATACCCATCCTGTGGGTGGTAGTGGACCCCATACCCATCCTGTGGGTGGTAGTGGACCCCATACCCATCCTGTGGGTGGTAGTGGACCCCATACCCATCCTGTGGGTGGTAGTGGACCTCATATCCATCCTGTGGGTGGTAGTGGACCTCATATCCATCCTGTGGGTGGTAGTGGACCCCATATCCATCCTGTGGGTGGTAGTGGACCCCATATCCATCCTGTGGGTGGTAGTGGACCCCATATCCATCCTGTGGGTGGTAGTGGACCCCATATCCATCCTGTGGGTGGTAGTGGACCTCATATCCATCCTGTGGGTGGTAGTGGACCTCATATCCATCCTGTGGGTGGTAGTGGACCTCATATCCATCCTGTGGGTGGTAGTGGACCCCATACCCATCCTGTGGGTGGTAGTGGACCCCATATCCATCCTGTGGGTGGTAGTGGACCCCCATACCCATCCTGTGGGTGGTAGTGGACCCCCATACCCATCCTGTGGGTGGTAGTGGACCCCATACCCATCCTGTGGGTGGTAGTGGACCCCATACCCATCCTGTGGGTGGTAGTGGACCCCATACCCATCCTGTGGGTGGTAATGGACCCCATACCCATCCTGTGGGTGGTAGTGGACCCCATACCCATCCTGTGGGTGGTAGTGGACCCCATACCCATCCTGTGGGTGGTAATGGACCCCATACCCATCCTGTGGGTGGTAGTGGACCCCATATCCATCCTGTGGGTGGTAGTGGACCCCCATACCCATCCTGTGGGTGGTAATGGACCCCATACCCATCCTGTGGGTGGTAGTGGACCCCATACCCATCCTGTGGGTGGTAGTGGACCTCATATCCATCCTGTGGGTGGTAGTGGACCTCATATCCATCCTGTGGGTGGTAGTGGACCTCATATCCATCCTGTGGGTGGTAGTGGACCTCATATCCATCCTGTGGGTGGTAGTGGACCCCATATCCATCCTGTGGGTGGTAGTGGACCCCATATCCATCCTGTGGGTGGTAGTGGACCCCATATCCATCCTGTGGGTGGTAGTGGACCCCATACCCATCCTGTGGGTGGTAGTGGACCCCATACCCATCCTGTGGGTGGTAGTGGACCCCATACCCATCCTGTGGGTGGTAGTGGACCCCATACCCATCCTGTGGGTGGTAGTGGACCCCATACCCATCCTGTGGGTGGTAGGATGGGTATGCGGTCCACTGTGGGTGGTAGTGGACCCACATACCCATCCTGTGGGTGGTAGAGAACCCCCCCCATACCCATCCTTTGGGTGCCAGTGGACCCCATAGCCATCCTGTTGGTGGTGTGGACCCCATACCCCATCCTGTGGGTGGTAGGATGGGTATGCGGTCCACTGTGGGTGGTAGTGGACTCACATACCCATCCTGCAACCCGTTCTCGCAAATTCGTATAGTCAATATTGACTTATTAACTACGTGCGTAGGTGATATACTAAACATAATAGATACCCTTAAAAAGCTTCATAGAAAACACCGACCTTACCTAACCATGTTAGTATCTTAAGATAATCGTAATTGCTTCGTAATTACAATTATTACTTAACCTATACCTATAATAGGTTAAGTAATAATTGTAATTACGAAGCTATAAGATGCTTATCTTAAGATACTAACAAGGTTAGGTCAGGTCGGTGTTTTCTATGGAGCTTTTTAAGGGTATCTATTATGTTTAGTATGTCACCTATGCACTTATTAAATAAGTCAATATTGACTTTACGAATTTGCGAGAACGGGTTGCATCCTGTGGATGGTAGTGAAGGTTGCTAGCGTTTAAGGAAGACTTTGAACTGCATTTACGCAACTGAAAGAATGTGCAATATTAACTTGACATTCCTAACAACTTCCTCTCGTCCCCAGGTCCGGTCAACTCCAGCAGGCAACAAGGAGTGTCTAGTGAACATCTACGACGGAATAGGACGGCGCCCTGCCCGTCACCACTTGGCCTTCTGAACTATGAGCCGACTTCATGACGCCTCGAACCGATTCTTTACTCAAACTTTGAATTTCAATAAATTGCTACCTCAAACACTGGCATTTTACCCGACCTTCCTTATTTAAAGCTGTATAATACTGCTGGGCATAATGTTTTGGCGGCCCGGTCTCCGACTAGTTTGTTAGATGCTGCTGCTATCCTGAACCCAGATCTGGTATAGTTTGGAGATATTTGTAGAATCTAGTTACAAAATAGACCGATTTATTAATGCTGGGATTAATGACGGCAGCAATAAGTTAACGAGACCAGCGGGTGTGTTCACGAAGTTATTATCAAAAGACACCAAACCGGGAAGGCTATGTAGCCAATACGAGAACAAAGTGTTCACGAAACTGTCCGTTCAGGTGACAGCCCAAGTGTCCGTACACTTACTCCAGGGCTTCTTAATGTGGGGTCACTGCCCTGTAGTGGGTGGTGACTAAGTAATTACCAAAAGATGGCACCAAACCGAGAAGTTTATGTTGCACCATGGCGACAAACAGGTTTCAGTAATCTGCAATTCACAAGGCTGACTATTTTGCCAGGCCATTTGTAGCCTACTCTTATCTTTGCTATTTTTAATTAAAGCAGAAAATAACCTTCAACCAAGTATAACTGATATCCATTACTAATGTAAAAATCTTGTTTCTGTTAAAACCTGGAGACTAAAACTCAAACACGCGTACATCACCGTCTTTTATTCCTAATATAATAAACTAAAGGTACATCCCACTGAAGTTTCCACTAGTAGTTTAACATCTTGCTAGAATTTCATGTACAACTTCATTCCCGCTCCCCCTCCCCCCCTTTTTAAACTAGAAGGCAAGGTAATTATCAAAAGAAGGCACCAAACCTTAACTAGAAATTTAAATAAATTGTTCCCTCTCAATATGCATCTATGATGTATAGAAGAAACTTCCAATAGTTTACAGAGATTTACTACCGCCATTCTGGATCGCAATATGGAATGGAGTTGTGGATAAAGAAATATAGGCAACTATGCAAGTGATTTAGGTGCCCAATTAGAAATGCAAAACCCTGTAAAGATGCATTTTATAACACTGGAAAGTCTAGCCATCGTTCTCTTCCAGATAGTAACTGCCAAACAGGACAAAAAATCTGTCCTACTCTATGTAAATAATGTACCTACCGAGGTCACGGAGCGAGGTCCAAAAAGTGCGCTACAACCAGATTTTACAAGTAATGCACCTACACAGGTCTGTAGGCGAGGGGAGGGGGCGGGTTACAGGTGTGTTCCCATGTCAGCGGTTCACCTGACATTGGACCAATGCAGGTCAGGGGGGGGGGTTGTCATTGTGACATTGAAGTCACAAGCAATTAATAGTTTCCTTAACCAATGAGTTAAACATTGCCCCAACGACACTTCAGGTCGTTAGTGACAATCTGCATAGACTTAAGCATTAAGAGACCTCATGGCTAAGGTATTTAAGATCATGAGCTGTTTAAAATTTTAATGTTTTACAACTTCATTCGGGAACCAGGCCATTTTCTGCCAAACACATACATCCAAGACTTGTGTTACAGATGACAGCCGTGACGGTGACAGGCAACGTCTTCACTTCATGCCGTTCTTAGAGACGTTCTTCAGTACCCGAGACAGTCCTCGTCGCCTTCCCTGTTTTTCTGTGGTCGCCCGAGCCTGGGGACGGGAGGGAAGAGTTATTAGAAACATTCCTTAAGATTATGAATTATTACTTTAACTTGTCACAGGATTTAAGTTTTACAGCTATTTAAGCCCTTATGAGTAACCTGCGTTTAATATTCCAAACACCTCCGTATGTTATGACAATTTGAGGTGTATAACAAAGTAAAACAAGCCATACTGACCCGCCAGTGTGAGACCAGCTGAAGGACAGTGTACCCAGATAACCACCTCCAGGTCGTCTTGTCGAGCTCGTTGCTGCTTGTCCACATGACCGGGATCCCGCCTAAAAAACAATTACGTAGTTAGAAACATTTGTCATTTAGTAAATCCTAGTCCAGCAGGATGACAAATGTACATCTACTAAAAGGGAACAACAAGAGGCATGTTGATTGTAACCTGCTTCTCTAGTACTCCAAAACAAACTGGTTTTGCTCAGGAGACCAAGACCACCACCAGGGAGCTGTTTGGGGCCATGTAGTTGTTCCCGGGGGTACCCCCCCCCCCACACACCAGTATTTTAAGAAGTATTCTGGAAAATACCACCAATTTAAGATTAAAAGTATATAGACAACCATATCCTTGCACCAGGGTGAACACAAGTCAAAGATGTTTCATAGAAAAATCTAACCTAGATGTTTGTAGACCTTCAAGCTCAGAGGCTGAAACTTTTAGCCCTCCCCGCCCCCCAAAGAAAAAAAACTATACATTACGCATTAATGCTACACCTTTGTTCTTAAACTTCAGTCATTTACTTTTCTTTTACACTAAATAAAAGTACCAACTGTACATTTAACTATAAAGTTAATCGTCTTCCGAATTACAGTCAGACGTGCACGGCTATACTGTACATTACCAAACAACTTATTGAACTGCTAGACCAATCCCCTGTGGGGAAATGTCCCGACACTAGTATCTGAGTTTTACTTAAGGCGGATTTCTCTAGCTTCTGACTGCCTTGTGTCGACCCGAGGCGCTGACAATTGCACCACTACGAACCGGTAGTTAATTGTTCAGGTGCAATGGTCGCGACGAATTATTCCGTTAACTTACATTAAAGAAGTTTACTACATCAACTGAAATCACCAATGATACAAATTACTAATATGGTACTCTAAGGCAATTTTGTGATTAATATATACGACAGGAAGTTATATAGTTAGCGTTGATGGAAAAAACTAGACTAACATTATGGAAACACTAAAGATTAAACTGGTTTTAAGAAAATTTCTAGTTACCCATTACTAGAATTACATCCCTAGCCTGCTGAATTTTAGTCTTCATTAAAACAAGTTAAATTTAGATTTGAAAATGTAGTTTTAAAGTTCATAATAAAACTATTGTACAAAAATTGTAATGTATATTTACCCGAATTTTAAGGTTGAAGGCCAGACGTTAAGGGCTAGCCTCTCGCATGATACAAGTGGGGTAGTGGAGCGTCACAGGCCAGTTTGGGTCTGCTGTAGTGCCACACGCAGCATTATGCGTACTAAACCCAACCTTTGATTCGTCAAGACCAATCTGAAATAAAGGTAATTAACCCCATACACTTCACTAGTTCCAGTACGGGGAACTAGGGGAGAGGGAGGGAGACAAATCAGGGGAAGGAGGGGGGGGGACGCAGCAAAGGGCAAGGGGGGGGGGGGAGAGGGGGGGGACGCAGCAAAGAGCGAGGGAGGGAGGGAGGGAGGGAGGGGGGACGCAGTAAAGAGCGAGGGAGCGAGGGAGCGAGGGAGGGAGGGGGGGGGACGCAGCAAAGAGCGAGGGAGGGGGGACGCAGCAAAGAGCGAGGGAGGGAGGGGGGACGCAGCAAAGAGCGAGGGAGGGAGGGGGGGACGCAGCAAGGGGCGGGGGGAAGAGCAAGGGGGTATCCCCCACATACAGCTCAACTCCAGGAGACGAAGCTGGAACTGTATACCAAAAGTGAGGTAAAACACACTGAAGTGCTTTCTGGCTCAGTGTCACTTTTATATCCAGCAGCCAACCAAACCCGGCCGCTGATTGGTTGACATTCACCCTAAAACTCACCCCATTGGTTAACATTTTGCGAGTCTGAAGTGTCAATTATCAATGGCCAACAGCCACTCCTTCACTTCCCCAAATACGAACGAGTCTCTAATGAACCAATAATGATCCCCAGCTTGAATGTTTGACGGTGTTAATTTTGAAATTTAATTCACAAACCAAGTACTGCATTCTATTGTAAATGTTGAAACAAAACAACAGGTACAACTGAAACATTTGCAATAGAATCGGCAGTGTCGTAATCGTCGGTCAGTCAAGAACTGCTAATGGCCGCTAGACAACTACAGTATACAATATACAATAACACACTAACAAACCCAACAACCCAAAGTTCCTGACACAACACTGGATGATGTTAAATATTTGCTTTCAATTGACTTAAGATATTGCTCGTTAATGACAAATCGAGTGATTTTAACTTATTGAAATGTGAACATTTATGCTTTATAATAACTATTAACGTCCAGGATGACATTGTTCAGAATATTATTCTGCACAAGTGGCGTCCTCGACGATCACCACGCCTCGGTCGGATGGGTCCTCGGTGCTCCTCTCGTCTTGAAAACAATACTTCCCGTCACCTTCCTCGCTCCTCCTGTCTCCCTCTTCCCAAGGTACTCCTCGAGTGTCTGGAGTATAACTCTTAAGACGAGTCTTATAGGATGTCAGGCGGTTCCCAGCTCCTTCCTATACGCCATCTACAGCTCCAACCTCTTCAGTTCTGCCTGTTAGAACTATAAGTTTACCTTGAGATTTATAAGCGTATAACTGTGTTATCGTAACCTCCACCTCAGACGACCACAGCCAGACAGTAAGGAAGGCAACTAAGACCGTCTCGGGGTACTAAAGAACACCTACAACGACGGGATAACATAACAGAACATTGCCTCTCACCACGTCAAGTCTGTCACGCGACACCAGCCTCGGATGTTGATGCCTCTCGTCGGTCTTGCCTCTCAAGTCTTCCTACTTGGGAACCTGTACACTGAACATTGCTGCCTTCAACACTGCCAGTGTATCCTCAGGATGGATATAGGGTCCAAAACAAGTCACTCGATGGGTATGGGGTCCTCTACCACCCGTAGGATGAATATGGGGTCCACTACAACCTGTAGGATGTTAATGGGGTCCACTACCAACTGTTTACTATTTTCCGAACGAAAGCCCATAAGTGGATTGGAAAGTTAATAAGGAAGATCAAATATAACGTCCACAAATTTGTAGTAAGACTCATCAACAGGACAACGGTTGTAATGTTTCCTCTCAGTGTCCCCTCGTCAACAGATATACAGCGCATCATGCACCACTTCTTCCGTTGGAACATCTAACTTCAGCCCCACTCTTAGGTAAATATATATTTGTATTCTTCATGACAACAGAGTGGGTGGAGGAGGCCTCGGAGCGCTAAGGTGACCCTAGCAGCAGCACGGGAAGCTCTCTCACAGCTGGAGGCCATCTGTGACAGACAGTGCTATCAAGAGGGTCAATTTCAGTGGTGCGGGCGTCAGTGTAGGCGGCCCGCGGCTCGTAACTCCGCTATAAAGACTCCATAAAAAGTGGTGGTCGACGGAGGGGGCCTTCAAGTCTCGGTCGGCAGGGCCCCCTTGGTCGTGGGGACGGGGGCCCTGGTGGTGGGGCGCAGAGGTGACGGACGATAGGGGCCTCCAGGTCCTCTCACCACCATTACCTGGATAAAACATTGACAGGTGGGAGGAGAGCACGATTGGGAGAGGGGGAAGGTGGGAGTGGGGGGAGAGGACATAGTGGGGGAGAGGACATAGTGGGGGGGAGAGGACAGAGCCGAGGAGGAGAGGGTGAAGGGAGGACCAAGAGTCCAACCCGTCCTCCCGAAGTGATAGTACTAATAGTAACTATTAGTCGCAAGTACCAATATGTAGTGATGGACCGCCACCAAGTTCACTTGTTTTACACTTTTAATCTTATTGTCTGGAAAAGGTAATGCTAAAACAAGACTTACCAATGCATATAATATAGAACACATACAATATTAGGCCTAAGATCACGGGGAGCAATTAGGTCTTATATGTTGCTGTTAAAAAATATATTCTCCCCTTTGGCCAAATTCAATAATACAAGTCAGCTTGGTCGCTTCCTCTTAATAGTACGTCGTATTTTGACTACATAAGGCCAAACATTGTCGTCATAGAAAATGGCAACGGATCATGAAATTGACATATTGTCCCGTTTTCTGTTTTGGGAACCAAACAGGAGGACCAAACAATGTAACCGCAACAGGAGAAACAAGGACGCAGTCAGATGCCACACAACAGGAAAAGCTACCATGATTTGTGTCTGTACAGGAATACCAGAGTCTAGAATCTCAGTCGTCAACGTCCAGAGATCTGGACGAGGCTGTCGAGCACTTCCTGCCGGAGTAAGGCCCGACCAGGCTGATGAAGGAGCAACTGACTTAGTTTAAATGGTTGCCTCGTCTCCTTCCTGCCTCCATCATGAGAGAGAACTGCCTTGAAGCAAGGATTACCGGAGCGAACTGTGTGTGTGTGTGTGTGTGTGTGTGTGTGTGTGTGTGTGTGTGTGTGTGTGTGTGTGTACTCACCTAATTGTGCTTGCGGGGGTTGAGCTTTAGCTCTTTGGTCCCGCCTGTCAACCGTCAATCAACTGGTGTACAGATTCCATACAGTGTGTGTGTGTGTGTGTGTCTGTGTCTGTATCTGTGTGTGCTTGCGCGCGCAAATTCGTTATCTATTGTCATTCTCTGTCGTCTGAAACAAGCAGTAATTTTCGTGCCCTGGTTGTCCTAAAACAAAAAGTCAGATTTTTAAGGCCCATCACCTGAAATGTCCTGAGCAGCTGTGACAGCTGGCTCCTCCGTATTATTCTTACACAAATAAACCCCCGCCTACAAGCCACCTAATACGCATACAAGCCACCTAATAAACAGCTAAAACCCCCATTAACTAAACAGATGAACTCCCACCCAATAAGCAGATAAATCGCGCCCACTCACCATTTTTAGCGTTGAATGCCTCTTAAAAGCCGCGTGGTAGTGACTTGTTTATGAGCTTAATATATGTGAAGCAGACCTTCCCGCTCGGCTCATTACCGTGGCCATGTCTTCTTCCACCTGATTGTTGTTGACGTTCTGATGGCCTGCGTGGCGCCGCTCTCAACGATGAGCAGCCTCTGCCTCCTGGAGACAGCCATGCCCCTTGGGTGAGGGGGCCGTGCCCCTGGGGAAGAAGGGGAGGGGGCCGTGCCCCCGAGGAAGGGGGGAGTGGGGCACCGCTGTTGACATCGACCTCTGTGAGATAAAAGGAATCCATGATTGGTCACGTGATAAGCCTCGTGGCTCCCAGCTGCTGCTGTTGTGTTCATTGCGCGAAGTAGGGAGGAGGGGGGGGGGGCGTCGTGCCCGGGTTGGAAGAGATGGGAAGGAAAGGAAGGGGTCGTGCCGGGATGGGAGGATGCGAGAAGGATGCGGAAAATATCCCCTACGGTGCTGAGTAATTAACAATCCTTAAACATAAAATAATATAAATTAATTCATTTCGAGAATCAAATGATCTGTGTATAAACAATCGCACATCATAATATGATGTCTCTAGCAGTGCTTCCTTGGAACGAGGCTGGCAGGCGCTCGTGACGTCACACCTTGGCAGTCACAATATCCTCCAACGATTCAGATTAAATGATGGTTATGGCGGTCGAGAAAGCCTCGATGACTTCATGCTCCACAAGGAAGATGTATGCACCGTGCCACTAACTGAGTTTGAGTTACTCTCGACCCTAAGCAAAGGTAAAACCACATCCCCCAGCGAAGATGGTATCACTTGTGACATATTGCGTCTGCTTCCTTCAGTACCAAGAAATTCCCTTCTTGAGCTGTATAATATGAGGTATGTCAGTGGGTATGCTAACACGCAGAACATTCTTAACTCTGTATTAGGCTCGTGTCAGGATCCAGGTTTAGTCATGTCAGTAGAGATGACTATCCTCCGTGTTCCACTTCAGGGAGGCGAGCAATGGTCTCATCGTTGACTGAGGCAGGACGGCTAAGGACCTGATCAATGTGTTCAACTCATCTGTCCAAGAACTGCTTCTTGTATGTCAGCAGCAGAGTCTCATCAGCAGGGAGGAGGGAAGCAGAGCTCCAGAGGGCTGTGGTCCATATACATAGCCTTCAGAGCGTCATAGAAACGCCTGGTGTAGTGACTGTCTCCGTCACCAGACTGATGTGAAGTATGCTGGGCCGAAAATGGGTCTGAAATTGGACAGTTTCGATAACTGAACATCAGCATCCTGCTTCAGCCAGTGTGGTGACGCTAGGCCAAGGTTTGGGACCGAAAATTGTCGCAGCAATAAGCCTATGGGGTCTAGTAACTTCCCAAACTTCGAGTATACATTATTTCTATAAAATTATTAACACATAACAAAATAAAAATGGGTTCGTTGTTTTATTTAAAAAATTATATTGCGCTGTGTGAATGAATGAATTTCATTAGCACTGAGCGAGACAAATTTCTTTCCTCGTGCTTGGTATAATTAAGATTTTCAGCTAAGTAGGTCTTCAAGTAAGTTAATGGTGTTCATTATCTCCGCGAAGTCTTAAGAAATACACGAGTTTACCCGGCTGGCACAGGGAGGAAGGCGGGTACACAGACACTGTGTAATTTACTGTGATGGTGCGTCCTCGCTCAAGCTAACACTCAACCTTACCTTCAAGCTCACACTTACACTTAAGCGCAAGATTAAACTTCACAATCCTCCTTACGCTCATCCACACGATTGTTGTAAATGTCATTTCTGTACTTGCAATGATGTGCAGGTGTATATATTCCGTGGTATATAACTTATATGTTATATCATTCGCATTTGTACTGTATAAGCCGCTTTAATGTTACTGATCCGTAAAGTCTCGCTACTTTAACCGCGACTACGAAGGCTTTATATCTCATCCGTCGACTGACTTCTTAACTCGTCTCAATCCTTAGGGTCACCGCCTTTACCTTCGTTCATTTTATTAACGTTCCGTCAAGTCCTTTCTAAGTTACTCTTTTTTTATCATCCACTTGGACTAATTGGTGCAGCAACTCTCCGTTTCTTGCAGGGTTCGCGTTTGATCCCAGAAGGTTCAAGTAGTTGGGCCCGTTCTTACAAGCCGGCCTCATATCCCAGCTCCTCGGCCTCATATCCCAGCTCCTCGGCCTCATATCCCAGCTCCTCGGCCTCATATCCCAGCTCCTCGGCCTCATATCCCAGCTCCTCGTCCTCATATCCCAGCTCCTCGTCCACATATCCCACATATCCTCACATGACCACCACCACACAGGTACAATGACAACATCACCACTCTTGTGTCACCATCACCCAACAATGAATCACTTAATGTCAAATTGTCATTGACGGAGCTTCGTTATCCCTCTCACGTTGACATTAAATCGTTTTATGTGTGTGTGTTTTTGAGTGAGAGTTTGTTCATAGTTATATATAGACAATTGTTTCCCCTTCCGCAGCTTGGGGGCTGTCTTCAGCATCTTCTCCTCAGTGAACCAACCACCATTCTTTTATTGCTTGGGCTGGACGGTAGAGCGACGGTCTCGCTTCATGCAGGTCGGCGTTCAATCCCCCGACTGTCCACGTGGTTGGCCACAATTATTTTTCCCCGCCGTTCCATCTATCATTAATCCTTTTCACGATCCGTTCCAAGTGGTAAATAGTCTTAATGGCTTGGTGCTTTCTCTTGATAGTTCCCTTACTGTATTTTTTTTTTTAGCTATGTCTGGGTCAAATGTTGTTGTTGTTGTTGTTCATGATTCGCTACCGGGAACAAAAAGTTCCAAGTAGCACGAACTATGGTGAGCCCGTAGTACACACACACTGGGTCAAAGGTCACGAATGAAAGGGCAGGTGCTTAGCTTAACTTAGCTTAACGTCTAGCTTCTTTGCTCTTGTTGAAAAGTATCGGAGTCAGCGAGAAGCTCGTCCAATCACCTCCTGGCTATTTATCCGCTGATGAGAGTCGATTTGTCATGGACATTGGGCCGCTAATACTGATTGGTTGATTTTACATGACGTCATTATGTCTTGCCACCGGCCGAGTGTCTATTATTTTCACGTCTGCTCAGGGAATTTTCGGCCATTCGCTAGATTAGATTAGGTCGTTTTTATCAGTTCCAACCACCGCCGCTGCGCCGGCCAGCTAATCACACAGCATTTTTACGACAATAACGACGTGTAATTACGTCATGCAACGAACCGGGCAAGAACGTTGCTTGCTACCGAATGAACCAATCACAGCGTTTTTTTACCCTGTCGACGTCACTTAAAATAGACAAATTGGATTGTTTGTTAACAGTGACGTCAAAGCAAGTTAGCCAATCAGATTCCCCACGACCACACTGTGCTACCGTACAGTCTGTTAGGCGTCTCAGACTTTACGTACTCTTGAAAAGGCTTTTCGATTTATATTTGTATATTGTTAGCCTTAAATATATTAACATATTTACCATGACTAGAATATGTATATTTGTTATACGAGAGCTATTGTTTGTCAACAATTGAAGGTCAGACACTTGGAACTAGCGTCTAACCTCGCCTAAATTTGCACGGGGAATGGTCTGGGGTATGGGACGAACATAGGTTGATCACGGTAGGCCCATGATAGATACTTTAAGAAATATTAACAGTTATGAAGACCCCTCTGTGTGATTTTCATGGTGTCAAGTGTGAAATATTTGGTGCGATTCCCCCTACAGTTTTAGTGATAGTAATATTTTTTTCTGAGAGTCACAGTTCTTTCATCGAATTTTGATAATACATTTTCCTAGAAAAGGGGAAGTAGGGGGGAAGGGAGGGGGGAGTGGGGCAGGCAGAGGACGAGGGGAGGGAGAAAGGGGTTGACCAAGAAGAAGGGAACAAGGGGGTCAGGGGGAGATGGGGTGAAGAGGGGGAAACAGTGGAAGGGGGTGGTGGTAAGAGACCCGAGTGCAGCCGGGTACCCATTATTTAAATGGAAATACGTGTTTGAATTTGGAGGGGAGAGAGTGGGGGGGGGAAGGGTAGGGTAATAGGAGGAGGAGGAGGGAGAGATGGAGAGGGTAGGGTTAAGGAGGGGGGGGATGGGGACGATGAGAGGGGAGGGGTGGGGAGGGGAGGGGAGGGAAGATATGGAAGAGAGGGAGAGGGGAACAGAAGAGGTGAAACGGTGGAGGGGGGGGGGAGAAATTGATGGGGTTCTGGGAGTTCTCTACTCCCCAAGCCCGGCCCGAGGCCAGGCTTGACTGGGAGTCGCCAGGAGTGTAGCAGTACACCCACGACTATAGGAACGTCTAGCAGTACACCCACGACTATAGGAACGTCTAGCAGTACACCCACGTCTATAGCAACGTCCAGCAGTACACCCACGTCTATAGGAACGTCCAGCAGTACACCCACGTCTATAGGAACGTCCAGCAGTACACCCACGACTATAGTAACGTCCAGCAGTACACCCACGTCTATAGTAACGTCTAGCAGTACACCCACGTCTATAGTAACGTCTAGCAGTACACCCACGTCTATAGTAACGTCCAGCAGTACACCCACGACTATAGTAACGTCCAGCAGTACACCCACGACTATAGTAACGTCTTGCAGTACACCCACGTCTATAGTAACGTCCAGCAGTACACCCACGACTATAGGAACGTCTAGCAGTACACCCACGACTATAGTAACGTCTAGCAGTACACCCACGACTATAGTAACGTCCAGCAGTACACCCACGACTATAGTAACGTCTAGCAGTACACCCACGACTATAGTAACGTCTAGCAGTACACCCACGACTATAGTAACGTCCAGCAGTACACCCACGTCTATAGGAACGTCTAGCAGTACACCCACGACTATAGTAACGTCTAGCAGTACACCCACCGTCTATAGGAACGTCTAGCAGTACACCCACCGTCTATAGTGACGTCTACCAACCTCGGCCGGCAGAAAGACGCACCTTAAAACTGTCTAGGAGTGAACCAGCAGGTAGATGAAGGCGCTGCAGCATATCCTGGGTGAAATGCTGCCAGCAAGTGCAGCAATATGCAGTAAATAATGCCAGCAACGCTAAGTGAAAAATAGAATTTATTAAGGCCTTACATTGTACACCCGTCTCCACTCAACACTCGTCTTGGTGGTGAGTGGTGGTGGTTGTGGTGAGTGGTGGTGGTTGTGGTGAGTGGTGGGGGTTGTGGTGAGTGGTGGTGGATGTGGTGTGAGTGGTGGTGGTTGTGGTGTGAGTGGTGGTGGTTGTGGTGTGAGTGGTTGTGGTTGTGGTGAGTGGTGGTGGTTGTGGTGAGTGGTGGTGGTTGTGGTGAGTGGTGGTGGTTGTGGTGTGAGTGGTGGTGGTTGTGGTGAGTGGTGGTGGTTGTGGTGTGAGTGGTGGTGGTTGTGGTGAGTGGTGGTGGTTGTGGTGGTGAGTGGTGGTGGTTGTAGTGAGTGGTGGTGGTTGTGGTGGTGAGTGGTGGTGGTTGTGGTGAGTGGTGGTGGTTGTGGTGGTGAGTGGTGGTGGTTGTGGTGAGTGGTGGTGGTTGTGGTGGTGAGTGGTGGTGGTTGTGGTGAGTGGTGGTGGTTGTGGTGTGAGTGGTGGTGGTTGTGGTGTGAGTGGTGGTGGTTGTGGTGAGTGGTGGTGGTTGTGGTGAGTGGTGGTGGTTGTGGTGTGAGTGGTGGTGGTTGTGGTGTGAGTGGTGGTGGTTGTGGTGTGAGTGGTGGTGGTTGTGGTGGTGGGTGGTGGTGGTTGTGGTGTGAGTGGTGGTGGTTGTGGTGTGAGTGGTGGTGGTTGTGGTGAGTGGTGGTGGTTGTGGTGAGTGGTGGTGGTTGTGGTGTGAGTGGTGGTGGTTGTGGTGAGTGGTGGTGGTGGTGGTTGTGGTGGTGAGTGGTGGTGGTTGTGGTGGTGAGTGGTGGTGGTTGTGGTGAGTGGTGGTGGTTGTGGTGAGTGGTGGTGGTTGTGGTGAGTGGTGGTGGTTGTGGTGAGTGGTGGTGGTTGTGGTGAGTGGTGGTGGTTGTGGTGGTGAGTGGTGGTGGTTGTGGTGAGTGGTGGTGGTTGTGGTGTGAGTGGTGGTGGTTGTGGTGAGTGGTGGGGGTTGTGGTGTTGACGGGGATTAAGGTAGTGAGACACAGAGCGCTGCTCGGTTGTGACAATGCGCTGTTTCTTGACGCTGCCTGGCGACGCCCGATGTACGTCGGCGTCCACTACAGCCTCCTAGAGAGACCTGTGGAGGCGAGGAAGGTACACAAGGAAGCCCAGATGAGAACCAAAGACGTCGGAGGAAGAACAGGAGAATAAGGAATAGGGGGGAGAGATGAGGGAGAGAAGGATCTCGGAGGGTTGTCGAGCTGGGAGTGATGGACCTCCTCCAAGTCTCCTTCAAGTCTCCTTCAGTCTCCAAGAGACTCACCCATATGTTTAGGTTTATTTGTTTTGTGTTCCACAAAACACACATGAACACACACACACACACACACACACACACACACACACACACACACACACACACACACACACACACACACACACACACACACACACACACAGGGGGCTTCGTAGGCTTCGTGGGGGCTTCGTAGCCTGGTGGATAGCGCGCAGGACTCGTAATTCTGTGGCGCGGGTTCGATTCCCGCACGAGGCAGAAACAAATGGGCAAAGTTTCTTTCACCCTAAGTGCCCCTGTTACCTAGCAATAAATAGGTACCTGGGAGTTAGTCAGCTGTCACGGGCTGCTTCCTGGTGTGTGTGTGTGTGTGGTGTGGGAAAAAAAAAGTAGTTAGTAAACAGTTGATTGACAGTTGAGAGGCGGGCCGAAAGAGCAAAGCTCAACCCCCGCAAAACACAACTAGTAAACACACACACACACACACACACACACACACACACACACACACACACACACACACACACACACACACACACACACACACACACACACACACACATATAACATCGAACCCCCCCCCCCCTCCCCCTTCACAAATACGTATGATAACGCAGTAGCGTAGCAGCGTGCTCTAAACCTGCAACATCAAATCAACATTCAGGAACCAGTATGGAAGCATTCAGATCGCTGGTCATCACCTACGCGAGACTAGTGATAGAGCATGCAGCCACATTGTGGAGAGAGCCCATCAAAAACCACAAAGGAACCTTGGAAAGGTACAGAGGGTTGGAGCGAGGCTCGTCTCAGCATTACGAGTGATGGGCCACAACGAAAGCCTGAAAGAGCTGAACCTCACGTAGCGAGAGAGAGAGAGAGAGAGAGAGAGAGAGAGAGAGAGAGAGAGAGAGAGAGAGAGAGAGAGAGAGAGAGAGAGAGAGAGAGAGAGAGAGAGAGAGAGCTGCCCCATTACAGGGCACCACAAGTGTGATGCAGCAGCTGTTAACTAATGCAATTTTAACCCGCCAAACCAAGGACGGACCATTGCGCTGGATGGGGGAAGCGGAGTGACTCACTAGGTTGTGGGTGTGAGGAATAGTTCATACCCTTCAAGATGATGAATGAGGTACTAGAGATTGTGCAGTGCATGAGAAAGATGAGAGAGCGATACCACACCATCTAAGATGAGAGAAGGCGTGAGAGAGGACTTACTAGTTGCCGGAAAGGACAACCAGCTTGATCAGAACAGGTAAGATAATTTATCAACGTTTGAGGAGAGCGTCTTAGGGACAACGTGCCTTCAGGTTACCTAGTGGAGATCTCCACTGACGGTAGTGGAGATCTGGGAGCGTCAAGTGGCCACGTGTGGCAACAGGCCCCAGATGAGAGGCAGGCTATACATATAGGCCTACAGTCCCCTCACTCCACAATTAGACCAGACGACGATTAGAGCACAATTAGGTTCCCACGACTTGGCCTACTCAATCCCCCCTACCCCCCCACTCCAAAATACCCTCTCTCCAATTACCTAATATCGTTATTCCACTCCCCAATACCAGATGCCTTTCATCACTGGATACCACTGCCCCCATCCTCTGGCAGGCCTACCCTGCCCTCCTGGCTTCCACCCCTATAGACCCTATACAATACTAGCATTAACTGGATAATCCTTTCCACCCCCGTCTTACATCCTCACTTACAATAAGCTCCAGCCCTTGTTGACCAGACCACACACTAGAAGTTGAAGGGACGACGACGTTTCGGTCCGTCCTGGACCATTCTCCAGGACGGACCGAAACAATCGACTTGAGAATGGTCCAGGACGGACCGAAACGTCGTCGTCCCTTCAACTTCTAGTGTGTGGTTTGGTCAACACACTTCAGCTACGTTATTGTGACTCATCGCCTCCAGCCCTTCTACATCAGAAGTTTCCTCATCCAGCAACAGCTTCACTCTCCCTTCACTCAGCCTGCACTAACTCTCTCTCTTAAGAGTCGTCCCCTCTGTTCTTACGCTCCCACTACTTCCTATATTCTTGGCCCTTGATCCCCCAAAAACATGAAACCCAAAAAAGTGAAACAGATAAACAAGGAATATAAAAGAGTAAGTCTCACGACGTTAAGCAAATGTAGATGGAATATCTAATAAAGTGAGTGAAGTAAAGGAATAATATGCTGGCCCATAATCAACACCAGTATCAGTGCCCTCATGCTTAGTTGTTTCACCTCCCATCAACTCACTACTATGCTCAGAGCTTAACAGTGATACGAGCTGGCTCATGTTCACTCAGCCAACACTGGAAGCCTGCCAGTAGCTGAAAGGGTCATAATATACCTCCAGGATAACCCCAAGCAAAGCTCATTTCTCGAATTAGATGGTGGTTATAGTACCCCCCTCCCCACCCCCTCCCCCCCCCCTCCCCCCTCCCCCCTCCCCCCCCCTTCAGAATATCCAGGTAACTGATTAATAGAGAATAAAAAAGGCCAGAGGAGTAATAGACATAACCCTAAACTTAATGCCAGAAGCACACATTAGCAGAACAACGAAGCACACATTAGGAGAACATTATGTTGCATATGTTGCTCTGTTGCAACGAGAGCAACATATGCCGTAATGGCCCACGCCTGAGTATACTTCCCGAGACTTGCACAAAGGAGCCATCTGGGTCTTATACACACCCAGCCGGAGTATTGGGAGCCGGTCAGCCGAGCGGACAGCACGCAGGACTTGTGATCCTGTGGTCCTGGGTTCGATCCCAGGCGCCGGCGAGAAACAATGGGTAGGGTTTCTTTCACCCTATGCCCCTGTTACCTAGCAGTAAAATAGGTACCTGGGTGTTAGTCAGCTGTCACGGGCTGCTTCCTGGGGGTGGAGGCCTGGTCGAGGACCGGGCCGCGGAGACACTAAAAAAAAAAGTCCCGAAATCATCTCAAGATAACCTCAAGATAACCCAAGGTGAGACTCGCACTTGAGTATGAACCTCACTTGACACACACTTGAGTACGCGTCCGCAGCGTAGAACTTTTGCCTGAAAAAGTACAATGAAAAACTAGGTAACTAGACCTTAGGTAACTAGACCTTAGCACACATGATCACGACATAAAAGATTCTCAGGGAAATTAACAAAGCAGACATAGCAGGATGGTTCAAAGTTCAAGGAACAGCAGAACGAGGGGGTCATAACACACAAATTACCACAGACACAAATGAGTCAGAGAGCTGTCGGAAGGAACTTTTACTTGTTAGATACGTCAATAAGTGTTACGTGAGAGGTCTAGAAGTCGCTGAAGCTTATTCGATGCAACAGATATATCGTTACAATATGACGAGAGTGCGGGGTGTAATCATTCCGTAAACGTAGGGAAGGCGGGGCCCAGGAGCCTAGCTTGACCCTGCAAGCACATCTAGGTGAGTAAACACACACACACACACACACACACACACACACACACACACACACACACACACACACACACACACGCACACACACACACACACACACACACACACACACACACACACACACACACACACACACACACACCCACACACACACACACACACACACACGCACACACACACACACACACACACATACACACACACACACACACACACACACACACACACACACACACACACAGTCCCTCTGTCCAGTAATTACATAACCCTGTCATAATTCATTCTTAATTACCTCATAAAGGCAACCATTTTCCTGCCTATTGGTTTATCGCCTCATTTTTGTTATAATCATTCATTACATAGATCTAATTATCAGTGTGTACGAAACGTTGCTGTTTTGTGTCTATTAGTTCTACGTTTCGAGTCGTTAGGGAAGAATTACGTTCGTGGAGATGAATGTAATGTAATTGTGTCACCTTGTTCCAGTGTATCGTTTATACTGAGTGTAACAACCACTTGGGCTGGACGGTAGAATGACGGTCTCGCTTCATGCAGGTCGGCGTTCAATCCCCCGACTGGTGGACTCCAGTGGTGTCACGTGCTCTCCTTGTGGTACACGTGGCACACTGGTGGACTCCAGTGGTGCCACGTGCTCTCCTTGTGGCGTGCACGTGGCACACTGGTGGACTCCAGTGGTGCCACGTGCTCTCCTTGTGGCGTACATGTGGCACACTGGTGGACTCCAGTGGTGCCACGTGCTCTCCTTGTGGCGTACACGTGGCACACTGGTGGACTCCAGTGGTGCCACGTGCTCTCCTTGTGGCGTACACGTGGCACACTGGTGGACTCCAGTGGTGCCACGTGCTCTCCTTGTGGCGTACACGTGGCACACTGGTGGACTCTAATCAGGGCAGTCGGCATGGTATATGGAATTAAGTTATTAATAATCAGGTATTTAATTTTTTCATGTTCACTTCAAATGGGAAGTTATTGACGTCGGAAAATGAGTGACATGTGCTAAGCCGGACTGAAGTAATTAAGGAGAATTACACGAGTCTCTGAATTAGAGGGAAGACTCATGTAGCTTGGTAATTACGTCAGCTTTATTGACGAGCTGGCAACTCTGTGCCACGTGTTGCCACCTCCACTGTTATTGTTTTATGGCAATGACAACATCATTTAAAGCAACATTTTGTATTATTAATTTTATTTTCCTAAGTGATAAAAACGTGTATATAATACTATGGAGGTCTCTTCCAGCAACCCCCCCCCAGAATGCATTCCATAATTACTAGCTTATGTAGTTAAGGAATGAAGTCTTGTTTTATAGAACAAGTAGACTGGACGGTAGAGCGACGGTTTCTCTTCATGCAGGTCGGCGTTCAATCCCCGACCGTCCATAAGAGGTTGGGCACCATTCCTTCCCTCCGTCCCATCCCAAATCCTTATCCTGACCCTCTTCCCAGTGCTGTATAGTCGTAATGGCTTGGCGCTTTCCCCCTGATAATCCCTCCCCTCTTACCTTAGAATGTTGTTGATTTGTACATAAATAGTTTATAGTGAACGGAAGTCTCCTGAGGCACACGACTAGTGACTGTTTCCTGCGGTGAGCCCAACCACTTGGGCTGGACGATAGAGCAAGGGTCTCGCTTCATGCAAGTCGGCGTTCAATCCCCGACCGTCCACAAGAGGTTGGGCACCATTCCTTCCTTCCCCCGTCCCATCCCAAATCTTTATCCTGACCCCTTCCAAGTGCTATATAGTCGTAATGGCTTGGCGCTTTCCCCTTAAAAATTTAATAATATGTTTCCTGCTGTGATGGAACTCCCCCCCCCCTGGCACGCCCATCCTGGGGGCACCTCGCCCACACCCGCCTCACCCACACCCGCCTCGCCCACACCCGCCCACACCCACCTCGCCCACACCCGCCCACACCCGCCCATACAGGGCTAGGCATTACCGGGACTGTTGCCTGGGGGGGGGATAAAAGTGGAGTGAGTGATTCATGGCCGGGGGGGGGGGTGATCTCACTTTGATCATGACGAATTAGAGAAGCATTGATTTATGGGTGTTTCATGTTAATGTTGAGGCGTGTGTGTGTTGTTTGTGTGTGTGTGTGTGTTGTTTGTGTGTGTGTGTGTGTGTGTGTTGTTTGTGTGTGTGTGTGTGTGTGTGTTGTTTGTGTGTGTGTGTGTGTTGTTTGTGTGTGTGTGTGTGTGTGTGTTGTTTGTGTGTGTGTGTGTGTGTGTGTGTTGTTTGTGTGTGTGTGTGTGTGTGTGTTGTTTGTGTGTGTGTGTGTGTTGTTTGTGTGTGTGTGTGTGTTGTTTGTGTGTGTGTGTGTGTGTGTGTTGTTTGTGTGTGTGTGTGTGTGTGTGTTGTTTGTGTGTGTGTGTGTGTGTGTGTTGTTTGTGTGTGTGTGTGTGTGTGTTGTTTGTGTGTGTTGTTTGTGTGTGTGTGTGTGTGTGTGTGTGTGTGTGTGTGTGTGTGTGTGTGTGTGTGTGTGTGTGTGTGTGTTGTTTGTGTGTGTGTGTGTGTGTGTGTGTGTGTGTGTGTGTGTGTGTGTGTTGTTTGTGTGTGTTGTTTGTGTGTGTGTGTGTGTGTGTGTTGTTTGTGTGTGTTGTTTGTGTGTGTGTGTGTGTGTGTGTGTGTGTGTGTGTGTGTGTGTGTGTGTGTGTGTGTTGTTTGTGTGTGTGTGTGTGTGTGTGTGTGTGTGTGTGTGTGTGTGTGTGTGTGTGTGTGTGTGTGTGTGTGTGTGTGTGTTGTTTGTGTGTGTGTGTGTGTGTGAGTGTGTGTGTGTACTCAACTAGTTGTGCTTGCGGGTGTTGAGCTTTGGCTCTTTGGTCCCGCCTCTCAACTGTCAATCAACTGGTGTACAGATTCCTGAGCCTACTGGGCTCTATCATATCTACATTTGAAACTGTGTATGGAGTCAGCCTCCACCACATTACTGCCTAATGCATTCCATCTGTTAACTACTCTCACACTGAAAAAGTTCTTTCTAACGTCCCTGTGGCTCATTTGGGTACTCATTTTCAACCTGTGTTCCCTTGTTCGCGTACCACCCGTGCTAAACAGTTTATCTTTATCTATCCTGTCAATTCCTCTGAGAATTTTATAGGTAGTGATCATGTCTCCCCTAACTCTTCTGTCTGTCTCACCTATGGATATTGTAAACCATAACTACGTCTTACTTAAACTTCATCATTATGGAATCTGAGGCCTTGCTCTGAACTACATTTCATAATATCTTAATGACAGATATCAATCTGTAGCCATCAATGACATCAATGACATCAATAACATCAATGACATCAATGACATCAATAACATCAATGACATCAATGACATCAATAACATCAATGACATCAATGACATAACCTGCCCACTCTACCATTAACCGTTAATGGGCCAGGCCAAGCATCATAGGCCCTCTCTTATTCCTTAAAGACATCAATGATTTGCCAAATGTTTCTAACATTCTTAAACCTATACTATTTGCCCACGATACAACCTTCATCTCTTCAAGCCTCCAACCCAAACGCACTAAATAATATTACAAATAACGAATTAAAGAAAAAGTCCACTCATGGATGTCAACCAACAAACTCATACTAAACATAGAATGAACTAAAACCACTTGTTCTGAAGTCATTCATTATAGAGCGCTCACAGAGAGTGTTGGAGAATGTGTCGCAATGTGTTTATATCATAAATGGTTATGATATCATAAACATGATATCATATGATATCATAAACATGATATCATATGGTTTATATCATAAACATGATATCATATGGTTTATATCATAAACATGATATCATATGATATCATAAACATGATATCATATGGTTTATATCATAAATGGTTATCTCTTGCTATCTTTCCTGTGAGCGTCAGTGACTGCGCTTCTGCCATACCTAATTATCTAGACCAAAGTTGTGCAGAACATGTATTGAAATAATAAAGTCTGGCCTGACTCAGTGGACGCAAAATTTAGAAAAAGAAAACAGCAGACCAGTTACATTAGATGAAATAAATTCATCTTTATGAGAGATTATTTAAGAGCGGTAACTAGTGTATTAATATACTAACGGTGTAGTTCAATATTGTACTGAGTCTATTTAGTATTGTAATTGTCTATATGGAGGCCGGGTTGCTAGCGTTAGTGTGTCTGTGGGCTCGGACGCTGCTGACTTCAGGAGTGAGGACCCAGAGGTCGCGGGTCCTGGTAGCCTGGTGGCTAGCGCGCAGGACTCGTAATTCTGTGGCACGAGTTCGATTTCCACACCAGGCAGAAACAAATGGGCAAAGTTTCTTTCACCCTGAATGCTCCTGTTACCTACTTTCATGCGTCTCCCCTCTCCATCCCATCATCCTCCTCTTCCACCTCCCCCTTCCACCCTCGTCTGTCGCCACCAGAGCCAACCAGAGTTGATGGCGACACTAAGTACATCTTTAGATTCGACTTATCCACCATGAAATAGAGTGATAGAATATTCATACCAGCCCGTCTCCTCTCTTGGCTTCCCCCTTCCCTATCCTCTACACCCATCCCTCTCCCCTCATCCCCATCACCTGCCCCTTTCTCATCACCAAACTCATCTCTCCCTCCCCCCCCCTCCTCCCCAAGATCGCTAGAGTGCACCACGTGTAAACTTCCATTTCGGGTCAGTTTAGTGGTCTTTGTGAGGTCCCAGCCAAGCGTTGGCCAGGGGGTTGGGAGGCAGATGGTGGTGGGGGAGCCAGCTGGTGGTGGTGGGGGCCAGCTGGTGGTGGGGGCCAGCTGGTGGTGGGGGCCAGCTGGTGGTGGGGGAGCCAGCTGGTGGTGGGGGAGAAGGTGGGGGCAGGAGGAGTCAGACGGGGTAGGCACACAAGGTGCCAGGCAGAGGACTAACAGAAGTAGGTGGCACTGGAGGGTGACGGAGGGTGCCAGGAGTATGTGCCAGGTGAAGCAGATGCCAAGGTGAGTTATGTTATATTTGTGTTACTGATCATTATTTAAATAAAGAACTGACAAATATAATGATACATTCGAGTCATATTTTGTCAATATTACCATGAACGAGTATATATATATATATATATATATGTCGTACCTAGTAGCCAGAACGTACTTCTCGGCCTACTATGCAAGGCCCGATTTGCCTAATAAGCCAAGTTTTCCTGAAATAATATATTTTCTCTAATTTTTTTCTTATGAAATGATAAAGCAACTCATTTCATTATGTATGAGGTCAAATTTTTTTTATTGGAGTTAAAATTAACGTAGATATATGACCGAACCTAACCAACCCTACCTAACCTAACCTAAACTATCTTTATAGGTTAGGTTAGATTAGGTAGCCGAAAAAGTTACGTTAGGTTAGGTTAGGTAGGTTAGGTAGTCGAAAAACAATTAATTCATGAAAACTTGGCTTATTAGGCAAATTGGGCCTTGCATAATAGGCTGAGAAGTGCGATCTGGCTACTAGGTACGACATATATATATATATATATATATATATATATATATATATATATATATATATATATATATATATATATATATATATATATCACGTATGCTTTCATGCGCATACCTCTGAAGTCTACTAAGCAGGATATATATGGCCGCCCTTTGTGAAGGGCGGCCATATATATCTGTTCAATAAAACGGCCATATATGTTAAATATAACCCGAGGGAGTATACCAAACAGCTTTAGGTCTTAAGGAGAGAGCTTGGCTTTCTCCGGCATCCGGGGCGTGAGGAGAGATATGGTCTCTCTACCGCTATTTCCCTCAGTAAATCATCTGGGGTTTCTTTGTGCCTATTATGGGTTCAAGAATTCCTTACAGACCATTTCTCACGGATCTATTATACACCTTGTCAGCGCCGGTGGGGCCTTCTTCCCTGTCCCCTGCGGCGCTTACCTTAATCTTCCTGCTTTGGTTTATCTGGTGATAAACACCCTCGCACGCACGCACGCACGCATGCACGCACATACACACACACACACACACACACTCATAGGGTAGTTAAAGACAGACTTTTTACCACAAGGGGCACACGCACTAGGGAACACAGGTGGAAATTGAGTGCCCAAATGAGCCATAGAGACGTTAGAAAGATTTTTTCAGGGACAGAGTAGTTGACAAATGGAATGCATTAGGAAGTGATGTGGTGGAGGCTGACTCCATACACAGCTTCAAGTGTAGATATGATAGAGCCCAGTAGGCTCAGGAACCTGTACATTAGTTGATTGACCGTTGAGGTGGGACCAAAGAGCCAGAGCTCAACCCCCGCAAGCACAACTAGGTGAGTACACACACACACCGATGGAGCCTCGTGGCTGAGTTGACAGTGCTTGGACGTCGTAGTCTTAATAGCCTGGGTTCGATTCCCGGCGGAGGCGGAAACAAATGGGCAGCGATTCTTTCACTTTGATGCTCCTGTTCATCTGGCAGTAAATAGATACCTGAGAATTCGAACTCGGGCCCTTAGGACAACGATTCCTGAATCCCGTCAACTCAACTGCGAAACCTTGTGTGTGTGTGTGTGTGTTTGTGTGTGTGTGTGTGTGTGTGTGTGTGTGTGTGTGTGTGTGTGTGTGTGTGTGTGTGTGTGTGTGTGTGTGTTGCGAGGGGGTGATATCTGACATTTTTTTCTCAGGGTGGGCTGAGAAAATGCGTCTTCCCCCCCTCCCCTCACACACGCATCGTCGCTGTCAGAAAGTTACCCCCTAGTGTAATGGGGACTCAGCACGGTGGGTACTCCCCATCTTCACCCCCACCATGCTCCCCAAGACCCTCTCTCCCCACCACCCACCCCTCCACCCTCCCCAGCACCCCTGACACGTCACCACGAACCCCTTCAATCCTCACCTAAGCTCTTCAAACTCAAACGTCAACCTCAACTCTTCCCACTATTTTGTTTAAGATTAGGCTTGGACCTTGTGCGTGTTCTCTTACGAGATGAGCAGTGCAAGCAATGTATGTTTGCTAGCAATTGGTTTTGATATATCACTAATTTAAGAGTTATTAGTTGAGACGGTTATCTTGAGATAACGGCACGAGTGGTATTGCAGATATTGGCTATGTACCTACGAAACGTTGTGCAAGCCCGGGTACAGGCCCAGAAGGGGCCGGGTACAGGCCGAGAAAGGGCCCGGGTACAGGCCCAGAAAGGGCCCGGGTACACGCCCAGAAAGGGCCCGGGTACAGGCCCAGAAAGGGCCCGGGTACAGGCCCAGAAGGGGCCCGGGTACAGGCCCAGAAAGGGCCCGGGTACAGGCCCAGAAAGGGCCCGGGTACAGGCCCAGAAAGGGCCCGGGTACAGGCCCAGAAAGGGCCCGGGTACAGGCCCAGAAGGGGCCCGGGTACAGGCCCAGAAAGGGCCCGGGTACAGGCCCAGAAAGGGCCTGGGTACAGGCCCAGAAGGTGCCCGGGTATGCAAGACGAACATTTGGGTAATCTTATACTGCTTGAGCTCTAAGCAAGATCTTCCACACATTCAATAGCGAGTGTTTTTTTTTATCACACAGTTAAGTGCATTTGCATGTATGTAGCTACAATATTTTATATGGAGGGGAGTATAAGACATAAATCCTATAAATCCTATAGGGAGTATAAGATATAGATCTCACAGGATGGTTAGCCATACAGGGCCATAAGTTTAGCAGCCTGCACTGGCAAATTTCGGGTCCATTATAAGATTATCCTTAAGAACACAAGAGTTAATAAAGTAATTGCAAAGCTCCAGGTAACTCATATCAGGAGTCTGAATGGTCTGATAACTGGGCATTCGGTGATGTAGTGTGGGAGATCGTGCCGCAGTTCCTGCTCACAGAGTTTGCACCTGGAGTGCTCAGGATTGGGAAACCCGTCACCTGCAGCCTCCTGCTACAGGTAACGGTAGCCACCTGCCACAGGTAACGGTAGCCACCTGCCACAGGTAACGGTAACCCTACCTGATCCTGGCAACAATCGTGCAGCGAGGCTGCAGTCATTGGCCGCACAAGTCTACGGACTCTAGTAAGCACGTTTCACTAAGTCCGCTGGCGCTGGAGTGAATAGCCTTGTCAACACAGGCGAGGCAGTGGAGCCGTCCTACCTACTATAAGCTACTACAAGCTCGACCGGTCAAGAGGCGACACCTGTCAAGCGGGAAGAGCACCGCTTTAATTCACTTCTGATACTGCAAGCCTTTTTGTCAACATGATTTCCTGCAGAAAATTGATAATTTGACCGGGTGAAAATTCTCGCTGGAACTTGAATGGGGAAACATTAAATTTATGAATTACCATCTAATTGATGACTAGATTTGGTCGAGAAGAAATAGAGTTGTGCTGGTAAGTCCCTTGTGTCGTACCTGTTGCTAAGCCTGAGGTCATTGGTAATCGCTAACTGCCTTTTACTCCTGTGCCACAGTTGCTATCTGCCATTTACTCCTGTGCCACAGTTGCTATCTGCCATTTACTCCTGTGCCACAGTTGCTATCTGCCATTTCCTCCTGTGCCTCAGTTGCTATCTGTCATTTCCTCCTGTGTCACAGTTGCTATCTGCCATTTACTCCTGTGCCTCAGTTGCTATCTGCCATTTCCTCCCATGCCACAGTTGCTATCTGCCATTTACTCCTGTGCCACAGTTGCTATCTGCCATTTACTCCTGTGCCACAGTTGCTATCTGCCATTTCCTCCTATGCCACAGTTGCTATCTGCCATTTACTCCTGTGCCCCAATCGCCATATCCATTTTTTTCCAAATGGATTTAAGTATTTTGAGACATTCTTACCATGTTGTAGCCCTTAAGTAACTTAGCCGTTATACCGTATAACGGTATAACATATATACCGTTACCTGTGGCAAGTTTACTCACCGTTGAAGAGTAAACTGAGGTTCTCCGGGGGTGGGTTTACTGTAGACTCATCCATGAGTGAATATTGTTATTATATACCTATGAATTACCAATGACTCATTCGGATAAAAAATGTATACCAAATTAATATGCTAAATTGCTGATGCATTGGGGAAATGCCCCTAACTTTTTTATAATTAGATTTAATATATATGCATGGATTCCTAATATTATACTGGCTTAGTATATGTGTTTGTTTGTGTGTACTCACCTAGATGTGTTTGTTATCTGTTTTTTTTTTGGTGTCTGTACTGTCTGTCACGGCTCTTAATGTCACGTGTCTGGCCGTGACCCCCAGACTAGTACTCTGGTCCAATGGGTAGTTACTATGGTCTAGGGATATAGGATAGACTAAGTGGCTGCTGGTACAGCCCCAGGATGACTCTCTAAAGGAGCACTGAGATACTTAGATCGAGTGATGCAAAAATTATCTATTTACAAACGATTAAATACAAATTGAATAGTATGTTATTCAGGCAAACTTCCCAAATCCTTCAGGAACTTTGACACCTAATCAATAATAATCAGCGTCATCAATTTGTTTTGCAATTCACAAATAATGTAAACAAAATATTAAACGTGAGCACTTTGGTCTGATAATCGTAGGTTTAAGTAGTGACCACACCTGCAAGAATATTTACCAGAGATATAGGAAATATTCGTGAAGCCTGGAATCTCTCTCTCTCTCTTATTCCTGCTTAGTAGCTCCTTAAAAAACTCTTAGGCTCTCCTGCGACTAATATGAATTCAAATAGTGGCTTATCTGAGTATCTGGCAGCGTGTACAGCTCCAGAACCGCAACACGCTGTTTGTTCCTCGTCCCTTCCGCCATCTTCACGGTCCTTCCGCCATCTTGCCACGTCACTTCCGCCATGCTGCCACGTCACTGCCGCCATTCTGCCACGTCACTTCCGCCATACTGCCACGTCGCCCGCTCCTGCATACCTGAGAGTGTATCATTTCTTATTAATGTCTACATTTAACCGTACTCTATTTCTAGGTCATATAAAAGCCTATTTTTCCTTTACAAAAGATTTACGTATAATCTACAAGTAATTTATAATTAACACCTGACTGCCGGACTAGTTTCCTGGGCGGAGTGAGATCCTCGCTCTACGGCCTCCTAACAGCAAGCTGACATCTTTAGGAAACAAATATTTACATCAATGCATTTTATATAATTCTCTCTATCTCCTTAGCCTAATTGCTATATAAACTGTGTCAACACAAAATATCTCTTATTGGTGAGACGGTCCGTAAGAGAACTCACTAAATATTATATTTTAAGGTAAGTGTGTCCGGCGGTGCCCGGGTCCCCTTCCCTTGCTCTCTTCCTCTCCCAACGTCGTCCCTGTCCTATCCCTTCCCTCATCCTCCCCTCTCCCCATCCCCTTGTACTCTCTCTCTCTCCCTCCCTCCCTCCCTCTCACCTTTCCACTTAGCCTGTCTACCCTTCCATAAAATATAATATTATGTAGAAATGAAACAAATTTGTGCTTTAAGAAATAATGTCCCGTCTGGTGACTGAAAAAGTCTTGGGACATCTGAGCGAATATTTCACACATGTGCACCACTGACTCCACGAGAAAAAGAGTAGGGAAGGGGGTGAATAATTAATAATATTTCTTAAATCATTTTACGTAGGGTGGTCTGAGTAGGCCTATGTTCGTTCTGCACCATAGACTATTCTCCCTGCAAAATTTGTGTGAGGCCAGTCCCAAGGACCTGCAACTGTGAACAGACAGATGGACATTCTTATAGAATGTATATATAAATATATATATTATTATTGTGTGTGTGTGTGTGTGTGTGTGTGTGTGTGTGTGTGTGTGTGTGTGTGTGTGTGTGTGTGTGTAATATATTGGTATGTGTGTAGATGGATCAATCAGGAGGGAGGGAGGGAGGTGGCGACAGGCCCCACCCGCCTCTGGGGATGGCAGCGTCTTCCTGACTTCCAAATGTGGACGTAAATAACTTGGGGAATTTTTCCTTGCCTCTTCTTATCTCTTATCTGCAGCAGACGCCCTCCAGATTACGGATGGCGTTTCTTACAGTCACTATTGTAGCTTCCTTCTGCCAGCCGGGCCGTCAGCCACCCTGGTGGTAAGCCTGTCAGCCAGTCAGTTGACCAGCAGCTTAGATATCAAGCCAGTTAGGTAGAAAATCAGCCAGTTACGCAATCATCCGAGCAGTCATCTAGTCTGCCACAGTCAACGGTAATTTAGTCATCCATCAAAGCGTCCCAGTGTCTGATCTGTGCTTTCAGCTCGCCCTGTCTATCTGCCAGCTTATCAGTAAGATGATTGGATAGTCAAACAGCCATCGTTAAATCAGGCAGCCACTTGACTTAAGAGAATGATACTTAACAACACAGCCAACCAGCTTTCTCCACCCGTCACGTCAGCAGCTGAGCCAGCAGCCAGCCAGGCAGCCAGGTAGGCTGCCAGGCAGCCTGCCAGGTAGCCAGCCAGCCAGGCAGCCAGCCAGACAGCCAGCCAGCCAGCCAGCCATGTGTGTGTCAATGGCTCACGTGAGACTGTAGTGAGCCATTGTACGATGGTTGAGCTTGAGAAAGGCGCTTTAAGTATAGCTCTCTATTGCTAGTGCTGATTAACACTCCAGCTTGAGAAGTGAGTCTACTTATTCGCGCAAGTATGCACTTAGAAGTCATTACTTAACAGAGTTTGCAGGACCGAGTCCCAGCTCCTGGTACCCGCCACTCCAATTGTCTGTCGTCTAGTGCAGTGACTCCATACATCTTCTTGTCATGTTTGCTTCTCTTATAATGGATGAAGGTTGAAGCTATTATCTCCATTTCTGGTCCCTTGTTCGCTGTCTTTCTCGGAAGATTTGCCCCTGGTATCCTTGAGACGTGGCCGCGTGTCCAGCTTCCCTCTGGCTGCCCAACCTGTTCTGCTTGCACATTCTGGTCTTGTAACATCGCTACCTCAGGCTATGTACGTCGGGATCATAATTATGTCATGCTGGTGCTACGTACACTAGCAATGATCGATGCGAGTATATTTATATCTCCGGATATAGGTTCGGTGTTAGGTCTACTTCTAGATTATTGTCTATCAGTGATCCTGGGAGGTTCGTGCCTGTCATTATCTTTTGTTCATCTTGTCGGGTTATTTCTGTTCTCATTCTCGTGATCTTGCACATAGGTGAGTTGAAGTCCATTAGCCATTTATTCGATCATGTCTAACTTATCCACGTTTTGATGGAGTTTATTGTCATTCTTGTTTGTCATGATTTTCATCATCAACTTTGCGTCATCAACATATATAGTGAGACAAAGTAGTCAAGTTCATCATCTGACGAGTGCCATCACTGGACCTTGAGGGGGTGTCACTTATGTCCCTCCCTCCCTCTCCCTTTCCCATCCCACCCCCCCTTCCTCTCCTCACCTATCCCACCTCCCTCACCCTTCCTCCCTCTGCTTCCCCCCCCCCCCTGTCCGATTTTTATTCTAGAATACTCTCTTTGTCCTATTCGTTAGATATTTAGTCATCTAAATTATTACACAGCCATTTACCCTGGCTTAATAATCTAGTGTGTTGAGGCGTCTCTAAGGTGGGAAGCATCAAATGTGTCGTGGCACTCCGGCGATGTACAGTGTGTTCCACAGTTAGGTTCTTTAATCCAGGAGAAAAAACACGACACAGTCTCAACATAATTGTTCCGTTGTTCCGGCGTTACTGTTACGTTACGGGGTTATCATAACGGTGTTAAAGAGCCGTGACGCTGCTCATATGTTTGTCTTCCAACCACTTGGGCTGGACGGTAGGGCGACGGTCTCGCTTCATGCAGGTCGGCGTTCAATCCTCGACCGTCCAAGTGTTTGGGCACCATTCCTCCTCCCCGTCCCATCCAAAATCCTAATCCTAACCTCCTTCCCAGTGCTATATAGTCGTCATGGCTTGGCGCTTTCCCCTTGATAACTTTCTTTCTTTACCAACAGCTATTTGGTACCAGAAATTGTAGACCCCCCTTTAGGGGTCTTGAACCCATGTATTGCAAGCCTTAATGTCATTAATCCCAAGAAGTGCCGAAATCCTAGTTTCGCGAGCTCAGAAAATCTACCTTCCCCCCCTAATGGTGGTGAGCCCAGATTTCCCGGCCTCGTGGCGCAATCGGCTGGTTATTGGGAATAATCTCCCCTTGAAGCAGCAAATAAAAGTTGGCGACACCAGGGTGCGTCTGGCGGAGGGCGCCGCCGGCCCTGAGAATTGTCGTCGTAATTAAAACTTAAGGAGGTGCTTCTCCCGGATTAGCATACTGGGAGAAAATGGTGGGACCGGCGCCCAGAGGCTCAGGATTTTCTGTGTGGGTGGATGGGTAAGGTGGGGCCCGGGTGGATGGGTAAGGTGGGGCCGGGTGAATGGGTAAGGTGGGGCCGGGTGAATGGGTAAGGTGGGGCCGGGTGAATGGGTAAGGTGGGGCCCGGATGGATGGGTAAGGTGGGGCCGGGTGAATGGGTAAGGTGGGGCCGGGTGAATGGGTAAGGTGGGGCCGGGTGAATGGGTAAGGTGGGGCCCGGGTGGATGGGTAAGGTGGGGCCCGGGTGGATGGGTAAGGTGGGGCCGGGTGAATGGGTAAGGTGGGGCCGGGTGAATGGGTAAGGTGGGGCCGGGTGGATGGGTAAGGTGGGGCCGGGTGAATGGGTAAGGTGGGGCCCGGGTGAATGGGTAAGGTGGGGCCGGGTGAATGGGTAAGGTGGGGCCCGGGTGAATGGGTAAGGTGGGGCCGGGTGAATGGGTAAGGTGGGGCCGGGTGAATGGGGAAGGTGGGGCCGGGTGAATGGGTAAGGTGGGGCCGGGTGAATGGGGAAGGTGGGGTCCGGGTGTCGCCGAAGGAAGGCCCAGAAGGTGGAAGTAGATGGGGGGAGGGGGGGAGGAGGAGAATAGGAATAAGAGCTGAAAGATGACAAAAAGAGTGGATGATGGCGGAGTAGGAGGAATAGGAGTGTGTTAGTAGGAGAAGGGAGAGATCGAGGGAATGGCAAAGTAACAGGCAGTAAGGTGAGTGAACAAGAAAATCAGGAGGATTTCGACCTATAACGTAAGGAGAGAGAGAGAGAGAGAGAGAGAGAGAGAGAGAGAGAGAGAGAGAGAGAGAGAGAGAGAGAGAGAGAGAGAGAGAGAGAGAGAGAGAGAGAGAGAGAGAGAGAAAGAGAGAGAGAGAAAGAGAGAGAGAGAGAGAGAGAGAGAGAGAGAGAGAGAGAGAGAGAGAGAGAGAGAGAGAGAGAGAGAAAGAGAGAGAGAGAGAGAGAGAGAGAGACAGCAATAAGGGATGAGTGAATGACAGAGGAAGAAGAGAAAAAGGACAAATGAATGTAACAAAAGCAAGAAAGAAAGATGCATAAAGTATATTACTCTTCATTCTACTGCATAATACTTTTCCTCTCCTGCGTTTATATGTGTATTCTTTATCCTTTATCCGCCATTTTTACACTAATCCCGCCCATTATCAACGTTTCTCTGTATATCACATTATTCAAAAGTCTTCCCGCTTCTCCTGTCCCCTGTCCTCGTGGCGATGGTGGCACCGGAACTCCTCGCCTGGGGCTCAGTGTCGCCAGGTGAACACCCCAGGTTCGAGCCCCGCTCCTACCCGAGTCTTCACAATAACATCGTCTTTAACCTGAAGTTGCCTGAAGACCTTCCCTTTCTGCCTCCTCCAGTGCCTCTCTCAGGAGTGGTAACTCCTCTACCCACACACACACCTGTACACACACACACACCTGTCATAGGACACCAGTGCCTCTCTCAGCAGTGGTAACTCCTCTACCCACACACACACCTGTCATAGGACACCGCTGCCTCTCTCAGGAGTGGTACCTCCTCTCCCCCCCCCCCACACACACACCTGTACACACACACACCTGTCATAGGACACCGCTGCCTCTCTCAGCAGTGGTACCTCCTCTCCCCCCACACACACACACACCTGTACACACACACACCTGTCATAGGACACCGCTGCCTCTCTCAGCAGTGGTACCTCCTCTCCCCCCACACACACACACACCTGTACACACACACACCTGTCATAGGACACCGCTGCCTCTCTCAGCAGTGGTACCTCCTCTCCCCCCACACACACACACACCTGTACACACACACCTGTCATAGGACACCACTGCCTCCCTCAGCAGTGGTACCACCTCCACACACCTGTAGCTCTGAGACGTCTCGGTTAAGGTAAGAAATTGTCCTTCTTGTCCATTTAACAGAAGATTCATATATATACTTTATATATATACAACTCGAGAAAAAGGCGTAACGTTAGAAAACCTGCCAACCATTTAATACAATAGACACTAACATAGAATCATAAACATTTAAAAACATCAACACACTAGCATAAAGATATAATACAAATCCATTTTTGTCAAATACTTACGGATAATAATTTTTTCCAAGCTATAAATTTGTTTAATTATTCTTAACTTTTTTAAGAATGTCAACCATTACTTTGATTCAAATATATTTCGGATATATACGAATTTTATAGGAATATAGGAAAACTATAGCAGATGTAATGGCCTAAAAGAGGCAGTTCTTATTTCATAGTCATCCAAAACTCATTCCTACATAAGTCTAACCTACGCTTGAAACACTCCAATGACCCCCCCCCCTACACCTGTTACAAGGTAATTTGTCCCATAACCTAGTGTTTACTAGCTATTTTGTAAACAAAAATCAATATTTAACCACAGAAATACAAGCTTGTTCGAATGCTTAGCTTCCATATTGATTGCTTACCAAATTTTTCTGATATTGGCTGCTGTATTATTGACTGGTGATTGGGGATAGTAATTGATTTACCTCGTGTTGACTACTGATTGATTATTGATTTATGTTGAATTGATTCATGACGTGACACTGACTGAGGCTTCTAGTTGCTGACTTGAATTTTGATGTGGATTGTTGATGTGATTTTTGGCATAGAGTTGAGAGGTCTTCACTAATGAGGTGGACTCTATATAGCCACCTTCTCATGCTGGGAATATGACCCGACGTGTATTGATTTGAGTACGTTGATGGGTCTACCATCTTCCAGGATGCACGCCTCCTCCACGCCACACATGGACGCATGCCTCCTCCACGCTACAATGTTCACGGACGCATGCTTCCTCCACGCTACAATGTCCACGGACGCACGCCTCCTCCACGCCACAACGCCCACGGACGCACGCCATCACTTATACATCCCGATACTGACAGACCATTTCTCATCTCAAATCTATTTCGTGAGAATCAAAGGTTGGAGCAACGTTCCGGGG